>NC_056730.1:1027348882-1027635834 GCF_019279795.1 Protopterus annectens
AAGTATTTTACAAACAGGAATAACTATTTTATGCAACTGTTACATGAAATATGAGATAGAATTATTTCCTACAATCTCAGAACATTTGCCATTGTATTATTTTTGGTCAGGACACAACTGCCCAAAAAGGGACTGTCCATTGCAAAGTGGGGCAGGTGGTAACCCTACTTATGTCTGCTTTAAAGTGCCTTAATCACCCTATATCCGACTGCCACTATGCAAATGTGTAAGGTATATATTCCCGATAATGCACGTGTTTAGATGTGCATCACGGTGAGGTGTTTAATCCCGGGTCGTAGGTTCTGCAGGATGGCTGGAGGCTGAGCAGTCTTGTGGACAACTACTGCTCATATAACCTGTGTCCAGATGTCTACAGGACTGGACATTGTGTCGTGACACCAAAGTCTAATGTTTAGAACAGATACTTATCCCATGAGGGATATCCAAAAATTGTGGGGACCAATGACCTCGATTCTTTTGGCTTTACAAAAATGAGGTAGGGTTATACATGCAAGGGATACATAGTTTGCAATCCTGAGACTGCCTAGGGTGAGACCCCTTACCCTCATATTCCACACACACCATCCATCCCTTCTCTAGTTGATGGCCCATGGCACAGTCAACAGAATATATTGCGTACACTACATATCTCTGGTACTAGTATGGTTGTGAGGACTACCCTAGCATTTTTCATCTTCCACATGCCGTACTTAATGCACATAGGTACATGCAAATACTTATCTTTCATGACATGGTAGGTAGACCCGGGTAATACCCATTCATCTTTGGGCCGTCCTGACAAGGATGACTTGGACCATGAATGGGCAGATATTGAGTGAATGCTCTGACTATTGGTAGGGTTGCCACCTTTTCATATGACCAAAATGGGACATTTTCGGGACACACATCAGATTTTACAGGCCAACACATACCCAAGGTCAGTACAAAGGATAGTACTTTAGTTTTATGCCTAATTGTAAGCTTATTGTTGTAGCAGTTTAGTTGCTTATTCTATTTTGCTTAGTTGCTTATTCTGTTTCCTGTAACATTTAGGTATTTTACATACAGAAATAAGTATTGTATGGGACTATTACATAAAATATGGGACATAATTATCTCCTACAATCACAGGACATTTGACATTTATAATAGTTTTGGTATGGACAAGGGGGACTGTCCCTCACAATGTGGGACAGGTGGTAACCCTAACCATTGGGCTAGGCTTAGCAAATGGCGGTGACGCGCTAACATGCTGCGTTTCACTTCCACTTGGTATAACTACCCTTAGACATGCCCTCTGCACTCGCACATGTTTCCTATGAATGTGGCCGTTGTGGCAGCGAGCCTTCATTAATATGCATGTGGTGCTGCTGCACCATCTCTACACTGCACAGTCGGTGGAAGGCTAATGCCATTCTTGTGCCGAGCTTCAAGAATCCCGGGGATAGTCATGTTAATTCTATTTGGAGAGTATTAGTATAATTTGATTTATTGATATGTACGGGAAAAAGTGTATACTTCTGCAACTTTGATTTTCAGAATTTTTAATTTTCAGACTAATATAAATAAATAAAAGTAAAAACAAATAAATAAATATGTTAAAGTTTGTGCTGACAAATTGTAAAAGTATGAGGAATGCTTTATCTACAGCTTCTTGTGAAGAAAAATCTGCTTTATATAACTTAGCTTTTTCTATTGCACAGGTCACTACTTATTGTTTGCAATGTGTGTATGACTTCATTAGATCCTTGTTGTCATTTTTAAGATCAGAGAAATAAATGCCAAACAGAAGGGGGCCTAACACAGAGCCTTGTGGGATGCAACTGGTCACTTTTTTCATAGCTGATGAGGAATCACTGACTCTGACTATATACCTTCTGTCTTTGAGACAGTTTGTAATCCATTATACCACACAGGCTCAATGTTTAAAGGCATCAACTTATTTATAATTCCATCATATGGTCAGATCCAAGTAGGAAATATGACCACTGTGACCATTGTCCTCCACCTGGATGGCTTAAATATATCAATGATTATGTGTGTGTGTTTTTTTACTGGGTAAAACAAATATTCAAAAACTTCTTTTCAGTGGTGAGACAGTTGCATTGTCTAGACATCAGACTTGGTCAGGTCAGGATCACACAAGGGGCAAAAGAAGGCTGAGAGATTCAAAGTCTGGACTACAATATAATGCTTGAAAGCAGCTGAAAACCGTAATACTCTGTAGTAAAGTTTCAGACTGTGTGTGTGTGTGTGTGTGTGTGTGTGTGTGTGTGTGTGTGTGTGTGTGTGTGTGTGTGTGTGAGTGTGTGTGTGGGTGTGTGAGTGTGTGTGTGTGTGTGTGTGTGTGCTCATGTGTGTTGCCAGTCAGGAAGTTCATGTTTACTGTGATTATTCCATATTAGTAATGCCATTGCAAGCCATGTTGCTGTGACAATACATGGATTGTTTTGTTTTAGTTCATCTCTGTCATTGTACAATGAAATGAATGTAACCAGCTACTGTACACTATATAATTGCCTGTGACTTGACTGACACTATCATTCAAGCTGCATATCTCATATGTGTGTGTGTTGCAAACCAGGTGCACAGTAGCATAATTGTTTTTTACCATAATCTGCAGTGGTCTCTGCATCACAAGTTGGTCTTTACCTCTGCATTTTTCAATGTAGTGGGACTATGCAATGTGGATGATGTCTCCAGTTATCACTGATAATGGCAACTACGTTAAAATCTGTAAGTACTGAGCACCAGGGAAAGAAATCTTAAAAAAAAAGTCTAAACTAATTTCAGGTAAGAACAATCACTTAACATACAGTATAATGCAGTAGAAGAAGGCTTGCATGTTAATCAGAAGGTCAAAAGCTAACAGCAAAATGAAAAAATCTTAAACATAAAGCAAATTGCAAGATCTGTGATTAAATGACAGGCAATAACAGCTCAGCTGTGACTGCCAGAGAGAGAGAGAGAGAGACAAAGGCAAAGGAATCCATACAATAAAAAAGAGCAGTGAAGAAAGATAACAATAATTCCCAAAAATACAGAAAACACGAGTGGTGTTTTACCAACTATATGCTTGTACATAACATCAAATCTGAACTACATGGAATCCATAAATGCAAATTAACTGTGAAAACAAGTTCATTGAAAATGAATGTGATGCATTATTTGCAAATGAAAATTTGTTGTTATTTTGCATATGGATATCACATAATATACAGATTTTAAAAGCTGAAGTGTAAGTAAAGCATGTTTATATTTTCATTTATCTTTACTACAGTGGACCCTTTTTTCAGTCTTTAGTATGTAAGTATTCTTGTTTTCTACAGCTGTAGTGGGAGGTTATTACTTTAAGTACAACTTAGGAATTCTTGTAATGGTATGTATGGTGGTAAACATTTTAATAAATAGTTTCATAAAAGTTTTGGTAAAATACCAACAGCCTTGACTCCGACACAGTTTTGCAAGCACTAAAATAAATCTAATTACAGCAGTGGTACCAAGGTCTCAATGAAACAAAAGACTTAATAAATTAGTAAACTGCTAAATCAATAAGAATGAAATGGCAGTAAATGTGTATCCTAAGTTTACTCTTCCACTTAGTCATTTTTATTGACAAAATATTTAAAAAGTTAGTAAAATCAATGACTGCTGAATTATTTCACTGAAAATGCACACGGTGTACAAACAGATAATGATTTGTAGAATAAACAACTTATTCTGAGCAAAATAAAACCAATGGCTCAGACCAGCATATTTAGACAGTCATCACTGCTGTTTTTAATAACTGGTAATCTTCTTCTTTTGGCTTTTCCTGGTTAGGGGTTGCCATAGTGGATCACCTGTCTGCTCATGATTGGTAGTGGAGTTTTACAGTGTCGAGTTGCCAGCCCAGCACCCAACCTTCCACAGAAGGCACACACATGCACACACTCACACCTAGGGCCAATTAAGAGTGTCCAATCCACCTACAGCATGTCTTTGTGATGTGGGAGGAAACTGGAGCACCCGGAGGAAACCCATGCAGCCACAGGGAGGATATGCAGACTCTGCACAGAAGGCATCCCAGCCGAGGATCAAACCAGAGAACCTCTTGTTGTGAGGTGACAACACTAACCGCTGCACCACCGCAGCCACCCTTTTTAATAACTGGTAATAATGGATCAAAAACATTGATGAGCTATTGTACAGCGGCAATTAATTGAATGAATAGTGCTACTTAATATCGAAGGCAAATTAAGAATTTGTGCTTTATTTTACCTCTGTAATTGTATTTAGTCTCAGAAATCCTGGCTTTCTGTTTCACTTTGTACTTGTTACCAAGATGCCAACAATGCATTATTTTTATCTGTGCTATTTGTAGGTTCATAGCACACTGGTGACATTTTACAGGAGGATGATTATTACTATTATTACGTTTATGTTTAATATGTTTATGCACTGCAGCCAGCCTTGTCAATGCAAGGTGGAATCCAAAAGTCCTGGAGGATGTGCAGTAGAATGAATTACGTATATACTGATAAATTTAGCCAGAGAAAAAAGATATGATGCTGTATTTCTGAATGACTTATTCTTCCATACAGTTTCAGGAAAAATTAGAGTGTATCCAAAGTTAGATGCTTTCTTCTTGATTATATTTTACTTTTAATTTTAATTATACATTCAAAATACATTGATACATTAAAGTCTGAAGATCATGACTGAGTAAATAACATATGTTAATGATTATACAATATAGCAAGTTTGAAATCCAAATGCGATGTTAATATGACTGGTGATAGTTAATCGGCTAAGCAAGCAAAAATGCCTGACAGTGTGTGTGTGTGTTGCTGTGTAATTAATGCCCACCCAGGGGCATTATGAAGCTCGATGGTGCAGACAGAGGGCCTCTACACTCCTGGAAGGGCATTAATTACACATTAACATACACACAGGAGGGCATTATTGGGCTTAGAGAATAGGGCCTCTGTAAAACTGTTTTACTTGCATATTTATTTTTTTTAATTACTATATTTTTATATATATTAATGTAAAATAGTTACACTGCCTAATGTTTCAAACTTGCTGTAGTATATGTTAATGGTGTTGGAGGAAGAATTTTACATCAAACATATATAAAATAATATAGTACTTAAAAAATAATAAGCAAGTAAAACACAGCAATTTTACATAGAGCCCATTCTCTCCCATATACACATACACAGTGTCTTCTGCTTTCACACACACACACACACACACACACACACACACACACACACACACACACACACACACACACACACACACACACACACACAGCCTTTCTCTCTAGTTTTCTTTATCATTTTATGCTCGCTAAACAGCAGAACCACTGCTTTGCAAGCATAAAAATAATGGTGGCTATTAGTTTTTTTGCAGTCTCGATATGCTGCCATAAAGAGGTGGACTCATTTCTCAATGGACATTACTTGTACATTAATACCTTGCTGGAGAACATTCGTTCCCAGTCAGGGTGTTGATGTACAGATTGCCCATTCTCTAAGGCAAAACAACATATTAATAAACCAACAGCCTTAACATAAAAAAAATTCACATAACCTCTAAAGTATATAATAAGCAATAATATAATAAGCAATAACTACTATAATGTACATGCTGAAAGCATATCTCTCAGCTGTCCGGATCATTGCAGACTATCCAGATTTTTGCCTCATATTTTTGGTCTGTTCCTCATTAAACTTGTGGTTTTATGTTTTTTGTGCCTCATTGGTGAGGACTGAATTCACTAAATAATGGCAGGCATTTGAGTTTCAGACTTCATTTCCTTCAAAAATGTATGGTAATGCAAGACCTTTTTATTCTATCAACTATCTAAGTTCATAATAGCAATATTTAAAATCTGCCCCTATTTTTGAGGCTTTGACCCCCATTATTTTTGTCTTTGTCCGGATTTTTTGTGCTAAAAGGTTGAGGTTGAGAGCTATGTTTAAAAGGGCAATAAATTCTAGGAGAAAGCTGTATAAGTTTAACTTACCATTATAGTAGGTATCTGAATGATCAGTGCTGCAGTAGTCTAAACTATATAGTTTATATCCTGCCAAGGATATAAAGCTGGCCAGCTTCCAAAGCTTCAGGGTGCCTTCTACGTGCTCAAATTGTCAGACAGCTCAAGCTGAGATGACTAAAAGAGAAGTTTAGGAGCAAAGCCCTTAGTTTTCCTGCCAGCAGAGCAGAGCATGGATTTCAGCTTACTGATGTAGATACATTTCTCGCAAGTAGAAGAATTATGTGCTAGGAGAAGGGGATTGTCTGTGAACATGAGGCAGCTGCTACACTGTCTCAATATATCCATGTCGACCAGGCTGGCAGAGGAAACTGATGGGAATTGTCCAGACATAGTTTTCTGAATAGTTTGCAAACTTATAGTGAACAGGGTTTGATAAGGGTTTGTCCACACAAGCCCTAAATGTAAAAGAACTGGCCTGATGTGCAAGTGCTAAAACCAAAACTAAGATGCTTTGAATAGCAGACAAATTAAATCAGGCTACTAACAAGAAGTAATAGGTGCAGGATAAGAGCACCTGAACACTAAAGAGCACACAGAACAGCAAACGAAGCTAATAAAGAAGGTAGAAGACAGTTACAGTAAGAGCAGCTGAATAAAGTATAAATATGTTTCTCCAGAATTCAGCCCTTTCCAAAAACTTATACAGGAAGCCAAAGCTTGGTAGTGTGGGCCTTGACTCTGACTGGAATAGATTTGCCATGTGATGAGTATAACAGAAAGTAATAGCCTTAAACAACCATTTAGAAATAGTCTGACAGGTTGTCCCTTCTTTTCACCTTCGCAAGAAATGAACAATTGATCAGAAGACCTAAAAAGTTTAGTTATGTCAAGATAGTACCAGAGTTGTCTGTGAAAATCCAGGCAATGAAGTATCCTTTCTCCCTTATTTTTAGGTTCAGAAAAGAAAATGGGAGATGGAAAGTCTTGCTTAAAGTAAACATGGATACCACTTTAGGTAAAAAAGAAGGAAGTTCTCAAAGAAACCCTGTCCTTGTGGAAAATGAGATAGGGTTGACTCACCATAAGAGCTTGCAACTCAGATACGCTTGCAGAGTTCAGAACAATTAGTAAAACTGTTTTTCTTGTTAAGAACCTCAAGTCAGACAAATTAGCTGATCAAACAGAGCAAGTGTTAGCTTTCTAACACAAAATTAAGCTCCCAAGTGAGGCCACCAGTTTACTTGGAGGCCTCTTATCCAAAACCCTTTTCAAGTACATTTTGACATGAGACTGCATTGAAAGAGGAGGATATATGGGCAGATATACTGAAATGGCTGATAAATTAACCTTGATAAAAGAATAAGAAAAGCCATACTAATATAAATATTATAAAACAAGAGAACAATTATGCCTGAATGGATGCTGGTTATATTGTTGGAACCAATGAGAAAACCTTTTGCATTTGCTAATATATGATTTTCTAGTAGCATGCTTTCTTGGCTCCATTAGTACCTTCTCCATATCCTCAATAAATAATTGCCTAAAAAGAATTATGACCCCGTCATCCAGGCAGTCATCTGAAAATGATTGATTTTAGGGTGTATCAAACACTCCTGGTCATGTGTAAGTAGATCCAATCTGTGAGGAAGCTTGTGGTAATTTCCCCTGGGTACTTCCAAAAGAAGGAAGAACTGTGGTTGCCAGAAGGGAGTTACCCAGTGATGTTGGGGGACTTTTTTTGAATATTCACAAGTACCCTGGATATTAGTGGAAAGGGTGGAAAAGCATACAGGAACATTCCTGTCCAAAGAAAAAAAAGGTATCTGTCTTCTGGACCTTCTTGCATGGAATCCTGGAACAGAATTTTGCCAGCTGACTGTTCAGAGAGGAGACAAAGAGGTCTACTTGAGAAATTCTTCACAGATGTATCAAGTTTTGGAAGAATCCCTAATCTAGTTTCCATTCATGAGGGACTGCCCTGGTCCTGCTCAGCTTGTCTGCCACACAATTTTACTTTGATGGAATGTAGGATGTCTGTAGAATGAGATTGTGCTGTAAAGCTATATCCCAAGCTAACATAGCTAGTCTGCAAAGGGAGATATGTCCTGGTTACCCCTTTATTTGTTGATGTACCACATGACTGTGGTATTATCTATAATCTTGTGAAGAGGTCAAAGAGACCAAAGATGGTTCAGGAAGTTGAGTGCCTTGATCAGAACAAGCATCTCCTTGATATTTATGTCCTTGCATCTGTTCTTGGTGTCCCACACTCCCTGTGTTTTATCCCTCCTGAAACTGCTCCACAAACAATGAATTTGGGCACTATCACAAACAGGTTTAGAAAAGAAAGATCCTGAACAGGTCTCCAATCATTTTCTTGGTGTCCCACACTCGCTGTGTTTTATCCCTCCTGAAACTGCTCCACAAACAATGAATGTGGGCACTATCACAAACAAGTTTAGGAAAGAAAGATCCTGAACAGGTCTCCAATCATTTTCTTTCTTTCTTCGGGACTAGGAACATCCTTGAATAAACCCCTTCCCCACCTGGGAAGGAGGAACTGCTTCTATCACTCCTTGGGACAGCATGTGATAAAGAACTGGTGGAAACAAAACAGTCTGATCTGCAGGATGAGGAATGATCCCCTGCAAAGGAGTAATTTCCTCCCACTGTAATATGTAACCCTAATGAATGATTTTCAAAACCCATTTGTTTGAAACAATGTATTGCTAAACAGAAAAAAGGAAATTCAGACTTTCTGAAAGCAAAAAGTAGCCAGGGTGGGAGGCGGCCTCAAGGTCTCTTGAATAATCATTCAGACTTGTTGGACTGTCCTTGGTTTTGGGGGTTTATATTAGATGCTTGAAGTTTCTGAACTTGGAATATGATATGATCAACACCATATCGTCGAAGTCCAGTAACATCGAACACCTAATAAAAACATCACAAAAAGTAAAAAAATAGACCTACTTGCTTTAAGCAGGGGGCAAGCCCCCCTGTACCCCACACCCCCCGCTACTTAAATATTCCAACTCTGAGACCGTACTACATTAAAGTAAATGGAAATCTCCCTTTACAGAGATTTCCGTTTACCTCTTTGATGTTCTGCAGTTTCGCTGTTTACATGTCGACAATGTCAGATTTGACATTGTGAATGTTCGCGATTCTGATATAGACCCGGTTTTGGGAGGTTTGAGATTTCTTTTTGGAACCTCTTTGCCACTTCTTCTTAATTTCTTAATCATCTATTTACCTGAATTCTGTTGAGACTGTTTATTGTTTTTTTTTTTTTTAACTGGATGAGGAAATAGAAAATCCCTTGGACAATTTGGAAATGGGGAGCTAAAAAATCTTACAGATTCCCTGGATCAGCTTGCCCCTTTCATCACACTTTTTGATCATCTCTGCAGCAGAGGGATCAGACACTAAATCTGTATCCAATGTAGAATTTAAAATCTCATGCTTTTACATCACCTGGCAGGTTCTGAGAATGTAGCCATGCAAACCTCCTTATAACAGTACCAGTGTCCATGGCCCTGTAAGAAGTAACAACAGTCATACACACACTGTAAACAATGAGTGGTGACCTGTGCAGTAGAAGAAACTAAGTTATATAAAGCAGATTTTTCTTCACAAGAAGCTGTAGATAAAGCATTCTTCATGCTTTCACAATTTGTCAGAACAAACTTTAACAGATTTAGTTATTTATTTTTATTTTTAGTTATTTATTTATATGAGCCTGAAAATTTAAAATATTGAAAATCAAAGTTGCAGAGTGTATACATTTTTCCATATATATCAATAATTTTCCCATTCTTATTAGAAAGAGTAGGATTGGAATTAACTAAGTGCTTAGCAGCAGAGGAGCTGACTAAGGCTATAGTTGCTGGATCAGGTATGGGGATAGTATGTGAAATTTTAAAAGACCGAGAAACTTTATACATACCATCTGCCTTTTCTGGCACAGCTGGCTATCAGGAAAACTGCAGGCAGTAAGACGCATATTCTAAAGCAGACACAGGAGGAGGAATAGGTGTAGCTTCTAGAAAATCCTTTTCTGAGGGACTAAGGAACCTCACTGTTCTCCCACTGAAAAACATTGGGATATTCTAACAATAGTCTCCTTAGAAGGGAAACCACCACAGGGAAAATCAGAAACTAAGTTCTCCTCTGAGTCGACATCTGAAATCTAAAGACAAGATCCTGAATCTGTCCCTACATCTTCCTGATCAGATTCAGAATCTTGAAGCTCTTCAGGAAAAGAGGAATCCCTCTATTGTTTACTAAAAAGTACATTACGTGAAGGATCAATAGCATGAATTAAACCTTGAGCCAGTTCTAGTAAACTACTCCTATCCAAAGAAATTTGAGGAGGAGTAGATACATGCTTGGTTTTCTCTTTCTTTTTGTCAGGAAAAAATAGGGCCAACCATGTTACTAATGGTAGGTGCTGCTTCCCCAGGGATAGGCACAGCATTCTGAAACAATGTGGAAACCTGTTTTCGCTCTCTAAAGTCTGACAAGAGTGGCTGTCCCTTGTCTGCTAAGGAGAATCCAACAGCCACAGAGGATGTGGCTAATTTCTGGTCCATAGTGACTGCAGGTGTTACACCAAAGGAATTTGGGGTAATAGATGAATAGTCTGAGGTAGAACTAATGGCCACAGCAGAGTCACCCACCTGTGGCTGAGACAAATTGCTAGCCTGCTGTGGTGGCAAAGGTCGTTTGCTTAACTTTTTCATTCTGTGGCTGGAAGGACTTTTCATGGGACTTGCAATATGTTCCATGGTCAAACCGAAAATGGAGCTTCTTTCCCAGGGAAGATAAGTAAAAAATGCCAGCAAAACTTCCACAGAAGTTAATTTTTTGACACAGAAAACAAAGTAAAATGCACACTAAAAGACTATGTAAGCCACACAATGGAAAAATAAAGAAAATATGTTTTCAGTTAGTTTACGCTGCTTTTAAACTAACAGAAAAAATGAGAACATTACATTCTCGAGACAGCACATTAAAACTCAACAGTCCTAGCTTTAAAAATGACTCTGCTAAAGATGAAAGTTAAAAAGAAAACTATAATAAATTTTGGAAAATGGGAGTTTTTCCGAAAGGGAACTTATCAACCAGCAAAGGGAAGCAAAGGCTGACCATTGATCCTCAAATGCCACAGAGCAGTCTACTCCACACCTTTCAACTGTCCAGATTTTTGTCTCAAAATGTTGGTCTATTCCTCATAAAATTGGTGGTTTTCTGACAAACCAGTGAGATGATGTGAGGAATGAAATTACTAAATAATGACATACATTTGAGTTTCCGATTTTACATCCTTTAGAAAATGCATTTAACATAAACCATGTTATCTTAGCTACTTTCTAAGTTCATAAGAGCAATATTTAAATTTTTTCCCTATTTTGGGCCTTTGTCCCCCAATTGGTCAAGCTTTATCCTGATTTCTTGGTCTAAGAGGTTGAGAGGCATGGTCTACTCTTTGGTGGCAGAAAGGCTCTGAAGGGCTTCATTCCTAAACTTGTCTTTGGAAGCTGGCTAGCTATTATATCCTTGGCAGGATATAACCCATATAGCTAAAGCTACTGCAGAAGTTATCAATGTGAAGAACATCTACAGAGGATCCTTGTAAATTCTAAAATGCAGGCTCACTTAGATTGCCGAGATAGGAAAACCATCTGGATGTCATGGTTTATTAAGGCATATCAGTAACATTTCCTAGTACTCCTTAACATTTTCTAGCTATGGGCAACAGGTTCCTCATGTAAGACTGGTACTGCCAGCATTTGGTTATAAAATCTTTTGCAGCAGAACTTTGATGCATTACCCAAGCACATAGTGGCTTGAAGAAAAAAGGAAGCT
Source organism: Protopterus annectens (assembly GCF_019279795.1). Lineage (NCBI taxonomy): Eukaryota > Metazoa > Chordata > Ceratodontiformes > Protopteridae > Protopterus > Protopterus annectens. The sequence goes on from NC_056730.1 coordinate 1,027,360,737, forward strand.
GGATAAGTGATAGGTTGAGCTGAAGAGAAAGATGAGTGAAAGTATGGTCCTGTGACTGCTGATACCAATAAGGCAGCTGTATTTGTAAGCATGGAGAAATCCAGGATTTATGACAGAAATCTTCCACATGCTATCCACAGTTATTATAATTCTCATCTGAGGAGTAGCCCATTTGCACATTGTGAGATATGGTCCAGTAGTAACTGCAGATAATATAAACCAGCTTTCGTTTATAGGAGGAAAGACATTCATTATTTCTAGGGAAGATAATGTGTTTCTTGTCTGGTGCAGTGGTTAGCATTGTTGCCTCACAGGAAGAGGTTCTCTGGTTCAATTTTCAGCTGGTGTGCCTTATGTGCAGAGTCTGCATGTCTTCCCTGTGTTCATGTGGGTTTCTTCTGGGTGATCCAGTTTCCTCCCACATTCCAAAAAGTATGTGGATTGTACACTCTAAATTGGCCCTAGGTGTGAGTGTGTATGTTCAAGTGTGTGTGGTGCACCCGCTGAGGAGGTTTTGGCTTGGGCTAGCGACCTTAGCCTACAAAACCTGTAACTGATACAGAAACAATGAGCACTGAAAGGCGCTTGTTGCCTGATGTCCCACATAGTGTGTAAACAGGAAAGAGAGATAATGTGTTTCTATTGCAGCTGTATGAAGGATTTAGTTCATAATAACACAGTTTAGGAATTAAATAGAACATTTCTTCAATTACGGCTAAAAGAGCACATGATAAAGTATGGCAAGGCTGTTTTAGAATTTATGTGCCCTTATAGGAAGTTCTCCTAGAGTTAAAAGAGGGTTTAATGAGCTTCTGGAAAGAAAGGAAAGAATTTTAAAAGTGATTCCATAAAAGTATATTGCAGCTGCAAGTACTTTCAGTGGTCTTTGTTCACCAACTGGAACTTATTGCTCAGAAAAGAAACAAATGTGAAAGTCCATTTTGATTGTAAAACCATCTGTACCAGGTCTGCTGTTACACTGATGTTCTTTGAATCCCTATCCTTCCATTTAACTCAAATCTTAATTATAAGAAGCATTGGTGGATCCAAAGAAAGACTGGTAGGCCTGGTGAGTGCTTAATATCTAATTTTGTTCTACAAGGTCATCAGACGGTTGTCATTTTGTTTAGGTTGTGCCATGACTGGGAGTATTCAGAAACTCATTTCAGAATTAGACTGCAAGGTGAAAGCGCAACCTGTTAAATATACTTCCTACCAGAACACAAAGAAGTCATATCTGAAGTGGAAGACTGGAAAAACTGCAGCATGGCAGCCTTAAAGTGTAGACTAAGATCCACAAACCACAAACTCCCTTTCCTGGATGGCATGCATGGAGTCTTTGTAGGAATACAAACCTTCCTTCTCTTCCAGACTAACACTAATCACTAAGCACCAACAAAATATCAAACTGAAAAAAAAATATCAGCCTGGGACAGGAATGTGATATAAAGGAATATGAGTATGAGGGAATGTATAAATATTAAGAACAAGATTAAGGATCAGCATTTAAATATGAACACAAGAATAAAGCTCAGTAAGGAATATTTCAGACACCAAAATTAATATTGAAATCTGCCTTGACATGTAAGAATAAAGTCCAAACTATAAGTGGCAGCCAGTATATCATATAAGTCTATAATATCCGAGATGCTCCCAGATATTGGATTATCTCTATATGGAAAAAAATGTAGTGACCTGATACTAAGGTATGTTCACCTACTTTATGTCACATTACATCAATTGTGCTGTATCACTTTTTATGCCCATGTTCAATATGTGCATGACTTGAGTGCTCCTGTCATGTGTTTGTTGTAGCATAAATTTGTATGGAAGATACTGCTACCTTTATATTATGATACTGCTTTCATTTGTGAGTCTTCCTTTGGAAACCACTCTAGTTCTTGTTGTGGACAACCTTTATTGACATGGAAGCATAAAAGCTGTCCACAAAAAAACATTACAGTGGACAACTTTTCTAGGCACTTATGCATAGTTTTTCCACACAGGTCTGTTTTCCATAGGTAGAATAGAAAGCTTTTTGCAGTCAACATCTGGTCATTGCCATGGACAAAGACGGAGAGACACTTTTATTGTCAGGCATTATTTCAGTAATAACAAACATTAAAATCTGATTGTAGTGATTAAATATAGCCCATTACATACAAAACAAACAAACAAAAAACGATACCAGCTGTTGTTCATAAAAACTGGCACTGTTCTGAAGAAAGCACATCATAGATAACTCTGAATTTCAATGAAAAAATATGAACACATTTGTTCATGATGGTATGAAAGATGAAGAAGTGATATTTTCCAAAGTACATTTTTTACATGTAAATACTGAATTGACTGTATTACCTGTATATTTTCTGAAGAGCTATATTATTTTGAACACCTGGGGAAAACATGTGTTTTTAATGCATATTAACTAGCTTGTAACAAGATTATTCTTCATTTCAACACCAGTAAAATGCTTTATATGACAAAGGTTGACTTTAGTAGCCTAATGGCCCTAGATCCCTTAAAATCATAGTCAAGTTCTTACCCTTATTTACATGATCAACACATATTGCTCCTGTTCATGAGGGACACAGGCAGAAGCCCTGTGCTGAAATGATGGTCATTCAGGCAATTGTACAGATTGAATCTGAAGATGGCCAATGTGGTGCACTGTTTGCCATTAGGTGGGAGTCTGTGCAAAGGTTTGTTAAAGTCTGTTAGACATATCTCCCACACCAGCATATATTAGTAATGTCACATACCAGGTTAATGTCCTTACAGCGAGTAATCCATGTACCATTCCACCTACAGATATTCAGCATTTCCAATACAGCAGGGTCAGACATTGCTCTGTATGCAAGGCAGAGATCATGTCTGACTAGTCTATATGACACAAGTTACAATGACAGTTATTTCAGATGTTCCCCATATGACAGATTCTGGGAACTTGAAGTTCCCTTGTGAGGAACCTTTGTGTTGTGTGCAATAGCCATTGATGCTTGGAAAGGTACGTGACAAAATGACCATTGAACTCAAATATTGCCATGCTGAGGGGAGAGTACACAGAGGTTATAACTACATCATTATCAGCAGTTGCGCTACCAGCAGTGAATAGCACCTGCAGTGTCTCCTGTGAATCACACTGTTTAACCAATCTGAATGTGTATCTATCTTTAACGAATATGGATACACCACCGGTATTACCTGGCACACTTTCAGTTTGAGGTCTGAACATGTCGAAGGCATGTAGCCTGGTATGGCTGTGGTGCTGTCCTCAGCCTTGAACCAGGTGTGTGTGTGTGTGTGTGTGTGTGTGTGTGTGTGTGTGTGACTGTGCAAATGTCTGCATCTTCCAAGGTGAGGACACCTTCCAGTGAGTGGTGTGTAGTGCTGGCATTCCTAGAGTGTAGCAGCATAGCTGTGATATTACTTGAAGATGATGTTTCCTCATAGGAAAGTTTTCCTTGGACACACTGCCTGGAAGATGCACTATGGGGATGTCAGCAGCCTTGGCCAGTACACAAACTCCCATGGGTGACAGATGAACACCATCTGTGACAAGGCATAGAGGTCTGTTGAGCAAGTCATCCCCGGCTGACATGTACTGGATCTCCTTACAATGGCACCACATGATAAGCCAATTATTGACTTTATCATTTTCCATGTGTATTGAGCCATCATCCTAGGTGAAGGTGAAATGCAGCTGAAAGCTATGAGCATACCCACCAAAGACACAGATTTATAAGCTCAGTCATGTGTCTGCATATAGTCCATTGAGCTATGTCTCAAGCTGTACACATCAACAGGACTTATGAAGTCATCATAACGTTACCTGATGTTGACAGATCTGTGTACATGTGTGGTTTGGCATATCCTGGCACCTCACAGACAGCTAAATGTGACTTTCCCATATGTAGCCTGGTGAGAGGGACATCAATGTGTCTAAAGATGTAATCATCTATAAATAATAGGTTTGAGTTTGTGTTTTGTCTCAGGTGTTTGACTGTTCAGACAGTGGTGCATGTACTATTATGTATACTGTGTTCTGCAGATGCATGATTATGTGTAGTGAGCTTGTAACTGGGATTCTGAGGTGTCTGGTGTTAGCGTATGTGTCTGATAAGGAGCTCCACACATGCAGGTGTTTGTGATGTGGGAGTGGGTGGAGTATGTGGTGAGGTGTGCATGTTGGCAAACTGCTCATTGTCATATATACTGACCGGTGTGTGAGACAGCATGGAATCAAGGTTTGTAATATAGTCACATCTCTCACACATTGTGTTGGTGTGGCATAGGAGTATAGGGGTGGGGACACTTTCCACATTTCAACAGCAATCATTTGTAATGCCATTAGCAATATAGTCTTGTTTTTGTGTACTTCACAGCAGGCCATCATTATGCAGTGGCCTGACAAATGCTGAAATGTAAAATGGTATCACCTTTATGTAGTACTGCTAAGGTAGCACAGCACCTGACAGTGTGTCATAACATGGTTGAGTGAGTACAATGCTTTGTCAGGCATGTGACCCTTGGATTAACCATAATCCTGTTATTTGGCATAGTCACATTAACATACCTACAAATGTGACAATGTACAACTCCAACTAAGTTAGGGTCATGCTGCTTCACCCTTGGGGTTGACAGCCTGAAACATACTGTCTGTAGGCACTCCTTGCAGTGGAGATGTGGATATACGTGTTTGCACAGAGACCTTGTTCAATTTTACAGTCACTACTTTGGTCTTGCATTGTCTACAGTGCCTCTCAAGCAACCAGACCACAAATTGAATGTTGTGTGACATAATGTGGGAACACAGACATGTGTTCTGGTTACAGAAATGTACAGTATGACATATCTAGGATATGTTGTGAGGTGTCCACTCCTCTGCAGTAGGCCTCAGAGCCATGTCATGCAGATGTACATCATGAAGCTGTTGAAGGTCAGGCTGCATGAACTGCTGTGAAATTGTCACCAACAGAGATCACTGCCACTGTGGTGCTTGTTTGAGCAACCTTGGATGTCTATGTCACAATACACTGAACATTATATTGTGACACTACAGCTGTATTCTGACTCACCATCTGGTCAGTACCCTAGTGAAATCCTAACAACCCTGGAATACAAGGCATAATAGATGCCAAACTCAAATGAGTGCTCCGGTTGCTAGTTAAGACATCTTCCTGGAAAAGGGTATGTGAAGCCTGCAGACCATTGCATGACAAGGGACAGCTATGTGGATGAGCAAACAGGTTGTGCCCTGTTCCTAATGTTGAGCTTGGTACTAATATTCAGCTTCTAGTGAGAGACAAAGTATAGGAGCATGGTATCCCTGGAGAGAGTTGTTGTGGTGACAACAGCAGTAGTAGTAGCCAGGCACCAGCACTGCAGGGGACTCCCCTCTTGTCTGCATTCCTCACAAGGTAATTGTGTAATTTGAGTACACACTGCTTGAGTAGTGCCCAACTGTAGTACAACTGTGTAAACATGCCCTCCTTACCTTCACAGGGTGTATGTATGACTTTCCCCTTCATTACTTGCCTGTGCTCTGTACAGACACAGACATCTTGGATGACTTTCTTCTTGGAAACCATGATGGAATTAACTGCAATACTTGTACACAGGACAACTATTAGCCATTGACAAACACTGTCATGAAAAGACATCATGGAAATGATCAGTAACAATGTAGAACACCTGCAGACACCGGACCAAACCCAGTTTATTTTGATCACTGTCAGAGCATGCCTACCTTAACCAGTGGATCTCATTGAGTGTTAAACTATGCAATAGATGAGGGGAAAATGACTCACTCCAACTAACATGGCCTGAGAAGGAATTTGACAAGATTAGGCCATCAGGCATTGTTGAAACACTGTACATGTTATTTACAAACTAGTATGTCAGCCAGTGGCTAGCCAAGTTTCTGACAGTCATCATTGGGAAGATAGCGTTGAGTAGTCCACCGCTACAATGAGGCCAGTCACCAGTGGACTTCTGTCACATATCATTCTTGAGACTATCCCTCCTAGCCATACTCTTCTCTGCAGTCATGGCAACTGTCAGTGACCTCAGAATGAGTACATTTGCAGATGATTGCAAACTAGGAGTTGTCAATGAATCCCATACAGAACCAACTGTCATCCAAGATGGGATGAGACACACATTCAGTTGCTGTCAGAGCCATTGACAAATACTAAATGTCAAGAAATGCACAATATTATACTTTTGGAAGTCAACCACCCTTTGAAAATATCATATTGTCTGCACACCTCCAACAGTTGACCCATTAGTCAGGGCCTTATGGACAAAGAGAGTGATTTAGCCTTTGACTTTCACTGGTTGGTAAGATATGGGGATTCATTCAATGATGCACAACTTATAAAGAAAGGTATGGCATGTAAATCTAAAAATGTCATTGTTACACTTTATTTGGCATTCATCCCAACTATCATGGAGTGCAATGCCACCTTTGCTATGTAACTACACAGGCATATCCGATAAATGTAAAAGATACAATGGTTCCACAGTAAATCAATACACAGTGGACATAACATGTCCTATGCAGACCTTCGCAAGGTTGTAACTGTGTATTCTGTCTTCTATATGCTTTGGAGGGGAGGTGTATGGCTGCCATACAGGGAGGTCTCAGATTCCACTGTGTACATCCTGCATATCCAAGAAAGGACTAGCACAAGAATTACATGTTCTACACAGCTACACCTTGACTGTGGTATAAATAAGACATGCTGGAGAGATAGGTATGTAACCCACATAATACACCCTATATGTAACAGGCTTCCCATCCATGTGAGTCACACTTCCACTGTAGCACACATCATGTGCAAGTTACACAATGGGATGCAGAACAAGACAATCATAACTGGTTTAGGACAAATGTCTGTAATGGACATAGGGAAATAGTAGATGCTTCATCTCACATGCCACAGCTTGTAGATGTGGCAGTTCTCAAAACCCTTCTTACACTTATCAAGGGTACCAGATCTTGTCAGAGATTAAGGATGCATGACTTGGCTGAAATAAGCCATTGTTCTTGTTAGCCTGTTATACACATATGACTCTGTGGAGCCATGCACCTATACTGCTTTACCTTTCTGAAGACATTTTTCTTCTGTGCTAACATCTCATCCTGTGCTCTGACTTTTATGGGTTTATTGTACCTATATACCCACAAGTGTGTCCCATGCAATCCATTGAAAGATAAACAGTTTCATGAGACACCTTTCATTGTGTAAGTATACAGCCATTACAACATCATCCAACATAATGCACACAAAATAATGTGACTTACTCATTAGAAATGGCAGCAAACAACATCTGTCAGTGACCATTGTAAATGGCATGTCAAAGGCAAGAATGTATGGAACAAATACATAGTAATTTAGATATTCACCCTGTGCATCAGATACATAGCTTCATTCCCCTGCATTGATGACAAAGATGACAGGGATGTAGCACAGGTATCATCACTTGCACAGAGTGTTTTGTGGGGGTGCAGGTGGCCTAGGCTGACCCAATATGTTGGCAAGCATGTGTGTGAGTCAGTAAGGGAAGCAGGCAAGATGGGCAATGGAAAAGTGTTGTGTGTGTCTGTAGGTGACCTGATTGTGACAGTGGCGTGTGATTGTGTGAACACAGTCAAGTTCAGTGCTAGCCCTACATGTCAGTATGTTGGACAGCTTTGAATCTTGCATGGTGGAGCTGACAGTTCATGGTCTCAGCCCCCGAACACGGGAGTTGGCTCTGCCAGGAGTTGCACTGGCACCTCCATGCCCAAGGTCAGGAGCAGGGCTACTATCTGAGGGTGACTGCTGTCTGCAGGGACCGTGTCCTCCAAGAAAACACCAAGGATCATGGGCCCGTGGTCTGCCAAATCTTGGTGTGGACAGCACACTCCCCTCTGGAATGCTGGGTGTACTACCACTACAGAAGCATGACTGCACTGCCATGTAGACTCTCAGCAGATGTAGTTGCTTACCTACGTCCACAAGTCCGACTCTCGACTCCAACCAGAAGTTCTATTGCAGACAATGTGTGTTTCGAGACAGTTATTCTGAGATCTGTCTCAGACCAACATCTTTCCACTGTGTCTGTCAACCGATCCATGGTATCAGCAACGCGGTGGAGGCAGTCATGGATGTTATACTGTGCTGTATCCATAACCCTAACCATTCATCTGGGGTTCCTTTTGGAATGTGCCCATGCCTCCATGACAGCCCTAAACATACACCAAGTGACATATGATGAGACATCTGCAACAGGTGGTGGAAGAACAGTAGGCCTCCTATGAGCACCCATATACATCTGCCTGTCTGGAACCTCACCATCTCTTTGGCTATGGCCATTATTGACACTCACTCCAACCATAGTAACTGCACTTTCCTGTTCAATGTCCTCACCCTCTGAGTATCCAATATCTGTAGCCTCAGGGAACTGGGTATGCATAGGCATACTGACTATGTACAGTTATGAGGGCAAAAGAGGGATATCAGCCTCTGTGGCACATTCAGTCCCTGCAACCCCCACCTGTGCCTCACTTTGGCCACCATCATCATCAGAATCTGAATAGACACTGACATCAGGTTGTGAAGGGGAAAGAGACCAACTCCCCTGGTCACCTGTGATAAAAAGGGAAAAGCAGTACATTAATACCTGCACTACTAAGATCTGCAGTGCTATCTTGCAATATATATTAAGCTGTATACAATGCTGTCAGTACTATGGATTTGTTCAACCCCTAACCTCATATACTAGGACATGAGGATATCATTTTCTAACAAACATCTGTAGTTACTTGTAAATAAAAAGCTCTTCAATCAAGAATCTCATGAGCAAGAATAATGTACACTGTTGACATTTGGCAAATTCTGCACAGTTGACCCATATGGCAATCTGTAATGTCCTGAAAATACTGTCAAATCTGTCAGTGTGGTAACACCTAGAAGGCATAGGTATGATTCTAAACTGTGTTCAGTTGGAAAATATCTGTGCAGTTGGCAATCATGCAGACAGTACATCAATCCAGCCGGCAGGCCTGGGATGACACTTTAGTGAATACATTGCACTAAATCTACATCTCTAACAAAGAAAACAATGTGTGTTGAAGGGATTCCAGTCACAGACAAACTACTTCCAAAATTTTATTAAAATTGTTATAAAATGAAGTGAGCACTTTCGTCTAACTAGGAAGACTTCATCAGACAAATTTTGTATTAATGTCACTTCCTTAAATACCCTCCCTGATCAACCCATTTACTCCAGTTCCTGTTTTAAAGAAACATTCCTATACTTCTTTATGTGCATGTTGACAAATCATGCCAAAGGTTACAACTCTTAACTCCATTAATATCCATTTTCTGAAACATTTCCATACATCTCAAACAAAACAGTGTTTTGCTTACCAGGAACAGGTGCATGGCCACATCTGATTCCTGATGGTCCTGTAAAAATTTGAGGGAGCAGTAATGTACACAGCACCACATGTTGTACACTAACAGGCTAATATGTCCAAATGTCTCACATTTACAGTAGCTACTATGTTTATTGGTATGTTGGTCACGATCTGAGCATGAGATTCAAACTACAACTACCCCCCCCAATAAATACCTGACACCCAAATAAAACTATGTACACCCTGACAGACTGGATGCTACAGTAGTCTACTGCTGATCCAACTAAGCATACATGGATGCTCCTCTTGCATGGAACTGGTGGCACTCACATCCATGACATACTGTGTGATGGATGCCTGGGAGCTGTTCTGTGTTGCTAGGTTCCCCAGGAATTCCTCAGTGGCTGAAGGTGGTTGTTGCACTGTAGGCCCTCCACCATTGAACCAAGATCCCTGGCCACATCTGCTGCTCTTCTGCATACAGCGTTGATCATATCGGTGGCACTGTGTTGCACCTGCTCATATGTCCTGCTCTGGTGGCTGATAGCATTCACATTGCAAACTAGGTCAGCCCACAATCCTGCCCGCTCTTCCCTGTTTGGCCTTCCACTGGACAGCAGGAGTTGATGGTGTTGATGTAAGGCCTTCAGGATTATGTCATTTTCAGTATCTGTAAAAGGGGCATGGCATAGGGGATACATATTTCCTGAAAGACAACAAAATGGAAACACATGTCAGGATCACATACATGGGACTACAGTATGTAGAGATGCAGCAATAACAGATGGCTACAAGTATTCACTGTCTGATTATACATCTCATATTCAACACTATGCAAACATAGTAAGGGTGTGGATGCAACTAGGATAGTACCAATAGGCAGCTATTCCTGTTTCTGCCCTGACAGATACTGATGTATGATCACACACCCAACACTACAGCCATTAAAGCGTGGCCCCTAGGAGTAAACCCAGCTTATAATATATAAAACAACAGTGCCAAACAAATAGCAGTGTAGCATTACAACTGCTATCAAGGGAAATTTCCTGGAGACCGGTGTATCTAATTAACAAAAAGCATTCTACACTTACTATACTCCAGCTCCTCTGTAGGTGTGACACATTTGGAGATCAATGACATGTCATCATTACAGTTCTAAGAAATGGTTAATGATCTAATCCCCATTCCCCTAAGTATATTGAAACATATGCATCATGCTGGAAACAAGATGGCTACATACCTGATGGAGTACAAAACTCCTCTGTTGAAAGGTACAGATATATAAATGTTGTGCTGAGTTCACCCTGCAAAGTAACTCTAATACACAATGGTTCCCCTAGGTAGCAGTTTGACTTTTTAACATTGTTTTCATTAGCAAGCATTTCCCTCTGAACCAGTCTGTGCTTCTGAAATGATAATTGCAGCCAACACAGCTGACTCATGGTATAATCAGCCAATCCCATGCAACTACTAAACACGATATAAGGCCTTAATGCAGATTGCAACCCCTTTCTCATATGATGGTGTGACAACTGTGCCCTGGTCTAGCAATCAAGGAGTCTCAATCCTCACCACTAACATCAGGGAGGGTGTCTCATATAAGAGAAAAGGATAACAAATACACACAGTAAAGTACAATTTCCCTTAAGTGGACACAGAGATAACAGTCAGTGTGGGGCTGGTTGATCCCTTGCTCTCCAGGTCCCTAATAAGACTCCCCACTAGCACAGCTATAGGGTCCATATCTCAGCCTAGCTGGCAAGCTAACCTTCAGTACCTCCTTTGTCTCACCAGTGCTTTGTGTCCCTGCTCAGGTTGCTGACACACCACACACACTTTGAGATAAGTATTTATACAACTTCACAAACACTCCTGGGAAAGGCTGACACAGATTCTCCATCTGTACCCCTTTACCCACACTATACGGTAGTAATTTTTGCCACCACCAGCCAATACTTATCAGCTACCCAAAGGCCATTAAAAGGGTGTCCAGTTATTACTGTGCAATATTATTTTCCAACTGGTAATGTGACTATTCAGTCTAAGGCTTATTAGAGTGGCTTATTATAGGAAACTCTATAAATATGCAATGTACTCTAGAGCATAATTATTCTCTACACAAACCAGCCACAGGTAAAGGGTTTTTAAAATATTTAATAATAAATAATTAAAATACAATACAATACTACTACACCACAGTAATATCTAAGAGTTCAGAAATCACACATAAACTTAAAACAATACAGTAGGAAAGTTCTGATATAACAGAACAGCATTTGTCACTTTCTTCTAAGTTTCTAGCTATTACTACAAGAAAACATACTTCTAAGACACTACTTACATAAGACAACAGGCAGAGTGCTGATAGGCTAGAGATCAAGATCAAAATGCTCACAGTCTCTCTCTCTCAACAATAGTTTTTAAACTCACTAACAAACATCTTTGCTAGGCCCTCCCAAATTACATCATTTTGACACTTAGGTTTTCCCAGTATACACATTACATCATTTTGACACTTAGTCTGTAATTCCCAGGCAAAAAGGCTACATTATTTAGCAATGTAACACCTGCTCAGGAAACTACAACAATAAACGACATTTCAAATGTACACTCTAGCAATTATTCCTTAAGTTAAGACAATAGAATGAATGTGTTCAGCCAACCACTTTGGCACCACTATTTAGATAATTTTAACTTCAAAGAACATTTGAAATGCTTGGCTTAGTTTTCCTTACAGCAGATGACAATGTTGCAACAATCTTGAAGTTCACATTTTACAGTGTTTTCTTTCATTTAAGAACACAAGCCTGTATTTTACATGTATATATACAAATGATAGAATTATGTATCAAATTCTATTTGACTAAGCTGGCAGCCTTCACCCATCTTTCCCCCAATCTTCACAACTCTTCCCCCCTGGAGAACTCAAGCTAATTTCTCAAGTGACCCTTGATAAATGCCGCTTGAGCAGGTAAGGTCTATCTGGGTGTACCTCACCCCATTCCCTGTCTTGAGATCCCATCTGAATTAGCATTGCCACTCCCACTGCGGTGCTGCACTGACATATCATATGCTTGCAACCCAAGACTCCATCTTAGCAACTTGGCATTTTGCTGACTGGCTCTGTTTAACCATGTTAGAGGGCTGTGATCTGTCATTACACTAAATTTTCTTCCATACAGATAAGGCTGAAGTTTCTGCAATGCACACACTATGGATAGACATTCCTTTTCTACAGCTGCATAGCATTCCTCCCTGGGTTGTAGCGTACGACTGAGATTAACCACTGGGTGCTCTTCCCTCTCTGAAGAAATCTGGCTAAGCACAGCCCCTAACCCATGGTTTGAAGCAGCCACCTGCACAACAAATTCTTTGCTGTAATCTGGACTGGCTAACACAGGGAGTCCTCCCAAAGCTTCTTTAAGCTTCTGAAATGCCTCCTCACATGCTGGGGTCCACACTACCTTATCTGGCCTGTTATTCATAGTCAGGTCTGTGAGAGGAGCAGTTATGGTACTATAACTAGGGACAAACTTTCTGTAGTACCCTGCTGTCCCTAAGAATGCTCTCACCTGCTTTTTGGTAACAGGTGCAGGCCATGCCTGAATAGCTTCCACTTTGGCAGGTTCTGGCCTTACCTTACCACTCCGTACTCTATGTCCTAGGTAGGAGACCTCTGCCATACCCACCTGACATTTGCTCAGCTTAATGGTCAACCCTGCCCTCTGTAGTCTGCCCAGCACCTCCCTGACATGTTGAAGGCCCTCTTGCCAGGAATGGCTGTAGATGGCAATATCATCTAGGTAAGCAAGGGCAAACCCTCCTGCTCCTGCTAGGATATTACCCACCAGCCTCTGCAAAGTTGCTGTGGCATTCTTCATGCCAAAGGGCATCTTTGTGAACTCATACAAGCCAAAAGGAGTCACAAAGGCTGACTTCTCTTTAGCACTGGGAGTCAAGGGCATCTGCCAGTAACCCTCGGTAAGATCAATGGTTGTAAGATACTTAGCCGCACCCAGCTGCTCTAAGGCCTCATCTGTCCTAGGCACAAGGTAAGCATTAGACTCTGTGTGACTATTTAACTTCCTGTAATCCACACAGAACCTGGTGCTGCCATCCTTCTTTGGCAGCAGTACTACTGGGGAAGTCCAGGGACTGTTGGACTCTTGAATCACCCCTAGTTCCAACATCTCTGGTACCTCCTGCCTCAGGGTCTGTCTGACTCTCTCAGCCACCCTATAATGGAACCGCCTAATATGCCTTTGGGGTCCTGTATCCACCTGGTGCTGCACCACGTGGGTGCACCCTGGTTTCCCAGTGAACATGTCCCCAAATTCCAACACTGCTTGGATTTCTCGAACCTAGGTAGGAGATAGCTGCTGGGACATTGCTACCCCTTCCACCGAGGTGTCAGCTCGAGCCACACAGAGGAGATCAGTCCCCAGATCTCCTTCAGACTCCTCCTGCAATCCACTGCAAATGCTCAGCACAAGGGCCTCCCTATCATGGTAAGTTTTCATCATGTTAACATGGTAAAGTTTGTGCCCCTGCCATCTGCCTAAACAGTTCCACCATGTAGTTAACATAAGTTACCTTTCTTACCATCTTGTAGGGTCCCTCCCAAGCTGCTTGCAGTTTTTTGTGTCTGACAGGAATGAGAACCATTACCTGCTTCCCCACAGCATATTCTCTAGCTCGAGCATTCCTGTCATCCCACACCTTTTCCTGTTACTGGGCTTCTGCAAGGTTCCCCTGGGCCATGCCCATGAGTGCCCTGAGCCTTGTCCTGAGATTTAGGACATATGCTACAACAGACTCCTTGTGAGACTCACACTCACCTTCCCACTCATCTCAAATTAAATCTAGAGTTCCCCTCACCCTATGCCCATACAGCAACTTAAAGGGTGAAAAACCTGTGGATTCTTGGGGAACCTCTCTGAAAGCAAACAACAAATGGGGCAAATATTTGTCCCACTCCCTCTTAAACTGATCTGCAAATGCCAGTAGCATGGACTTGATTGTAGAGTTTAACCTTTCAACAACACCATTAGTCTGGGGATGGTAGGAGGTGGTCTTCATGTGCTTCACCCCACAGGACTTCCATAGACAAGTCAGCAGGTATGATATGAAAATGGCACCTCGGTCAGTCAGTATTTCTTTTGGGAAACCTACCCTGCTGAAAATCTCTAACAAAGCATTTGAAATCTTCGCTGCCTCAATGGAGGACAAAGCCACTGCCTCAGGGTATCGCGTAGCATAATCCACTACCACTAGGATATACTTTTTCATGTGGAAATTGGGGTACTCAAAGGACCCACAATATTCATAGCTACCCTCTGAAATGGCTCCTCAATCACAGGCAAAGGCATCAAAGTAGCTCTCACCTTGTCTCCTGACTTGCCTACCTTTTGGCACTGCTCACAGGTCCTGCAGTACCCTGTTACATCTCTGGAAATTCCAGGCCAATAGAAGTTTTGCATAATATGCCTCTTTGTACATTTTATGCCCATATGACCTGCAAAGGGAATATCGTTGGCTATGGCTAGAAGCACCAGATGGTAGGCTCTAGGCACTACCAACTGCTGTGCTCTCTCACCTTCTAGCCCTTCCTCAGGGGTCTACTCTCTGTATAGTAACCCTATGTCCCAGTATACAGATTTCCCCTTCCCTTGAGAATCAGATGCCTCCCTAGCCACCTGCTTCGGGCCTTGCAATGTAGGGTCTGAGAGCTGAGCCCTTCTCAACTCTCTTCTTGTAACCCTTCCCAGCTCCCCTTCCACTGGAGGTCTGGCATCCTCTGACAGTGGTGCCTCACTGTCAGCCTGGGTACTACTACTCACCTCTACCTTTGCAGTCATTCTGTCCAAGGGACCATTAGTACTCACAAGCAGCTGTGGTTCACCTTCAGTCTCACTGCTACAGTGTAGCTCCCTTCCTGAAGTAACCACTTCACCAGTTCTGGCTGCAAGTATGGAGTATGTCTGGGTCTCCCCCAGGCTACTAGACCCACATGCTTCTCTCCTAGCCTCACTGTGTATAACTGCATAAATATATGGTACTGCCTCATCCAAATCCTTCCCTCTCAGGACATCTGCAGGATGGTAGTTCCATACCCCTGTTCTCTCAAGACAACACACTATTAATATTTTGTCTTTCCCACTTACTGGCTCCCTTACCTTTGGTTCCCCACCTTGCCTACATGGACACATGTATGCCACATGGCCCCACTGGTTGCATTCAAAACATTTCGCCCTAGGTCCTGGATGTGTACCTGGACTAGTGGCTTCCCCTGCTACTGTCAGATTCTGTTGGGGCAGTCTGTGCTGCCCACCATGGGTTCCTTTAGACCCATGGGCAGTACCGGGGGGTCCCCTTCCTGTGTGGGGCTGCCCTGTTTGCCAGGTATAGGTCTCTATTCTTCCCCAGCTCATCTGAAGTAGCACATTGTCTATCAGCTAACCAGACCCTCATGTCCTCAGGCAAAGGGCTAAGGACTTGTTCCCTCACCAAAAGGTCTGCCAGCCCTTCAAAACTGGTGACCTGACATCCACTCACCCAGCTATGAAATTAAGTGCTCAGTTTAGCAACATATTCACATACATTTTCATCTGCCTTACACCTATGCTCACAAAACTTTTTCCTATACATTTCAGGTGTTAGCTTAAAACATTCTAACAGAAATTTTTTACAGTAGTATAAGCAAAACACACAGAGTCAGGCATTTGTGATATACAAGTTACAGCTTTCCCATGGATTAAGGGGGTCAGGAACCATACCCAGAGCCTTTGGTCAACACTATACTGTTTGCATACCCTTTCAAACATGTGAATGAAACTATCAAAATTATCCCCCTCTTTAAATTGCGGAAGAAATTTACTGACCTGTTGTGCTTCTGGGGTCCAGTCAATCCCCTCCCGATTACCTCCATGACTCTGGCGAAGAGTCAGCATTTCCCTCTCATGCTTCCTCTGATGCTGCTTTTCTTCGGCTTCTGTCCCCAAATGCCTGGCCTCCAACTCAAGTCTCTATAGCTCCAGCTGGATTTTCAAGTCCACTGCAGAAAGGTTGAGCTGTCCATTCTCCGAGGATATTGTATCACCACTGCCAGTCTGATTGTCCTTCGCAGAAAGGTTGAGCTGTCCATTTTCTGAGGATATTGTATCTCCACTGCCAGTCTGATTGTCCTACTGGATGCTGTTTTCTGATGCAGCTGTAAACAAGGCTGCTATCAGGTCTGACTTAGTCAGGTATCCATGCACCAGTCCCCTAGCCTAGCACATCTCCACCAGCTGGCTCCTTGTCAGCTTTCCATTCTCCTGTGCTGACATGCTGCCTGCTCATGTGATCTGTACTCTGAGTATACACTGCGTGGCTGATTTAGAGTACAAAATACCTTCCAGAGATCACTGTACATAACCTACAGGATTCACTCTACCCACACCACTGCAAACCACAAGTGAGGATATCTTATCCCAACCACTGTGAATCACAAATGTGAGGATATCTTATCCCAACCACAGTGAACCACAAATGTGAGGATATCTTATCCCAACCACTGCCACCATGAATGGGATGACCATGCCCTGGCCCAAAAATCAAGGAGCCTCAATCCTCACCACCAACACCAGGGAGGGCATCTTATATAAGAGGAAAGGATAACAAATACACACAGTAAAGTACAATTTCCCTTAAGTGCACACAGAGATCACAGTCAGTCTGGGGCTGGTTGCTCCCTTGCTCTCCAGGTCCCCAATAAGACTCCCCACTGTCATAGCTATAGGGTCCAGATCTCAGCCTAGCTGGCAAGTTAACCTCCAGTACCCTCTCTGTCCCACCAGTGCTTCGTATCCCTACCCAGGTAGCTGACACACCACATACACTTTAAGATAAGTATTTATACAACTTCACATACATTCCTGGGAAAGGCTGACACAGATTCTCCAGCTGTGCCCCTTTAACCAGACTATACAGTAGTAATTTCTGCCACCACCAGCTAATACTTATACAAGCTACCCAAAAGCCCTTAAAAGAGTATCCAATTATTACTGTGCAATATTATTATCCAATTTGTAATATGACTATTCAGTCTAAGGCTTATTAGAGTGGCTTATTACAATAAACTCTATAAATATGCAATGTACTCTAGAGCTTACTTATCTCTACACAAACCAGCCACAGATAAAGGGTTTTTAAAATATTTAATAATAAATAACTAAAACACAAGACAACACTACTACACCACATTGATATCTAATAGTTCAGAGATCACACAGAAACTTAAAACAATACAGTAGGAAAGTTCTGATATAACAGAAAAACACTTGTCTAACTTTCTTCTAAGTTCCTAGCTATTACTACAAGAAAACATACTTCTAAGACACTACTTAGATAAGATAACAGGCAGAGTGCTGATAAGTTAGAGATCAAGATCAAAATGCTCACAGTCTCTCTCTCTCAACAATAGTTTTTAAACTCACTAAAAAACATCTTTGCTAGGCCCTCCCAAATTACATCATTTTAGGTTAATAGGTTCCTAGATTAGTACTAAACTAACTGCCCTTACAAGCCATTTAAGCCTAGCCAATTATCCCTTGTGAGACTCAAACCCTGCATCATCTGTTTGTAAGGCAAACACCTTAACCATTAGGCCACCCTCCCTAAGTATTTTGACACTTAGGTTTTCCCAGTATACACATTACATCATTTTGACACTTAGTCTGGAGTTCTCAGGCAAAAAGGCTACATTATTTAGCAATCTAACACCTGCTAAGGAAACTACAACAATAAAAGACATTTCATATGTACATTCTAGCAATTATTGCTTAAGTTCAGACAATAGAAACATTGTGTTCAGCCAGTCACTTCAGCACCACTATTTAGATAATTTTAACTTCAAAGAACATTTGAAATGCTTGGCTTAGTTTTCCTTACAGCAGATGGCAATGTTGCAACAATCTTGAAGTTCACATTTTACAGTGTTTCCTTTCATTTAAGAACACAAGCCTGTATTTTACATTTATATATACAAATGATAGAATTATGTATCAAATTCTATTTGTCTAGGCTGGCAGCTTTCACCCATCTTTCTCCCAATCTTCACAGATGGGTTAGAAATTACTGGGGTACAGATACTACATCTTTGCAGAGAGAACATCTGTTGCAGAACAACAAGCTCTAATAGTAAGTGTGGGATCTGTGGCAGCCTTGTTGTATAGGCAGAGCCAGACTGAGTGTACCCATTTCACTGGGAATTAAGGTTTGCGTTTCAGGTAAGTACATCATCGAACAATATCAGTAACACAATATAAGGCAAAATGCTTGGTTTTCCTAGAAAAAAAGTAGGGGGTACATTAACCATAATATTACACCATTAGACAACTATCAAGTCATGTGTTATGTCATGGCAATCCCATGTTCAGTGTCTGCTGCTAACACTTGTGTCTAGTTCAACCTCCATATATGTATGTTACTTATGCAACTGTGGTTGTTTGTGGTATCACCAGCATATCATTGTGGGCTGCAGTCTGATATTACTGGCCCACACTTTCAGTACACATTTCAATCCCCTCTGGGAATTCAGGCTAATGCATGACCTGACATTCTCTGCACTTTCTAGTGTTGTACTAGGAGTAGTTAAAAGTAGTCCTACCTGTAGGCCTATGAACTCTATTATTTAGATGCAGACATTTCAACTGTACTGATTTGAATGGATAAATAGGTCATGAGACAGACATACATACATATCACAATTTATAATGTTGCTATCCACATACATATATTGTTATTCGTAAACAAAGCTGTAATTGAGCCCAGGACCAAGTGTGCCAAAAAGGAATTTTCTTAATGCATCTTACAGACTGAGCTGCAGAGTCACTGCTACAACAGCTGTATTTTGCATGTTGTAGTTATTATTATAAGTCAACTGCTATGAAATACTGCACTTATGTCTATTTCTATGTGTATAGCTTAAGAGTACTGTATTTGTATACCAGAGGCCCAGTTAAAAACCTATTTTCTATTAATGTTTTAGCATGTGTATTCTTGCATGTTATACATATAATTGCAGAGTTACCTGCTATTAGATACCTCACTTACATCTAAGCTTATGTGTGTGGCTTTATAGTGATGTATTTTTGTACTAGAGTATCAGTTACAGTACTATTTTTCTAATAATCTCTTAGCTGATTTATGCAGTGTGGTACAATGCACAGCATCACTTCAACACTCTTAATGATGGGAACTTCATAGGCTCATAGATTCATAGATTCATAGATTCATAGGAAGGTACTAGGATATTGGCCAAAGGGCCTAAGTAAGCCTAGCCAACAAGATACCCTGGCTTATGCCACCCAAGAAAGTTATTTTCCTGTGCCCCTGTCAAGCAGAGCCACAGAAGGTATCCCCGGGGTGTATTTCCCATTTCCCATCCACTCATCAAAATTTTTCTTGAAGAGTGCTAATGAGGAACTTTGCTTAACATAGATGGGTAGCTTGTTCCAGAGTATGAGAAGTGTCTGAGACAGGAATCTATCCTTCCAGCATGTCCTGTTTATTGTGGTGACAAGGTTTAGTTCCCTGGAGCATGTAGCTTGGAGGGATTGGGATTTCCTTTGGAGAAGCATGTCCAACAGCTCTGGGTTTATTATAGCTTTATATGTTAGGCAAAGATCACCTCAGAGTAGGTGATATGCTGCAGAGTAAAGCTGGCGTTTTTTGAGATGGTCGATGTAGGGCATCTGTTTGAGGCCAGTATTTCTCTTTGTGAGGTACTTCTGTGGCCTTTCCAGGTGCTGCAGATGTCTTGTGAGATACATTCCAAAAGGGGCATTGTACTCTATCATGGGTCTAATGAGTGCTGAGTAGAGGGGAACAATGACCTATTTTTTCTTGGATGAGAACCCTTTTGTGATGAGGTGTGCCACATACAAGGATTTCCTGACTACTGTGGTGATTTGATTATCAAAGGAGAGACTACTGTCCACCTGGGTCCCAAGGTCTCTTATCACACATTCGGCGTTAAGTAGATTGCCACCTATGTGGTAGTTCATGGGTACAGAGTTTTTACCAAAGGAGATGACACTGCACTTTTTGGCATTGAGCTTGAGGCCATGGCTCTGACACCAGGCATCTGTCTCAATGAGGCCCTTCTGTAGGATGTCCACATCATTTGGGCACTCGACTATGACTCCTAGTTTGCAGTCATTTGTGAACTTCGTTATCCAAAGGCCTTCTGTGTTAGCCTGTACTTCAGAGACGTAGATACCAAACATGAGAGGTCCCAGGACTGAACCCTGTGGTACACCACTTGTCACTGGTTTGAAGTCAGATTTGAAGTGTGCAACTTTTACAGTGTGGATTCTGTCAGTGAGCCAGTTGGCAACCCATCTTGTGACGTAGGGATTTATACCTAGTTTAGTGAGTTTAGCTATAATCCCAGAATGGAGGATGGTGTCAAAAGCCTTGGCGAGGTCAAGATAGGCTGTGTGAACCAATTTACCCTTGTCTATGGCATTGGTGACTGCCTCAAAGAAGTTGATCATGTTCAGGAAGCATGATCTGTCTTTCACAAATCTGAACTGGGTGGGGTCCAGAGTTTGGAGGTTACCAATGTCTTTGTTTATGAGATCCATGATGATACTTTCCATAGCCACAGACCAGGCTTGTCAGGCTAATAGGGCGATAGTTCCTGGGATCAGTGGCGGCTTCCCTTTGTGGAATGGGATAACTGTTGCTGTGTGCCATTCAGTGGGCACAAAGCCTGACATGAGGCTATGATTGAACATGGAGCTTAGGTGGTGAGCCAGTTCATTCTGAAGTTCATGTAAAAAGTAGCCTGGGATGTTGTCCAGTCCCATGGATGCTGTGTTTTTGGCTTTAGAGAGTGGAGGTTTTACCTGTGTAGTTGTGATTACAGGGACTCTGCATTCTTCCTGTACAGATATGGGCCCTTTCAGGGGGTGAGAGAGGGGTAAAGTTAGCACTGAACCTATCTGGCAGGATGTTGGCAATATCAGTTGGTTCTGTAATTTTTGTGCCATTGTGCTGTAACTCAGAGCAGATCTGGGTGTTGCCATTGAGATTCCTGATATAGCTATAGATTGCTTTGTGGTTGTCCCTAGAATCAGTAGTGATTTTGTTTTCATGGCTGTTTTGATTAAAATACCTGTGCTAATTTGCAGTTGTGTAGCTTGGTGGGTTGATCCACTGTTCTGCAGGTTTGATGTTTGTGGACCCAAAATAGGGTCCAGGTGTACTTTTTTGAGTGTGCTTAATATTTTTTTTCAAAGCATATATCAATGCTGCTGTATTTAGCATAGCTAAATGATGCAGGGTGCCACATCACATTAGGCAAAACAATCATTAAAAGAAAACTGGGAAACTAGAACAGTGGTGAAATTGGGTGCATGCAGGGGGAAAAACATAGTGAAAGACAGGGAGGGATGTGAAGAACTGGTGTAGGACAGAACCATAGCTATTCATTTCTTCAACAGCAACAACTGTGCACTTTCACTGATTTTTTAGCTGAATTTGGAATGTCACCCCCAGAGAGGGGGTGATGACAACATAAGTGCATTGTCAAGCCAATTGGACCAAATTACATGTGTCCAGTGGACATGTGTGCAAAATGGAGAGCTATATATAGGACATTTTTTTTCTTGGGACAGGTGCCCATTTTTTTTTTAAGGTGAGAGTAGAATGTTGGGGAAGGGACATAGGTATGTGCGGGGGAGGTAAGTTGGGTAGGTGAGGAAGCTTTTGTAGACAGGTAAGACAGACAAGACAACAGACAGGGTTGGAGTGTGAGGGAGGGAGAACATCTTGGATGTGGAGGGTATTGTCAAATGCCAGTCTCGTAAGTATTACAAAAGGCAGCAGTGTGACTCAAGTCCTCATCCATGAGACTGTCAGCACTGCTCCTTCCCTGCCCCTGTGGTGGCAGTGGTAGATGCTGGCACCCAGGGCAAGTCCACCCCAATGTTCTCCATCTGGCGTAAGCATGCACCAACAATTTGGTGCAGCAGCCTACCTACCATACCTGGTAGTTCCACATAGGTGACAAAAGCACCCCTACACCTCTAGCCCCAGAGGGGGACCCAGTCCCAGGCTGTAAGGCAGAACTACCTGATACCACAAGTAGTGCAGGGGCTGCAGAGGGAGCACCACAAGGCTGTGGCCCAGATATGCTGGGGCCTGATGCCACAGCTGGGGGAATCAAGGTAGGTGGATCTCCCTGGAACTGGCTTACCTTGTTGCGCTGTAGTAAATTAATTATAAACATAAGTTAACAAAAGAAATAATCAAAAAATATTAGCATTAAAATAATGAAAGAAAATATTGATTAATCAAATGGCATATAAAGAAATATTATGAGAAACACAAGAAAAAACAATAAGAAAAGTATGTTAACAGCAAACCAGTATGAAATAATGCATAAGGCCAACATAACATCAGTTATAAATCTTCAATGACAAATAAACACCATACTGTAGTAAAAATAAAAACTGCTTTCAATAAAACAATATCCAAACTTTTAATAGTTAAAAAAAAATACAGGTAAGTGCTTTCATTCACATGGAACTTCATCAGACCTGCTTGTATAACCAGCTTCAGTTCATTTAAATAATAACATTAAATTCCAGGAAAAAAACAGTCCAAATCCACCATTCGATAAATAGTTTAATAGCTCAGGACATAAATAGCATAAATAGCAGAACAAAGCTTTTGAGTAAAAGACTCTTCTTCAGCTTTTAATAAAATTGTCCTACCATAGCACAAGCATATATACAACACAGCCAAAGTACAAACTTAATAATAACAACAATTATATCCTTAAAGTGCCCCACATCTTATAAAAGTTCCCTTAAAACTAAGCCTCATTGAGGCTTATATTCTGTCATGTCTATCTTTTAAAATAGGTTTTATACTATTATTCACATTCAAACCTAGCATATGGTCAGCTCTAAAAAATTTAATCCATTTATATTCGGCCAACTCAGTTTTATTTATCAAATCACCCCCATTTTGGTAGGACAAACTATTTATCGAATAGTGGATTTGGACTGTTTTTTCCTGGAATTCTAATTGCTTTTCATCCAAGGCCTTTGATTTACTGAAGATCTGTTACTTTGTATTGCTACCTGCTTTGTGGATTGCTTCAACAAATACATTTGGTAGATGGAAGCACAGCCAACATGCCCTATTACTGTTGCAGCTATGGTACATGCTGCCCCAGGTACTGTAGAAGCAACTATAAAACTAAAAGGACTGTTAATGGTTCTTGATAACCCTTTGCTGGATTTATGTACCAATTTAGAAGAAGGTATGTCAACAAGTAAAAAGAATGTTAATAATGAAATAGTGACATTGCAACAAGCCCTTAAGTCTTTGCGTTTAAAAATGGAACAGTATAAGTGGCTGCAGTGGCAGAGACTAAGCTTTAATGTTTATTTAAAGTTGGGTATTGTTCCAAGAGGGCTTAGAATCACTAAAATGTCCACATATGGGAACAGATATCAAGATTTATTATTAAAGTGGCAAGAAATGAACTTGCAGCTGGGAGCTGAATATATGAAAGTCATGAATGACTTTTTTTCTCTGCATGAATCTGAGATAGCTAAGGACATAGAAATACTAGAAAATGAGCTATTTCATACCTCTGAATTTGCCGCTATTGCCACTGAATACAATGACCTGTTTATCTATCTGAAGAGATCTGAAAACAGGATTATTGTTGTTAAGAAAGCATAAATTACTACGCAATATAAATAACCTTAAGAACAAAAATATCTTCTTTTGGCCCAAAGATGACAGCCCAATGAATGAGCGAGTAACAGAATCAATGAGCCATTCAGAAAATGAGGTAGGAGGGTCTACACATACCATGCTTCAGCTGGGAAAGTGTGGGAATGCTGCATCTGAATTAGACAGTTGTACTACTGAAGGACAGCTTCCAGTGAGATGCAAAGTTCCAGGTAACAATAACATTAATTCTGTTAGTGTTCAGAGTGAAGACGCTGACAAAATTAACATTTTGCCAACTCAAAAGGGTAATGAAAATGAAAATGTACTGAATGATTTTTTATAGCAGCGGTTTAGTCTGCAGAAACCTGTGACAGTGAAAGAAGGGGTCAGAGGTCACAGCAGCAGTTGGAAATGGATGAGAAATCATCAAGAAGAAACAGACCAGAGAGGCTACAAGACCAGCAAGGTAGGACAAGATTTGAGAAACAAAAAGACGAAGACCTGAAGACAATAGTGACTAATGTGCTCAATTTATCAAACTGTGTGCTGACTGCAGCACAACTGAAACTTTTGAGTAAAGGCTTAACATTTGTGCCTTCAGTGGCAGGTGATTTAAATGACATGCTTACTGAACTAAGGTGCTTTGCAAGAAATGTTGATTTAAAGTTGCTATATAAAAATTCTCAATTTAACAATGTTTTAAAACAAACTAGTACATTTATACCTAACATTACACCCACTGTAGAAGCTTTTGTATGTGTGAACAAGAACTGTATGAGCTTTATTTTGTTAATCAAAAAGGAAGTAAGTTTTTTAACCTTGGTAGTGAAGAAAAAGATGCACTAACTTCTTTATGCTTGAACGAAGACATAATTATCAAATCAACAGATAAAGGGGAAAAACAGTTATTATGAATGTAGTGCAATATAATGAAAGGATGTATGAATTTTTATCTGATACTTCAACTTTTGTGAAAGTTGATTGGAAGTTTATATCTGATGTTATTATGAATTTTTTATATGAAATATTGATGGATGGCTCAATTATCCCAGAGACATATAATTATTTGTGTATGGTTAATCCAGTTACACCTTTCATTTATGGGCTATCCGAAATCCATAAGAGTTTAGTCAGGCCACCAAAGTGACCTATTGTGTCAGGAAAGAAATGGGCTACAGTAGCAATTTCTAAATATGCAGATAGACAACTAGTTCCTGCTTTGAAATACTGCCATAGCTACATTAAAGACATTTGTGACTTTTTACAGATGTTAAATGAGTGGTTTCTAAGAAATGTAAGCTCTGACATCCTTTTAGTAACTATGGACATTAGGTCACTCTTCACCGTTATTCCCAATGAGTATGGAATTGTATCAGTACAAGAATATTTAACAGTACATAATGTATTTGATGCAATGAAAGGGAACCTATTAGGTTCTATGTTGGACTGTGTCTTGAATAATAACATATTTGTGTTTAATGATGACTGTTACCATCAATGTCTGTGGGTGACTATGGGTACGCCAACAGCTAACACCTATGCTAACATAGTTCTAGCTAGATGGGAAGAACAATACATATTCTCAGAAACAGAGATGTGTTATAAAATTGAACAGCTAGTGTTCTTTAAAAGATTTGTGGATGATGTATTCCTGTTATAGAATGGCACTAAGGAAGAACTTACTGCATTTGAAGAATTATTGCCCACTACCACATACCTTTTGAGATTTGAAGTGAATCCATCCTTGGATGAAATAACTTTTTTGATATAGTCATTTCTAGAGATGTGTATTTTAATTCCAAAATTCATAGGAAATATGTACAAGTTAATAAGTATGTACACCCACAAAGCTTATACCCTAGGCATATTTTCAAATGGGTAGTAAAAGGACAGCTTATGTGAGCTAGTAGACAGTACAAAATATGTACTTTTTGAGCTGGAAATGAAGGAGATGGCAGACTCTTTTAAGGAAAGGTGTTATAATGAAGTTATAGTACAACAAATGAAAGGAATAGTTACTGGGTTAAGGAATGATACAGCCAGACCATATTTGAGTGGTAAGGCTGATAATGCTGTGGTGGAGAGAGACAAATCAAATAGAACTATGGATAAATTGAATTATATAACGAAATATAATTGGCACACAGGTCTTGTTAACAAATTAAAAATAACTGGACTATACTTACATTCAGTCAAGAAGTGGTTGATCTAGTAGGTAAGACACCACATTTTGTTTTTAAAAGAGAAAAGAATTTAAAGCAACATTTATGTTACAAGGATATAAGGAGATATAATGTGCTACAAAAAATAATACATTTGGCACTAAACCATGTTATAACTGCACACATTGTGCAGATATTAATATGGACTTGAGCTTTATACACCCAATTAGTCAAAAGCTATTTGAATTTAGAGCTGCTGGAACATGTAATACTGAAAATGTGATTTATTTTGCTAACTGTGTATGCTGCCAATGTTTTGATATTGGTAAAACAAATAAACTAAAAGAGAGAGTAAGTGCACACTGTTCTGACATTCATAGAAATGTCCTTACAAATGCTTTGGCTAAGCATATAGCAACTGCAGGTGCTGAGCATAAATTCCTGTTTAGATTTTTGCAAGTTGTGTTTAAAAATAAAAATGGGGGGTGATTTGATAAATAAAATGGAGTTGGCCGAACATAAATGGATTAATTTTTTTAGAACTGACCATATACCAGGTTTGAATGTGAATAATAGTATAAAACCTATTTTAAAAGATACACGACAGAATATAAGCCTCACTGAGGCTCAGTTTTAAGGGAACTTTTATAAGGGGGCACTTTAAGGATGTAATTGCTGTTATTATTAAGTTTGCACTTTGATTGGCTGTGTTGTTGTATACATGCTTGTGCTATGGTAGGATAATTTTAACACTGAAGAAGAGTCTTTTACTCGAAAGCTTTGTTCTGCTATTTATGCTGTTTATGTCCTGAGCTATTAAACTATTTAGCGAATGGTGGATTTGGACTGCTTTTTCCTGGAATTCTGATTGCTTTTCATCTAAATCCTTTGATTTGCTGAAGACCTGTTACTTTGTATTAAATAACATTAAACATATCATATGACACACCATCAATGCTTTAACCCTTTCCTATTCAAAACTGCTTTGAAGTTTTCTCTGTCATTCATACCTGGATCTGCACCCGTATTCAGTCTTACTTGCCAGCAGTATTCTTTCCAATTTAAATCATCTTCTGCATCCCATCTTCTATCATAATTAACAACCTGCTCTATTATAGAAAATTTGAATTCAACTTTCATATTTTTATGATGTACTGCAACATGCCTTGCCAGAGCATTAGCTGAATCCAATTTTTCAACTGCTCTGAAATGCTCATAAATTCTGAAATAAAAACTCTGAACAGTTCTACCTATATAGAATGCCTGACACAAACTCCTTAACACTAAATAAACTATTTAGACTTACAATTGAAGCTTCCTAGCAGTTTAATAGTATAACCTCTAGCCTCAACAGTAACTTGATTCCCAACCAAAATATGCTTATAATAATTACAATTATTACATTTAAACATACCTTTATTAGTTAAAATCATATTATATCTATTAGTATGAAAATAATCTTTTAAACTATTCCCTCATTTAGATACAAAAATGCAGACTTGTATAGGCCCTAGGGCCGATAGCCTAGTACCAGCCTATGAACCTATAAACCATCTCCTTTTACACTCTAATGTTTCGTGTTACATGAAATCTGGCAGTTACACACATGTATGGCTGTGTAGGTCATCTGTTGACCTAACTATAGACCCCGTTCATTTACTGAGTGCTTTGTACAGCATATCTCAGAAAAGTATTTGAACTGGGGCTTGACACTTACTCTGGGTACTGCGATACATGCATATCTGAAATGTGATGATGCATTATATCATAGTTAATATGTAGCAGTTGACTGGTGTCTGAATGGAACACACTTGCAGTGAATACAGGAATAATGAAAACTTATTTGACAAGAATAGTTATCAAAGCACAATCCTGTTTTAAACTTTATTTATAATGTTCCTTTAAATCTGGCATTTGGACACATAGATACCAGTCCAGGACTTCAGTTACCTTACCCATATATCATGTTCATTGCCTGAGTGAAATGTACAGAATTATATCAAAGAGAATGAGCAGAACACAGGCTTGAACCTTACTCTGGTTATTGCACTAAATTCCTTTCAGACATTTGTGGCTACATTCTTTATTCATTAACATTTAACAGTTGAACACACATGCAGTGATTACAGGGATGATGAACACTTATTTGAAAAGATTATTTATCAAAGCACACTTCTGAGTTAAACTGTATTGAAAATGCTCCCTAGTATCTGCCATTTGGAAACATGGATAGCAGTCGAGGACCTCAGTAACCTTACCCATATAGCATGTTTATTGCCTGGGTAGAAAATACAGAATTATGTCAGACAAAATGAGTAGAACACAGGCTTGAACCTTACTCTGGGTAATACACTACATTTATTTCAGGCAGTTTTAGCTATATTCCTTATTCATTTTCATTTCACAGTTGACTGGTGTCAGACTAGAACACACATGCAGTGAATACAGGAATAGTGAATACTTTTTATTTGAAAACATTACATATCAAAGCACCCTCACACTTTAGATTTTACTGATTAATGTTGCTTCAAGTGTGGCATGTATACCATGGATAGTTGTGAAAGACATCTAATTGATAACCCATATACCCTGTCCATTAATTGAGTGCAACCTACATCATATTTCAGACAATAGGTAGACCAGAGCAGTGACACTTACTGTTGGCAGACCATAAAATTAACTGATGTTTGGAAGCTATACTACACAGTATTGCATGTTTATCTGATTTAGCTTGCTCTACCATTTCAAGTAGGCAGTGACACATTACTAAACATGTTACATGCCCCAAGTATGTCATATCTGACTGTTAAGACTGCAAACTCTGTAACTAACTTATTATAAGATTATGTTATGCATTACATTATTACTTTGATGTTTCCCTACTTACCATACTCCTGCCTCATCCTGGCCAGGCACCTTACATGGGACTGGACTTTGCGAGCCCTCCCATCTGCAGCTGTTGAAAGAGAAACAAACCATTATGCATAACAGTTTTGCACATATTCAGAGTGTATATTTCTAAAGTACTGGCAAGCATACTTACATACCTGTGGGGTCTGCCCAACCCATAGCTTCTTGGACTCAGGTGCTAAAGGTTCCCCTCTTCCTCCACTTCAGGTCATCGTAGTGGTGATGACACTGCTCACCAGTGTTGGGGATACCAGTAGCACTGGTAAGTTCCCTGACAAACTGATCCCAGGCATCAGACTTACATTCTGAGCCTTGGTAATCACTCTGCAGTAGCCGGGGTTAATAGTTTTTCACCAGGAGTCCAGCAAACACTTTGTAGTCCTGCACACCCCACATGTGCTCCCAAAAGCATGCTCCCTGTCTAACACCACCAGGTACATTGACAGCCAAGTGAAGACTCCAAGGAATGGTGTGAAATTCCCATCTATTGACCTTTATATAGGCTGCATTCCCACCCTTGCATGTCATACTGTAGCTTTAAAAAAAAAGTACCACGTCACTTAGCTTCACGCAAACTCGTACAAACCATTTCAGAGAAGCTGAGCATCATGCAAACTCGCACAAGCCATGTTTAAGCATAACTTAGCAATGCACAAACATTGTAGACTGTTTACCATGTTTATGTGGTGCTTAGCATTGCAAAGCTTTTCTAAATATAACAAATTTTTTATTTTATATTAAACTGATGTTTCGGTCACCTGACACATTTTTACAGCAATAAATGTAAAACATATGACTGGTCAAGACTTGAACCCTGGACCTACTACACTTTAGCTCATGACTCTACCTAACTACTTGGGTAGTACGGGAAGCAATATATCTTCAGATTTACTACTAAAATGCCTCTTAGCATTGTGTAGCAAAGTTGTATGGGTTTGTGCATTGCTAAGCACAACACAGTGACAACAATTAAATACATTTGGGTTCTATGTTTAGATGTCTGATGGCATTGCTAAGCACTGTGCTGCTCTGCACAAACAGGAACAAACCAAAAAAAATACAATTGATTACATCCGGTTTCTATTTTTAGATATATAGCAGGTGTCTCCTCTATATGTATAAGTGCAGCTCGGCATCACTAAGCACCACTCTGCACAGAACAAACAACACATAAAAATAAAAAAAATAATAATAAAATACTGTCCTATGCTTACCACCTTTCCAGATGTTTTCTGGACAGTCCACAAGTATGGAACAGTCTCTACACTGCTGCTTGCATGAATTCAATATCAGTATTACTGTCATCACCCTCGGCAGCATGCCATAATTAATATGTATGGCATGCTGCTGTTGATGAACCATGGCCATGTACATGGAAACATTCCATGTAGAATCTACATGGTATTAAATCCTGGGGTTAATGTTGTTATATATGAAGGGAGGGTACATGCTTGTTAGATGTAAGAACATGTATTTAGTTTCCTTCTTATAAAGTGTTGTCTCAATTGTACCTTCTGTATTCAAAGTGAGTTTAATGTCAAGAAAATTAATTTCATTTTTCGCTATCTCATGTTTGAATTTTAGAAAGTTATTAGTATTAGATATGTATTCCAAAAAATAACTGAATTCAGTTATAGTGCTATCCCATATTAGGAACAAATCATCCACAAAGCGCTTGTAAAAAATTACATTGTTTTTAAATGGGCCCTCAGTTAGAACATATTTCCTTTCCCAGTAGTACACTACTACATTAGACTAAGTATTTGCCACTGTTGTGCCAAGGGCTTTGTGGTACAATTGAGACAACACTTTATAAGATGACATTAAGATGGTAGAACAGTCAAGTAACTTTGAAAAAGAAATTGTTGAAGGAAGTTATAAGAAAGATGTCACATAGGCTATAAAAGAGGATGTTATAGCATTAAGAACTACTGAATCGGCTCTACATTATAGAAAGACTAGACAGAACAATTCAGAATGAGTGAGATGTAACCTGGCATTTAATAACAATACAACTGTGAAACAATTTGTATGTAAAGACTGGCTATTGCTTAGAGATATCTCAGAATTTGATAATGTAATAAATGATATGCCATCCTTTAGTTATTGCAGAAATAACAACTTGGAAAATAAGTTATGCTACAAGGGGCAACCAGTTTTTGATAATTTTTTTCTCTAGTAGTAATTCTGGCAATTATAAATGTCACAACTGTGCTTATTGTGATTACATATACACAAAGAAGAAAATCACACATCCAGAGAATGGCAAAGAATTTTATTAAAAGCACATGGTAACTGTGCTACATGCAGCCTATTATATAGGCTAGTCGAACCAGACGTTAAAAGAAAGAATAGGCAATCAACTTTCAGAGGTTAGAAGGAAAATAGTAACTAATGCACTTTACAGACATACAAATAACACAGATGAGAAGCATTGTTTAAAATTCATGATTTAAAAAAAATCTTTAAACCACCTAGAGGGGGTGACATAAAACAACTGACATAAGAAGAATAACTGAAATGGATACTGTGTTTTAAAGCACATATTGCATCATGTCTTAATGGTCTGGTTTGCATAAAACCATACTTAAAGCATTTACAAATGCAAGTGCAATGAATTCTTAATGTTTTTTATGTTTAATACTGTTTTTTATTACAGCGTTTGCTTTATTGATGTCTCACATGTTATAATGCTGCTTTCTATCCCCTCCCCCTTTTTTAACATCAGCATGATTTTTAAATATCATATGGCCTTTTAAATATCACATGATTTTTGTATATTGATCATATAGCTTTTCTCGTGTGATTTGTTTTTAATGATTATTTAAGGGGTGTTTTTAAATAACTTACTATTCACCTGAAGAAGACACAACATAGAAGTGTGCTACACTTATGGATTTTTTTATTAAACTTTATACCCAATGTTTACGGTTCCAGTAACTACTTATTAATTTATTTTCATCCAATTTAAATCTAATGGGATCCAGCTAACCTTTCATTCTTGGATGGTCTTACTCACTGGACAAGTTTCTGATTTAGGAAGATTTGGCCCAAATCTTGAAAGAATTGGAAAACTTTAGGTTAACTCTATAACCATGAGAATGAATATCCATCTTAGGAGTTTAGGAGAGCACTACACAATCATCTGCATAGAATGAAGTTTTTATTTGATCCCCATGCAACCTCAGACCCTGCAACCATTCTTTTTGGTTGAGAAATTAATTAAGAAGCTCTAAATATAAAAGTAAAAGGGCTGGTGATAATGCATAGTCTTGCTTGATACCTCTAAATACTCTTAAGAGACTAGATTAGGTGAACCCTTGTACAGAGATTTTGGTACAAAGCTTGTCTAATAAAGGAAAGGCGGACTGCATATGGTGCAGAAGCCTTGATAAGTAAGACCAGCAGATAGTGTCAAAGGCTTTCTCCAGGTCCATTAATAATGTGATGCATGGTTCAGTGATATATAAACAAGAGTCAAAGACTGATTGCTCTTTAACTCCCTTTAAGAAAACCTACACATGAAGCAATATTACTTGATAAAGAATTGGTGGTCATGATTTAGCTAGAAAATGTGCATATAATTAAATTCTAATTATCAAAGATATAGGTTGATAATTATAGACCTTAGTAGCATCTTATCCTGATTTGGATAATCACAATAGTAGACAAGGTAGACAAGGGATTAATGACATCCTCATGAATAAAGGAGTTAAAAACACATTTTAAAGAGTAAAGAAACATTTGATAAAGAACTTTATATTCTTCAACATTAATGCCGTCTGGTCCAGGGACTTTCCTTGACAGATTTGCTCTTAAGGCCTGTATAAAATCAATCTGAGGGGGTTCAATAAACTCCATGTAGGCTTCAGACAGAACCTGCATGGAGTTTACTTGTTAGCTCAATGGTGTGTGGCACTTGTCAATGTGCCATGCATATTAATGAAGTGCAGCACACCTCAGCTAGGTTTTGTGGCACACAGCAGTGGTGCTGGCCATGAAACTTTGTAAGGGAATACAGATAGCAATTCTGTAAGACCACCTACAGTGTGAAGATTTGTTTGGAATGCCATGATGATCACCATGGCTTTACAAATAGCTGCCGTTCTGTTAGTGCAACACATCTGCACAGAGACCAACTTAATGAGAGGACAAATTACTAGTAACAGGGACATATTTGACATATATGTCAGATAGGAATGTGTTAGAATGTAAAACTCTCAACCTCTTAGAGCAAGAAATGTGGAAAAAGACATCAAAATGGGGGGGCGGCAAAGGGTCAGAAAAAGGGACAGATATTTAATATTGTACTGATAGAATACATAGGTTGCACATTAGCATGAACTTTCTGAAGAGCATGAAGTTTAAAACTCAAATGTCAGTCATCAGTTTCTGACTGCAATGACATACCAATGATTTACCAGGAAAAAAATGTTATGAGGAAAGAACATATGAGACAAAAATTGCACATTTTGCACAGATCAGGACAGTTAAGAGGTGTCTCTGTACAGTTGAGAAGCATGAATGTGAAGTATATGGACCAAACACAGTACAGGGCAGTGTACCTACAGCGCAAAGTATTGTGATATCCCTTTCCTGGCATACTGTACTGAAGTTCTGTTAATGATCTGTAACAGGACATGGGACTGCCATGTAAAATAATCACTCAGGGGAAGTGTATGTATTGAATAGGGTCACACAGATGAATTGCAGGAATGAACACAGGTAAAGAATACATGCAAAACGCCTGCATGTACAGTGAGGAGGGCATGTCAATGGAAGATGGTTGTAGCAGCAAATCTAAACACATATGTATATGGTACAGTATGGACTGCACAGTGAAAATGTGTTGTTTGTGACTGTCAGACAAGGTGACATAACAATGGGGAGGATGTGTGTGTGAGTTAAGCACCCTCACATGAATAATGCAGAGGAAATCTATCAAGGATCTGACATACAATCTGAATATGGTGCATATTTGGAAGCTGGGCAAAACGTTATACCTGAATATGAATGTACTCACAGCAGAGGTCTCCAGCATGGTGGCTGCAATATATGCAGATAAAGGATCATGGCAAACGTTACAAGAATGGACCACAGTCATGGACAATATCAGAATAATACCACCAGTAATCCCATGCCTGTGACATAACACATGTGATATGGGCAATAACAGATGAGCTTGCACACACACACCCACACACACACACACACACACACACACACACACACACACACACACACACACACACACACACACACTCTTGACAACTGTTTTGCTATGCCCACACTCTATGAGGGTAACCACACACACTGTCCTGGTACTGTAATATCTGCAGGAGGTGTTAGGAGGGACACTGCTATAGCTGTATGTGACAGTATGGCCAATATAGGCTAGTTGTCTTGTATGCATGGCATATATCTATGCATATAAGAATAATATACATGCCATTAATGCTGTCAAACCCCTATGTATGCAGTGTGTGCATAAGCTGAACAGGTAGCATACATGCATCTAGTGTAACAACTCTCTAAGGTCAAGAACACTGCATCAATGGGGTCAGATGATATCCTAGGATGCCTTGTAAACAGCATGAAACATGACCTATCAGGTTGTCTTGAATTGCTATTTAACTGTAGCCTCCAAACAGGCTTTGTGCCTCAAGAATGGTGAACAGCAACAGTCATTCCTCTGCACAAAGGTGGGCCATCAACCGACCCTGGAATCTATAAAACCATAAGTCTCACTAGTCTTATATGTAAAACCATGGAAATGATCAATAGTGGTACAGTAAACCACCAGACACTGGACTCAACCCAGTTTGGTTTTGTCAAGGGTAGGTCATGCCTACCCAACCCAGTGGACTTTCTTTGAGAAGGTCACCAAAGAGATGGCTAATGGTAAAATGGTTCACACTGTCTATGTTGACATGACCAAGGCATTTGGCACAATACTCCACTTGGGCATTGCTGACAAACTCAAGATGTTAGGTAGAAACCCATTTGTCACCTGGGGGATAGCCAACTGCCTCACAGACAGGACCCAGGAACTTGGAATTGGGGAGTCCACCTCTACAAAGAAGCCATTCACAAGTGGAGTCCATAAGGGATCGGTCCTTGGACCACTCCTTTTTGGCATTTACTTCTCTGAAGTCAAAGCCAATGCCACTGGTCTCTGGCTGACTAAATCTACAGATGATTGCAAATTAGGATCTGTCATTGAATCCCACACTGACACAAATGTTCTCCTGGAAGGGCTGACACAGACAAGCAACTGGTGTGAGAGCCATGGACTAAAACTAAATGTCAAGAAATGCATAATAGCATCCTGCAGGGAGTCATCTACCCCTGTTAACTATCATATTGACAACACACCCCTTAGAGTTGATCAAGTAGTCATGGACTTAGGAACACACATACACAGTAATCTAGTCTTTGGCAGTCATGTGTCTACAGCAGTGAAGAAACCATTCCATATTCGGCAACTTATAAACAAAGGTATAGCACCTAAGTCCAAGGAAATTATTGTTCCACTGTATTTGGTGTTCATCACACCTGTCACTGAGAATGCCTCCTTTGTTATGTACCTAACTAGGCATATCCAACAATTGAAATGTCCACAGAGGTTTCTCACTAAAAGAATTCAGGGCATATGTAAAATGTCCTATGTAGAGTACCTCCATGCCCTATTCCTGTATTCTGTCTCCTACAGGATTTTGAGGGGCCATCTATGTCTGGCATACAGGGCATTGTCAGACTCCACTCTGATGAACCTCCTGCATATCCACAAAACAAAAAGCACCAGAACTACCTGTTCTAAAGAATTAAACCTTGCCTGTGATATGAATAGTACCTGTTAGAGAGACAGGCATGTATCTCAGAGACTGCCCCGTCTGTGGAACAGGCTCCCCATCCATGTGAAGCAGAGTTCCTTCCTAACCTAATTCAAGTGCAACAAGGACAATTGGATGGGGAGAAGGAAATTCATCCCTGCTTTGGCACCTGTGCCTCTAATGGACACAGGCAACCTGTAAATGGTCATGTCCGAGGCCCCTGCTTGTAAATGTTTCAGCTCCCAAGCCCCAGCCACTTATCAAGGGTATCAGACCTTGGCAGAGAATTAGGATGCATGGCTAGTCTGAAAAATGCCCTTGTGGTTGTTAGCCTAGCAAACACTAATGAGCCTATTAAACTATTGGTGTTCCACACGATCAAACAGTCATGTATATTACCCAAAAAGAGTACCTAGGTATGGCCAATAAGCTGTGTGAACGCACACTGTGATAAAGGTGGTACACATCATTTACACCTCACATGTGTAGGGAGGTACATGAAGAAGGGTGTATTGTACACAGTTGCTGGTGTGATGAAGGCTGAGAACCATGAAGTTATTATGGCCTTTTTTTTTTTTAAAACAAATTTATTGTTTTTAACATACAAGAGAAATATCATAACAATTTTATACAAGTAATTAAAATAGGTATAATTATAACATTCAACAAAACAACCAAAGTATTTACAAAGACATCCACTACAATCAGATCAATTAATTAAACTAAAATACCATGCTATTGGAGTTAAGATTTTTTTAACAAGTTTTGTAAATTATCCCATACAATATAATAAGATGTTTTTCTAGTAGTTCTTGACTTTATTGTATTCAATTCCATATGGCACACTATATTCATAACATTTTTAAATTCATTGAACGAAGGAGGTGTATCTGAAATCCAATTTCTGGTTATTATTTTTCTAGCCACTGCTAGAATAGATCATAACAAGGGAAGCTTAACCTTTTTAACACTTTGAGGTACAGGTGTGTTGAATAATATAAGAGATTTAGAAATAATGAAGTTATCTGTAAAAAGAGCCTGCAAAAATTCATTAATTGACTTCCAATATTCTTTCAATTTTATACAGTCATAAAACATATGAGCCCAGTCTGCATTAATTTCTACACTACATCTTTTACATAGATTATCTTTATTATTTATTTTATTCATCATCAAAGGTGTATAAAAGGATCTATGTAAAAATTTCCATGTAAAAAGTCTCCAGACAATGGAAGACGTAGTTTTATGGGCAGATTCCAATATATATTGTTTATCTTGTTGATTTGGTGGATCACCATTAATGGAAATGAAATAATTCCAATAGGTATCTACACTGTAAAAAGTTTCTTGTCTGATAATTTTATGTATGTATGAAAGCTTACCTTTATCAGAAACTTTATGTTGTAAATTTAATATCAAGTAATCAATCAGTGTTGGGATAGATTCTTTAACTGTTATAGACATTAGATCTATTTTATCAATGAGATGTTGTCTAAAGGTCTGCACCTCTAACCAGCAGGTTTCTCTTAGATCAAATTCTTGTTTTAAGAAATCTAGATTTTTAACTTTATTATCAGATATCAACTGATACCAGTACTTTAGATCATTATCTGTAGCTAAATGAGTTCCTTCAGAAGTGGATAACAAAAGCATATCCCGAGTATACATTATAGGGAATATAATAAAATTCCATTCCTTATATTTAGGATGCATGAATATAAAGTTACGATAGCTAATAATAATGTTTAATGGGTAACTAACTATATGTTTAGGTGAAATAGGTGAGGTACAAAATTCTTTTAGTAACCATAACATGGAGTTATTTACAATCATATTTTTATGTGTTAAGGAGATTTTCATGAAGTGAATACTAATTATTTCTCAGTAATCTTTCCAATTTGCAACATATGACTGATCTATTAATAAAGTAATAACTTTTACAATAGAAGAGATAGTATATAAATTAAAGTCTGGAAAAGAAATACCCCCTTGAAACCAGCTATTAGTATGTTTCTTTAATGCAATCCTAGGTCTATTAGGTGCCCATAGGAAATTTAACATTAGTGTATTCAATTTCTTGATAATTATTTTTGTAGGTGGAAGTATTATTGATTCTATTAAGTATAATATCTTAGGGAATATTATCATTTTAATAATTGTAAGTCTCTCTTCCATAGTAAAAAACATATTATTCCGGGTATTGAAAAGATTTTGTATATTAAGAAGACAGGTATTATAATTATTATGTATAATAGATTTAATATCTTTAGATAATATTATACCTAGATAAGTTATCTGACCTGAATTGGGTACATATTTAGTAAAATCACTAATGAGAACATTTTTTCGTGTATATATAGGTAATATTTTAGTTTTTTCTTCATTGAATATTAAACCAGAAATACTTTTAAAATTTATCATTTTATCAAATAGAGACTGCATAGAAGAATTAGATCCTGCTGATGTAATTAGAACATCATCTGCAAAGAGTTGAATTTTAGATGTTGTATTTTCATCTATTTCAAATCCCTCTATGTCAGTACTGTTTCTGATCAAATTAGCCCATGGCTCCATTATTAAAGTGAATAATAGTGGAGAGAGTGGCACCCTTGTTTTATACCTTTAAAAATGGGTATTTTTTGTGAGACATATGTTCCTATCTTAATATAAGCCAATGTTCCTTTGTATAGATGCTCAATTAGATTTACAAATGCATCTGAGAAGTTTGTGCACTTCAGTAAGGTAAACAGGTAGTCCCAACTTACTGAATCAAATGCTGAACTTATATCAAGACTAATAAGTGTTAAATCTTTCTTTTTCCTATTTGCAAAATCAATTAATGTTAGAGTTCTCCTTATATTATCAAAAGTATTTCTATTTACAATGAAGCCTGTCTGATCTATATCTATAATGCCAGGGATGATTGTCTTCAATCTATCAGCAAAAATACTCATAAACATTTTATAATCAACATTAAGTAATGAGATGGGTTGATATGAAGTACATCTAGTTGGATCTTTATTAGGTTTTAAAATTGGCGAAATAAATGTATATTGCCAAGATGGGGGGGGGTTATTAGCTCATTTTGGGCCAAAATAAAAACCTTATGTATTAATGAGTATATACTTTTAGAAAGGATTTTATAAATCTCTGGTATAATACCATCATTACCTGGTGCTTTGTTTGATTTAAGCTTGTTTATTTGTGTAACAACCTCTGTATATGAAATACTTTTATCTAATAGTTTAATCTGTTGTTTATTAAGTTTTTTATTCATGTTTGTGGTTATAAATTCCTTTATTTTATCTTTAGGTTCCATGTTAATGTTATTATGATTAATTTTGTGAAAATGATTTCTAAATTCATCTAGTATTTCTGGTAGACTAGAAACATTCTTCTTTTTCCTTAGAGAAAAGATTTCTTTGATATGATTTTGCTTATTCAACCTTTTTGTTTTGTTTTTAAGTCTATGTAAGTATTTAGGGCTTATTGAGTAAGACAAAAACTTGTATTTCTCTAAAGTTATTTTAACTTTGAGTTAAAATTTCTTTGTATTTCTCATTTAGTTTGTTTATTTCTTCAATGACTTTCTTATCCATAATATTTTCTTTATTATTATGTTTATAAGAGTCTAGTTTACTTTGAATATCTAACAATTCCTTATCCCAAGATTTCCTTTTATTATTATACCATCTGATACTTTGTCCATATAGATATGATTTTAAAGCATCCCAAACATAAACAATGGAGACTTCAGGAGTATTATTTATGTCTAGAAAATGTTGTACTTCTGAAAGTATATATTCTTTATAGTCTTTTAGTTGAGTTAAGTATGCTGGTATCCTTTTGATCTGAACATTGTGAGTATTTTTATCATGAACTCAAAAACAATTGAATTATGATCAGATATAGGACATGAAATGATTTTAGAGTTGATTAATTCTGTTACCATCTGGTTAGAAATAAAGACTCTATCTATTTTTGAATAAGTTTTGTATCTGTTAGAAAAAAAGGTATATGATAATGATTTTGAGTCTATCTGATTATTAATATCATTTAAATGATAAGAATTAGCAAAATCCTTTAAATGTTTTGCA
The DNA here is from genome assembly GCF_019279795.1 of Protopterus annectens. NCBI lineage: Eukaryota > Metazoa > Chordata > Ceratodontiformes > Protopteridae > Protopterus > Protopterus annectens. Next base: position 1,027,400,890 of record NC_056730.1, read on the forward strand.
TTAGATGTAATTTTCCTTTTACTTATAGTGGTAGTGTCATTTTCATGTAGTATACAATTAAAGTCACCAGCTAAAATAATATCTCCTATAGAGAATGATATGATCTTATCAAGATGGTATTTCACTGTATTAATACCAATTCCAGGTATCCAATATACATTGATTATTGTATAAGTCTTCCCATTAATTTGTATTGTAACCATACAAAACATTCCTTTATCATTTTGATAAGACTTAATAGTTTTAGGAATGGGCATACTTTTATTCCATAAAATAGCCACTCCTCTTTTTTTCTGTGTGTGCTCTGAACTAACCAATACTGTATATTTGTTTGTGGCTATTTTATCAATATCTTTTTAAAAGAGATGTGTTTCTTGAAGGAAGACTAAGTTGGCTTTATGTAAATTAATGTATCTTATTAGGCTTGCCCTTTTACACGGATTATTCAGACCATTAATGTTTAAAGAATTTCCTTTTAGAGAAGTCATTTGGCATTTTTAAAACATAAAAAACTTATGATCAAAATAACAATTAACAAAATAGGTAATGTTATACCTCCTCCTTTAGGTGTACCTTTAGATATAGCTGTATTTATTAAATCTCTTATGGGATTTTGTATAAGATTTAATTTTGTTTGTAGTGACAATGAGCTTACAAAATGTATTGTGGATGTCATAACTATATACATACAACAGTGAACATGAGAAAATAACATAAGGATTAAACCTTGCACCCAGCCTGGAGTTAAAAACTCCAACGCTGCCACCTTATCAATTTAATACTTGTTATATTTAACTTAAATTAACAACTTTCAATTAGATTATCTGGTAAGACAAAACTACACATTTGATAAAACAGCATTATATAAACTAAGAGAAACTTTTTTTAAAATCATACTACTGTATACATCTATTTGATATAATACATTTATATTCAAATAGCATTCAAATAAATTTGATATTAGGAATCCAGAAGAGAGAGAAAATAAAAGATGTAGGAAAGGGAGAGAGAGTGAAAGAAAGAGAGAAAAAAAAAAAAAAGGAGGGAAGGCATATCTACTCATTAATATATTCAAAGTTTGTAAAAATAAGTTCTAATGTTCATTTAAATCAATAGCTTTGGCTAATATGGTTCAGAAGTTACATATATTAAGATGTACCTGCTTTCTGTCATGTAAATGCTGTTAACAGTCTCCAAAAGACTTTAAATTACTTGTATCAGAGCTTTTTTCTCATACTTATTATTGTCAGTAGAATAAAATATTATATTTATAGATATTGTTATAAATCATACTGCATTGTTATGTAAATTTCTCAGAAACACTTGCATTATTGTGAAGAAAGCCATCTGTATTTTGTATATCTAAACTGCTGCTTTAAAATATGTCACCTGACAACTTCTTCCAGAATAGAGTCATAAAGTTATTTATGCTTGTCAATCATATGCATCAAATTAATTATAGCAATGTATATGTTTAAATCATAAGTTTTTTACATACATTAATATGCTGCAGTCAAGTAAACTTTCAAAAACACTTGTATAAATGTTTCACTTTCTATGCCTTTTAAAATATCACATTTGCTTACTATGAGAAACTGCATCATTTAAAATCATTATAGCTTACATATTTTATAAATTATAACATAAATAATTAAGTAATTATATAAAATAACTCACATTAAAATGATAAAGAGTTAATTTTCCATTGCAGAGTCGCATTTGCAGCAGTTCTACTTCCTGGTAGAGTGTTCTTCATGAATCTGCGATGTGTCAGTGTGAATTCTGGGGTCAAAGTTCAAATTGACTGCTTTCAGCTTCTCTGCGTGAATTCTGAGAGTTGAAGCTTTTAAAATAACTCGAGGACACTGTTCACGAGGTAACCCACATCCCAAATTGTCTCCCTTAACATTTTGGTGGGAATTTTGTTAAAAACAAGTGACTGACATTCATTTAACAGTATAAATGAAGCTAAACATAGCAAAACCTTTGCGAAGTATTTTACAAGTTATTACAGCCTCTATGAAAGTGAAACTAAGCCCAAAGTTATTAATATGTAATAGAACAAATTATTTTTACCCCAATTCAATTTTTATACAAATCTTATTATTTACTGTACCTGTATGATCAAAAGCATGTCAATATATTAATATGAAAGAGAATAAAGAGAAAGAACAGAGAAAAGAAAAAAAGAGTGTAGAAATAAGAGAGAGCAAAGCAAAGATAAAAAAAATGTAAAAAGAAGCTTTAAAAAGCATTTACAGTGGAATATTGCTTGCAGTTTATATTAATAAGGATGGAAATGAAACACACTATTTACTATTATTTAGTTCTAATTATTATAAATTATAACATGACATATTATTTGTAAATAAGCATAGGCAAGGAAGTATAATTAGCAATAGTATTTAAACAACTTATAAACTTTAGCTTGGCAGGAAACAGAAGGTAGGTTTTAAACTGTGCTTTTTTAAGCTCCCTTATTAATGGCAGAAAAACTTTTCTTTTAGTTATTACCAAGGAAGAATAGTCATTGTCAAAACACACAGTTGTCTCATTAATTTTAACAGGAGCTTTAGCCCAAGCAGATTTAAGAACCATATCTTTATCAAAAGATGATAGAAATCTAACTATTACTGATCTAGGATACTTTTTGTTAGAGTTAGTATTAGCTATAGATCTATGGGCTCTTTCGATACCAAAAGAGAATGCTTCTGGTAAGTCTAAAGTTTTAGGGAGCCATGTTGTTAAAAAAGAAGTAATATTGTTACCTTCAATATTTTCTGGCAGTCCAAAAATCCTAATGTTATTGCGCCTAGATCTATTTTCCAGGTCTTCAAGCTTTGTTTGTAGATGTGTATTTTGTTTCAGCAAAAACTCAATGTTGGTTTCCTCTTCTTGGATTCTATTTTCCATGTCATTTACAGTCTCTTCTATGCCTGTAATCTGGATCTTCTGTTGTTGCAAATCTATATGTAACAAGTCTATTTGTTTTGTAGTTTTTTCTATGAAGGTATCAATTTTAGTATCCAGTTTATCCATCTTAGCAGTAAGTTGCTGGATTGTAGATATCAGAGACTGAAGTTCTTTCTTGATGCTGGAGTCTTGAGAATTTGTCTTACTGGAACTCATTTCAAACAGAGAAACTGACAAGAAAATTTCCAAGGTGATTTCTGACAGGAATATTATTAGAATTTCCTTTCTTTTTTAGATATAGTTCAAGAAATAGATAAAACAAACATATTTAAAAAGAAAATTACTTCATAAATTAATTTTTAAAGCAATTATTTCCTGTCAGTGCAGTGAAATTGGTGGAGCTGAAGAAATCTGCTGCTATCCTGTGTTCATCCTTGGCCACGCCCAAGTTATTATGGCCTTTGATGTGCATGTCTTACACATTCCCAGTAGTGTTACATTCATTTAAGTAGTCAGCATTGCGACCATATGCTGGTTTATAGACCCGTTACCCTCTACTCCAGGACACAGGTCACATGCCTATTGGTCTGTTTATAGGGTGTGATGTCCACATTATACTTGGGTGGTGTGTCTGGTTCCTGATTCAACAAATCCCTCCATGTGTCTCATCAGTGCAGGTGTTGCCATGGCTGTTGCAGCAGTCTCTGGTATGTGTTAATACTGTCTGTATTATACTAATATCACAGTTGTAGTCAATGACTGCCCACAAGCTGTAGTCATTCAGGCAGCTGTTCACATCACTTAACTAATGAGCAGGAAAGAGCCTATCATACACCCCTGATGTACTGACCTGATCACTGGACCTGAGATATATGTCACGTCATACATTTCAACATAGTGAGATGCCACATATGTCATACACTGGTCTACCCATTTGGTGATATAGCTGTTCATAGCCACATATGACACTGCTGATTGACTATCTCAGTGTAGATTTTTATCAAATGCCTTGACCTGTTCAAGTTCCACAAGATGATACTGTTGTCATCGTGCATGCCCTTGATGACCTGTTTGAGGACATCTAGCAGATGTAAGGGACCTGATGTAGCAGTAACCACTTACATAGGTCTGTTGCACATGCCTGGAATATTAGTAGTATACATGTAGAAGAGGGCCATGATGACATGTTGGTCTACCTCACAGTCGAGGAGAGTTAGGCTGTCCCTATAGATGCATGCATCAGGTCATGTCTCCCTGAGCAACAGTGGATTCACATTGATGCACACCCTTGTTTGGGAACATAGGTTGAGTGGAGGGTGTGTTGAACTATGTGTCCAACTGTATCAGGAAGGTGTACATGCTGGGTCATGCTATAGTTGTTTGATGATATCACAGCACAAGGATTCCATGTGATAGGCCTAGATAATGGTAAGATAGTGCATACTGCCTATTGTGATCTGGCCTAGGGTTTTGGCAAAATCACACATGGAGGTATTATTGAGGAAACCACCAAGCTGGGGATTAAATCTTACATCAGTTGATGTGTAAAGAATTGGCTCACTGATAGAACACATCATGTGAAAGTTGGTGATTCAACCTGTACCAGTAGAGCTGCCACCATTGGCAAACACCATGGATCTATTCTTGGCCCTTCACAGTTTGAACTCTATTTCTTGACAGTTCAGGCTAAAGTATATGACCTTTAGCTTACCAAGTTTGCTGGTTATTGTATATTGCATGCAACCCTTGGGTCCACCAATGTGGACAACATAGTATAGGAGGAGATAACACATGCAACTGAATGGGGACAAAGGCACACAATGTACAAATAAATGCAGAAATGTGTGTTTGTAATGTCAGTTTGAAAAGTGGAGTTCCATGTTAATCACAGCACTGACAACAGTCCTGCTATGCAGAAACCCAGTGATGCAAGCACTGGGAACACATTTACATAGCCAATCTGAACTTTGACCACTAAATGTCCACACTGCTATTGAAAGCTTATGTTGTGCAAATCATACATCACTCCATCATATTGAGATTTTAGGATTGTATGACAGCACTATAGTCAAACCTCATTACAGCACTAATAAAGTATAATGTGCATTTTTACATGTACCTCATCAGACACATGTAGCAGCCGGAGAAGCTACTAGGCTTTCTCAGCAGGATAACACAGGGCCTGCACACCATGTCGTGATGTATGTGGATAGATTAAAAGCCAACTTCATTGTATAGAATGAAGTGACTTCTACCTGGCCCCCAGGCCAGTCTCTGACTCTGCCCTGGTGGGAGTACTGCATGTCCAAAAATGTGATATAGCTGATGACATCAGCAGTGTCTGTTGAGGAGAAAATAAGTGTCCCACAAGCTGGTGCAAAATGCTGTCTGTAATGTCAAGCAATAGCTCACGCATACAGACACACACACACACACACACACACACACACACACACACACACACACACACACACACACACACACACACACACACTTGAGTGGAGTGAGAATAGAACCCTACCTATCTACATATACAGAACACAGTACTTAATGCAAGCATTACAACTGAAGTATGATTTATATAGGACTACTGGTGAACTTATAGTAAATGACATCAGCAGACCATGTGGGAGACAAGAAGTTAGTAGACCTGTATGAAATGGATGTGCAGTAATGAGCAAGTATCAAAATACAGGCAATACATGTAAATGGAGAAGTAACTGTGGGATACACTCATCTGCTCTGCTGTCTAGACACACACACAAACACACACACACACACACACACACACACACACACACACACACACACACACACACACACACACACACACACAGTTGACTGCAGTGAGAACAGAATCCCTACTTATCTAAGTACACAGACTACAGAACACATTACATTACACAAGCACCAATGCACACATCTGATTTATACACGAGTGCAAGTGAACTTATAGTAGATGACATTAGTAGGCCATGTGGGATCAACAGGTTGTGAGGACTCCATAGGCCCATACCTATATAGGTTCATATGAGGCTACTAGCCTAATAACACTAATGTGTTTAAGCCTAGCTGTGTAAAAACACAAGTACACTTATTGAGTATATTTGGATGGTAATTTTTAGCAGAGCATGTGTGTAAGCAGCACCAACTGGCTCTGCCATGAGGGACATAGGTGCCAGGCCAGAGGTGACTTTAAAATCATCCAACCAGTAGTCAAGGTTGCATTTGAACAGGGTCATTGAGGTGCATTGCTTTACACTCAGTATGAGCCTATTACAGAGGCATGTGAATCATTGTGGGAGATATCTGGCTCCCCAGCATGTTCTGTTTATGTCACAGACTGGGTTTAGAACCTTGGGACAAATTATATTTGTTCCATTTGAATTGCAGATGTCCATCATTTCAAGAATTGCAGAGTCTGAGACTGCTCTGTAGGCCAGCCATAGGTCACCTTTTAGCAGCCTGCATTATACTGAGTACAGTGACAGGTATGTCAATCTTTCCATATATGTCATGTTTGGAGGCGGCACAACCCTTTGTGCTCTCCAATTGCTGCAGGTGTCTTGTGAGGTACAGAGAGATGTGAGCATTGTACTCCATTATTGGTGTGATAAGGGTAGAATACAGCAGAGGTGTGACTACCCTGGTCTTGAATGTGATGTCCATATGTATGATGTGTGCAATGCAGATTGTGTGTGTTACCACTATAGGTATATAATGATGAAAGTGTAGATATCAACATGCGTTCGTAAGTCTCACAATACTGTGTTTGAGCTTAGGGGGGGTACTAGGTATATCATAATTTACAGTTGTATGTCATAGACAAAGGCAACAAAATGTCATTGTATGCTTAAAGTTTAGTCTGTGAGTTTGTCACCAATCATCAGTCTGTGTCAGCCCTTACTGTAATATGCTACTATCACTGGGGGACTCTATACGGGTGTGTCCAGTTAACAGTCATCTGAAAACTTGGTAAACCACAGGCCATCTACTGTTACCTGTGCTTCAGGGAAGTATTTCCCAAACAGCTGAAAGCCCAGCACAGATCCATGTGTATTCCACTGGTGAGTGGGCTAGAGGTGGAGGAGCAATCCCCAACATTGAGAGTGTGTGTTCTGTAATTGATACAGTTGGCTCTCCATTTAGTACAGTATGGCCTAATTCCCAGATGGGAGATCTTCACTATTAGACATGAATGGGGGATAATGTCAAAGGCCTTGGATAACTCAACATAGGTGCTATGTCCTTTTAAGCCTCATCCAGGTCTTTGGGGTCAGTATCCAAGAAGTATACATGGGTCATTAAGCAAAATCTACCCTTGACAAAACCAACATGAGTAGGGTCAAGTGTGTTGAAGGTCATCTAAGTCCCTGTGGATACGGTCCATATTGATTCCTGCAGTAACCTTGCAGATAAGGCTTTTTAGGTGCATGGGTCAATGGCTGTAGTTTTGCATGTTACCAGATTGATGTGCATTGCATAGAACACATTTGCTATTGCATTTTGTCATGTGGTTGATATATGTGTGGATAAAATACAGAGACCCCAGGATGGAAGTGCTTTGGGGTGCCAACACATGGATGAATTTTAAATATATAACATATAGTTAGATAGGTGCCCTCAATTTGTAATGTTTCTACATATAATTTCATGTCATACAAAGGAAATGGACAGTAAACAGCAGTAGCAGACCATAATATATACATTTGCATAGTGCGACAAGCAGCAGGTTTGTGTGATGGTTAGCAAAGTGTATACACATGTTAGATACACATGTTTGCACACTGCTAAGTATTGTGCAAGCACAAGCTGGATTGCTAAAGTCTGCCAGTTAGTATTGAATCTGTGGAACACACCTGCTACTTAACTGCCTCTGTAGCGGCACGTGTTAATGCAGTTAATACAGAGATACATTCCTTTTGGGGCTAGATGATACTGGGTTCAAATACAACTGAATCTAACACTTTTAAGTACTTTTGTATTATCGTTGCTGCTTGTTGGTGTGAAATGTGCACCACTGCACAATAATGCATTAAAAAAAAGAAATAAGAAAGATAGGACAATGGTGAAATGGGGAGCAAGCAGGAGGAAGAACAAATAGAAAGCAACACATGAATGTGCAAGAAGGAGGTAGGAAAGAACCATAGCTATCTATTTCTTAAACAGTAAAAACTGATAATATGCAAAATATTAGCTGAATTTGGACTGTCACCTCCAGAGAGAGGATCAACTACAACACAATTATGTTGTATACCCAAGTGGACTGAATCAAATGTGTAAAGGATACATGTGTGTGAAATGGAGAGCTATGTATGGGTTGATTTATTTATTTATTTATTTTATTTTTGTGGGATAGGTCCCTATTTGTTTTTTTTTGCATGAGAAAGAGGTATGTTAGGGAAGGGACGTAGGTATGTCTGAGTCAGGTAAGTTGAGAAGGTGAGGAAGCAATTGCAGACAGACAAGACAAACAAGACAAGACACAGGGATGGTGATGGAGATAGGAGGTCGATGGACACCATGGATGAAGTGAAGTTGGGGACATCCAGGACCCATGGTCGTCAAGCTGGGTGACAGCGAGAATCGAGTCCTCACCCACTGGAGTGTTATCACTGTCACCTTACTTCACCTTTGAGTGGAACTCCTGACATCTCCTTCTCCTTCTCTTGATCCTGTGTAAAATGAGGGGGAGCAGACCCTCCATCCAGTGTAGGTGTGCACCAACAGTGCGGTGCACAATATTATGCACCATCCCTGTCAGTTCAGCATGGGTGATAAACTCAGCACCTTTGCCACTGCTCCAGGAGGGAATCACTGGACTATCTTCCAGGGCAGGACTACATGAGCTGGCAGGTAGTGCAGGGACAGCAAAGCTGGTGCTGCCAGGTTGGCTACCAGACATGTTGGGCAATGGGACCAGAGCCAGTGGAGTGGGGGGCAGGCAGATCCTGTGCAGTAGGCCTACTCTAATGTGGTGTGGAGCATTTCATAATGTGGTACTCATGCAGGACATAGAAAAATTTTGAAGGAACATAATAATATTAAAAACAAAGAGATAAGGGCTGGAGTGAGAGATAAAAAAAGAGATAAGATTAGTACCTTCATAACATACAATGTATGTATGCAATTATTTGACTCAATTATCTTAACCTTTACTCTTAAGACTACCACCCCCTAACAAGAAACTATTATTTTTAAGACTACCAGCTCCTAACAGATGCACATTATATTACAGACTGCAGCAAGTACTCCTTAACATGTGCATATATTACCACATTGCACATATACATGTTCTAATCATACAGATTACAGTAGGGCATGTGTGCCACTGGTATAGAGCTACTTTAAACTTTTAAGTTAGACATAACTGAAGAATTAGTATTGTATAGTTGGGAAATGTGGTATTTGAATCCACCACATCTGACTAAAGTCTGTTATTGTATTCTTGGTTTGTGCTATAGACTAACGCATACATACTTGCTTTTACATTTGGAATATGCATGTACAATTTGATACAACTGTATAAAATACCAAACGAGCTGTCTTTAACATTTAATGCTACAATAACACTACTTTCTGCTGCATGCATACCACGTGCCTCCCTCTTCCTTTTCAGTCTAGTGTCATGGGTTATTAACACTGCACTCCCTTTCCATGGCATCTGTGGAAAAAACAGAACAGAATATCGTTATGAATACCAGTCTTGCCTACATTCAGCTTTTAAGCCTTACAAGTACTCTCTGTAGTTGATACTTACACATTTGTGGGATGTACTTCATTCTAAATTCCTCAATACAAGCATCAAGAGTACCCCTCTTCCTCCTCTGGAAGTCATGTTAGTGATGCCTGCATTGGTCACCAGAGCGGGGGATACTGGTGACACTGGTCACAGCCTGCACCAAACTAGCCCAAACCTCCGATTTATACTGGGATTCAAAATAGTCCATGTGCAGCAAAATCTTGGACTACTGGACACCCCACCTCTGAGGCCTAAATCTCACACCCTCTCCATGAATTCCTGCCATGTCTATCACAGATTACAAGCAATGGAGAGTGATGGTTTCCTGCCAATTCCAGTTATTGCATTTACTGGGAGTGTGCACACTGTTTGAAAATGCTGGTCACTTGCTTACTATCGTGCAAACATATTGTGTGATAGTAAGCGGTGCACAACAGTGACAAGCAATGCAATTTCAATGTTATTTGATATACAGGCAGTTGTGCATTTGTGTTTGACAAATGTGAAGACCATGGCAGTCCAGAGAGCAGAAATATACTTACTGAAATATAGTATGCAGTATACCCACAGTCATACATTTGATAATACATGTAATAATGCATAGATAAATAAATAAATAACTGACACAATATTAGTGTCTTAGCCCTTGAACAAATCATTAATATCATATACAGTATGTCAAATGTTATAAGCGAGAGTTACTATAATGGGAAGTGGAATATGCTGTATTTGAACCCTGGACCATATGTATGGCAGTGCTACATTAACACCTGCTGCCACAAGAAAGTTGAAATAGCAGTTGTTCATGTTTCAGTTCATTGTTATAAACTGCAAGGTCACAACAGTAAAACAAAGGTTGCACACCCTATACTAGGGCCCAAGACTATCTGTACTCTAGCTCTACACTTACACCTGCTGCCACAAGATTAGTTACATAATATTCCCTAACTTACTATTCAATTTCAAGATGTAACTGTTAACCACAGTGCAACATCGCTTAGCTGGTTCATGCTATGCCCAACAGTATTAATTGAATGCATCTGGTTTCTGATTTTGCTGCCTAGGTCCTGTCTGCTTCACACACATCAGATAAACACAGTCAAACCTGACATTTACTTTTATCTGTTCCCCTGTTTCCACTAAGGGGTGCAGCACTCAAACACTGGGGGAAAAAAAAGAAAGAGAGAAAAGGATTTGAACCCTGTACCATCTGGCTACAATAAAGAATTTATCAATGCATTACACCTGCTACCACAAACTCAATACCAACTGTCAGACTTTAGCAATGCAGCTCGTGTTTGCACACTGCTAAGCAGTGTCCAAACAGGTCTATCTCTCATATGTATACACTTTGCTACCTGAAGACCTAAAACCCTGGTGTCTCAGTACTTTTCCAGACATATATCACCTACACTACAGAAAGTAAAATCAAATGCTGGGTCATATGCAATGCACATCAATCTGGTAACATGTAGAACTACAACTATTAACCCATACGCCTAACAAGCATTAACTGCAAGGCTAGGGAAGGGATCAGCATGGAGCTTATCCACAGGGGCATAGGTGACCTTCAACACACTTTAGTTGACCCATGTTGTGTTTGTCAAGGATAGATCTTGCCTATTGAACCACATGGACTTCTTTGATACTAACCCCAAAGACCTGGATGACAGATAACAGAACATACTACCTATGTTCAGTTATCTAAGACCTTTGACAATATCCCACATTCATGTCTCATAGCTAAAATGCTTCATCTTGGAATTAAGCCATATAGTACTAGCTGGATAGCCAACTGGCTCACCAACAGAACACATAATGTCAAAGTTGCGAACTGCAGCTCTCCACTAGCCACTTATCAATGGAATACCCCAAGGATCTGTGCTGGGCTCTCAAATGTGTGGAAACAACTTCCCTGAAGCACAGGCAATGGTAGATGACCTGTGGTTTACCACGTTTGCAGATGACTGTTAATCAGATGCATTCATATAGATTCCCCCAGTGATAGTAAAAAAAAAGTTATGTACTCACCATAACGTTCCATGTTTGTAGTCCATCTTGCCCTTCATTCTTACACTTGGGTTCAGAGCCGATCCTCCGTTCCAACTTGGCCTATTACAAAGCTCAAAGTCTTCTAGTTGGTTCGTGGCTAGGTAAGTATCCCATGGTGCACTTCTAAACTATAGAAAGACAGAACAAAAACTATCCAGAAAGAACAACAATAATAAAAGGTCTCCACCTGTTATGAAACATTTTTCCATCTCCAGATCCTTCCAGGAAGGGGATAGGAGGGTGGGTTCATAAGAATGAAGGGTGAGATGGACTACAAACATGGAACTTCTTTATGTTCTGTAGTCCTATCTTGCTTTCATTCTTACACATGGGACAGCCTCCCTAGCACCTTATTCTTGGGTGGCTCACAGAAAAATACTCCTGAGTACCATGGAACAAAAAGGAGGATCTACCCCTAGAGGTCAAAATCAATTTGCAATGAGTAATAAAGGTGTAAGGGGTAGCCCAGGTTGCTGCTGCAAAAATATTATCAAGTGGAACCCTGGCTTGAAAGGCTGCAGAAGTAGACTGGGATCTTGTAGAATGAGTCTTAATCTTGAACAGTAAAGGCTTTCCATTAGAAGAATAAATGTAAGATATGCAACTGGAAATCCAATTCGAAAGGGTCACTTTGGAAACTGGGAGACCTAATCTGGAGTCAAGAAATGATAGAAACAATTGGTCTGACTTCCTGAATTCCTTGGTCCGGTGTAGATAGAACCGTAATTGTCTGTGAATGTCCAAACTGATGAAATATGTATTCTGCTGCGTTGGAATGATTAGGAAAGAACACCTGAAGCTCTATAGTTTGGTTTAAGTTATTGTGAGAGCACACCTTAGGGACAAAGGATGGATTTGTGCAAATAGATACTTTATCTTTGTGGAAAATCAAATAAGGGGGCTTCATAGACAGTGCTTATAACTCTGATACTCGTCTAGCAGATGTGATGGCCACCAGAAACAAAGTCTTCCAAGACAGAAACTTCAACGAACATGAATGAGCAGGTTCAAAGGGTGGAGACATTAATTTGGATAGGATGAAGTTTAGATCCCATGAAGCTACCGGTTCGTGAAAGGGAGGTCTCAGCAGAGTAGCACCTTTAAGGAAGGTTTTGCACAATCTGTGTGACATCAGATTAGACTCATGTTGACCCAAATGAAAATTTGATATTGCTGCCAACTGAACCCTAATTGTGGCAGCAGCAGAACCCTGGTGAAAAAGTTCAGACAGGAATTCTAAAACCACTGGAATAGATGTGGTGTAAGGGTCAACATTCTTTTCCTCAGCCCAGATAAAAAACCTTCTCCATTTGCTGGTGTATAACTCTCTAGTAGAGGGTTTGTGTGAAGACGTGAGAATGTGGATTACAGTGGGTGAAAAATCATGAAGCCTGATTAGGGATGGAACCGGAGCAGCCAAGCTGTCAAATTGAGGGTGTGGAGGCTGAGATGAAGAGAGCCTGACATGTGCATCAAGAAATCTGGCACTGGGTCCAGAGTCCATGGATCGTCTAGTAGATGAGGCCTGAGAAAGGGGAACCAAACCTGATGAGGCCAGTAAGGACTGATGAGAATCAATTTAGTTCCCAACAGTTTCACTTGCTGAATCACATGGGATATGAGAGGAAAGGGCGAGAAAGTATAAAGGAGACCCAGGGGTCAATCGTGAACAAGTGCATCTCTCGGTGACTCCCCAGAGGGGGGATAAGGGAAAAGTAGCTGCTGCATTTGGAGTTGATCAGACATTTGAAAAGATCACAGGAAGGCTGTCCCCATCTGTGGAAAATCTGTTCTGCTATTTCCTGTTTCAGAGACCACTCATGAGCCATCAAGATTGCCCAGCTGACTTTGTCGGCTATCACGTTGGTTGTCCCTGGGATGTGCATTGCCACTAGAAAGCACTGGAAAGATAGCACCCATTTCCAAACACGAATAGCCTCTCAACAAAGGGGGTAAGATCTGGTTCTGCCTTGTTTGTTGAGATACCATACTACTGACACATTATCTGATTGTATTGCTATCATCCCAAGAAGAAGAAGGTTGTGGAGTGCTTGCAATGCCAGAAGCACCGCCCTCATCTCTAGAACACTGATATGCAGGTGAGCCTCGTGATCTTGCCATGTGCCTTGGACAGTCCTGCCTAGATAATGCCCCTCCATTTGTGAGGCATCCGTGGTCACAATAGCAATGGGTTGGCGAGGAAGGAATGGGGTGCCTATCGTTAGTTGGTTGGGTTGGATCCACCAACGGGGGTCCTTGCAGGACTCTGTTAAAATGATGTGGTGGGATAGAGGCAGTTGTTGGAAGGACCACTGGGACAATAGGAGCCACTGAAGAATCTGCATGTGTAAACTGGCAAGAGGGACTAGCAATATGGTGGAGGCCATGGTCCCTAAGAGTTTCAGCACTGTCTTTGCCTTGACTTTCCAGAGGGGGAGTAAATGAAAAACTTGTTGTATGAGGTTCTGTGTTAACATGGCGACTGTGTCTATTTCTGCACCTATAGAAGTTACAAATTGAGAGGGCAATAAGGCAGACTTTTACCAATTTATAGTAATCCCCAACTGGGCACAAAGTTGGATAGTGGAATCTCTGGTTTGAAAAGGTAGATGCCTGGTGGAGGTGGTCAGGAGCCAGTCATCCAGGTACAAAAAACACTTGGAATCCTAGACATCTCAAGTGAGCTGTCACTACTGCCATATACTTGGTGAGCACCCTGGGGGCTGTGGTGAGACCAAACGGCAGAGCATGAAACTGGTAGTGACTGGCTCCCAGCCGGAAGTGTAGATGGCTCCTTGACACTCTGGCTGTCCATTTTTATGTGGTAGTACACATCTTGGAGGTCTATTGAACACATCCATGTGTATTTCCCCTAACAGAGGGAGTACAGACTGCAGTTTCACCATATGGAACTTGTCCTTCTTTATGAATTTGTTTAATTTGCTCAGGTCTAAGATGGGCTTCCAGTCCCCTGTACGTTTTGGCACTAAAAAGAATCTGGAGTAAGTTCCAAACCCTAACTGGTTTGCGGTGACGGTTTGGATGACTGTTTGTGAGCAACTTGTTCACTTCTAAAGTTGCTTGGTCCCTGTGGTTGGGTGGAACATCTGGGATCCTGTTGGGAACATGAGGTGGAAGAGAAAAGGGTATGGAATAACCTCTGGTGATAATTCTTTGTACCCATTTGTCTCAGGTGATGCTTAGCCAGGCTTCTGGATACAAAGAAATGCGACCCCCCCGACTGGCTCCAGAGAAGCACAGCCGGGCTCCACATCAGGAGCACTGATAGGGTCGGCCTCAAAATGAATCTTGGCCTCCCTGGTTTTGCGGTCCACCCCTGCCTCTAGGGCAATGCCTACCATTTGCACCTCCTCCTCTGCCTCTGAAGGAGGAGTCACCCTGTGCATCGGGGAAAAACCTCTGGGACTTCTAGAACCACATTTTACCACCTCTCTGACCCTTGGGGTATGGTCTAGAGGGGACAGTAAACTGTACTCCCATGGCAGAAAGTGTTTTCCCTTCTTGCTCGCACCTGGTGAGTGTGTCTTTTATCTTAGGTCCAAACAAGAAAGAACCATCAAAGGGGGCGTTGGTAAAGGTAGACTTGAATGGTTCTGCAAAATTACACAAACTCATCCAGGAGTGCCTCCTAAGGGAAACTCCTGAACCCACTGCCCTGCTCACTCCATCGGCTGCATAAGAAATCATCCTCATGGAGGAGTTAACAATGGAATTCAATGTGGACAACTGAGCAGACACCTTATCAGGGACTCCTTCAGTAGATGTACCTTGTAGAGTCTCTCCCAACTCCTTAAGTAGATCTCTCTGAAGCCTTATAAAATGTGTTAGGTAGTTCAATGATCTGAGAGTGAATTCCACTAATGAAAAGATACACTTCCCATATCTAGCCATCATTCGAGACTCCTTGTTCGGCGGATGGACAGATGAAGAAGTCTCTGCTCGTTCCTTCTTAGTGGCCGCCGCCACCACCATGGCATCTACAGGAATGCCCTTGGACAAAAATTCCTTCTCCTTGGTGGCTGACAAAAATTTATTGGTTCTCCTGGGTACTGGCTCCATGGCATCAGGAGTCTCCCATTCCCATACCTTTCGACTAACAAGGTCTAGAAGTTCGTCAAAAGGTGGAGACACCCAGGAGTCTGAAGGCTGTCACCCAATAACCTTCAGGTATACAGACTCCTCATCAGAAGGGGTAACAGTGGGCCAGCCACACCTCTGTTTAAGGATCTCTAAGATGTCTACAAAGGCGACATCATCTGAGGATGACTTGGGGGACCCTTCTGACTCCTTGAGGTCATTGTCAGAGTTAAGAGACTCATTCTGGGAGTCTACATGCTTCCTCTTACATGTCTTCTTCCATGGGGGCTCCTTAGAAGGTTATTCTGGGGAGGTCTCAGAAGAGTCGGAGCCAGCAGCCAGGGGCTCCTGAGGCTGCGGGTCTCTGCTGTTGAGAGAGGGAGCAGGTGCTGAGATTGAGGTCGGTGCCCGAGGGGAAAAGTGTTGGTACCCCTGGGTGGAGCTGATGAGTGGGACAGCACACTCTGCATCATCTCAAAGGCTGACCTCTCTGGCTCCGAAGACCTCCCCGGCTCTGAGGAGACAGAGGAAGTCATCGGCTCCAGAGCCACTGGCTCTGAGATAGATGCATGGTTCAAGCTCACCCTAGCCAATGCATTGAGAGGGAGACTCAGAACCAAAGAGGTCCGGGTACAAGCATCCCTGTCGGGGCTGACTGGAGAGCTTCAGCTTCTAGACACCCTGGATGGAACCAAAGGTGTTGGAGCAGAACTCAGCTCTGAGACAGCCTTGGGGGGAGCTGGAATCAAGGGTTCCACAAGCAGTGGTACTGAGCACTCCAGCTCCGAAAGCCCAACATGGCTCCAAGGAGGAACTACAGTAGGGGAAATGGATTCAATTGGCTTTGGTACCAACTGGGTCGGAGCCAACAGCATTTTTGGCAAGGCAGATGACTTCAGGAGTCTCAGCACTACTCTCTCTACATCTTCTTCTGATAGGCTTCTGGAAGATCTGGAAGACAGTGTGGGAGATCTGGACCTCTGTAAGATAGGTGACCTTAAAGTTGAGGAGACCGGCAATGGCTCTCTGGACTGGCTTCGATGTTTGCTATCAGTAGTCAGCTCCGAAATGCATGGGGCCAACACTGGAGTCATAGTGTCAACAGCATTAATTGGTTCCAAGATCAGTGGAGCCGAGGAGGGAGAAGTATTGTCTGGTTTTGAAAGTTTAGGAGGCAGTTTCGAAGCACCGGATGGCACCAGGGAATGCCTCTTGGAAGGTTTAGCTTTTTCTTTTTTAGATGCATGAGATTTGGAGGAAGAAGACGAACTGGCCAAGTCTTCCTCCAAAGAAGGCGTAAGGAGACCTTTTAATATTAGTTTGTTCTTCAGCTCCTGTAAGAACCTGGCACTGAAGGAATGGCAAAACAAGCATGTTTCTTGCAGATGGATGGCTCCGAGGCAATACACACAGTTACTGTGGCCATCAGTAATAGACATTTTCTGAGAGCATTTTACACGTTTCTTAAACCCTGAGGGTTTATGATCTTTTGCCTATTTAGACATGGTATGGAGAAGCACACACCCAAATACAACGAGGACTAGGTCCTCTAACTTAAATGGCCCTAGCCCTTACCACACTAACAGTCACACCACCACGAGAATTAGGTCCTCTAACTCAAATGAGCTAGCTCTGGGCAGAGAAAAAGAGAGAAAACTACGTCCTCTAACTTAAATGGACCTAGAAAAGAGAAGACTAAAGGTCAGAAACTACCAAATATACTGCGCACACACAAAGTATGAGCCAGAAAATGTCCAACTGTCTGAGTGGAACTATACTCAAATTCTATGACGTAGAACCAAAACGGTTGGAAATATCAAAGAACTCTTGTCGACTAAACAGCGAAATATCTGACTAATATCTAGGCGGAAATAGTCTAATGCTAACTCACTAATACTAATAAACACCGCACACTAAGAACACTGTACACGGAAAGGTTAAATTGAGTGCAAACGCACACCTTAACTGCAAACACTAACTATTTAAGCAATAACTATTAAACTAATGAACTACCAAACTCTCTAATGCTAATAAGCACAGCAAATAACAACAAGGGGCAAAACACCCACTAAATAGAACAAACTGGTAAACAGGATACCAAGGAGAATAACAAGGCTAAAGACCAGCCAATTCTCAACAATAATTATCTAAAGTGAAGGAAGAAAACACTTCAGCAAGACTGAAACTATTCTATGGTTGTTAAACACTAACAAAAGCCATATAACTTGACAAAGTTAAACTGTAATGTAGAAAAAAAAATAGCAAAATTGTTAAACTTAGCCACGGCCAAGAAGAAGCACATCTCAACTCATTGACGTGGCAAACGATATCTGGGGATTATACTGGTGCAACATGGGATACCTACCTAGCCACAAGCCAACTAAAAGACTGTGAGCTTTGTAATAGGCTGAGTTGGAGCTGAGGATCAGCTCTAAACCCAAGTGTAAGAATGAAGGCGAGATAGGACTACAAAACATCATATTACAGAAGGGGCTGACAGAGACAAGTGATTGGTGCCAAACTCATATACTGAACCTTATAGAAAACAATGCCTCATTGTCCCTTTGGCAATGAAGTACCCATGCTAATTATGATATATATAGTACCCCTCTCAGCTCAAAACACAGTGTTGCGAGACTTGTGAATGCATGTTCATAACAATCTACACTTTCATCACTATGCACCCATAGTGTTGAGACACACATTCTGCATTGTGTCCTTATACATATGAACATCACATGCAAGACCAGGGAGATCATAGCTGTGCTGTACTTCACCCTTATCAGACAAATAATTGAGTACAAGGCTCCCTTCTGTCTGTAGCTTATCAGACAACTGCAGCAATTGGAGAAAAAAATAGAAGTTTGTGAGTGGGAGAATGCATGTCCTCCAAAAATCATATACATGGAAAGACTACAAGACCTGTCAGTGTAGTCAGTATTCTGCCAGCTGCTGAGAGGTGACCTAAACCTCACCTACAGAGAAGTCTTGGACCCTGCCCTACTGGAAATGCTGGACTTCTGCAAATCAAATGGGACAAGGAATAACCTGGCCCAGGGTTCTCAACCTACCCTTTTTAATAAACAGAACATGCTGGGGAGACAGATATATCCCCCAGCAGGTCACATTCCTCTATAATAGGTTCCCACTGCGAGTGAAGCAGTGGTCCTCAATGACCCTGTAGCTCAACCTTCACTACAGGTTGGATGATTGTAAAGTCTCCTCTGGGATGGCACCTATGTCCCTCATAGACAGGCCCAATTGCTGCTGCTCACAAAATTGATCTGCTAACAATGACAATCTAAGTATGCTTAATAAGGGTACTTGTGTTTTTATGGCTCCCTATTACATTGTTGAAAGTTCAAATCTCTGAAGACAATATGGCCGAGACCATATTGCCAAAGATTCGAATTGCCGACAATTGTGTATTGGGATCGCAATACAGTGTAGAACCTGGGATTTGCTGTTTTCCTCACTGTAGTGAAATCAAGGATTTGGTATATTTAAGTTGTGGGGGGTGTGAGGGTTGCAGGGGGGCTTGCCCCCTTGCAAAAACATATAGGTAAGTTTATAGGTAAGTTGTTCTCTGTTTTTGTCACTTTTTCAGCAATTCAATTTGGCGATATGGTCGTGGCCATATCGTTTTCGGAGGTTAAACTGTCAGTGAAGTGCTAGTAATCCGTTTTTACACAGCTAGGCTTCTATTGCCTCATGTATACCCACAACAAGTACTCCCAAAACTTACAAAGACAATATGTGAGTGATGCAAGTATACAATGATTCTACAAGAAATGCTCTCTTTCTCAGGTAACAACAAGCCAGATATCAAACAGGTTGTCAGCGGATACACTTCACCTCCTCAACAAACCAAGGGCACAACACATAACCCCACATACACAGAGACACTCATTAGAAGCTTGTCAAAAGAGCAGAGACCTCACAAATGCAAACCTTCTGCACACAATACATTCCTAATGGAACCCACTAAATATAAAAATAAACATATCAGTGTTAAAAGTCAAAACAAAGAGTGTAACCAGCGCACAGTCCAGCCATCAAAAAAATGTAAATACAAACTCGCAGGTAAAACAAACTGTTTAATATAAAAAAAATGGTTAGCTCTTTCACAGTGTAACACATTGATTCATCAGACCATTGCATAGTAACACTGTAGTAAGCTATTTAAAAACCTATTCAACCAATCAGCATCTTCAAAGCTTAAAATAGCCCAAAAACAGTGTCTACGAGATAAAAATTATATTTAACCATTTCATCACAATCAGCAATAACCATTATTGTAAACAGAAATTGAACTTGAGCAACATCATAATACAATAAACATAAAGTTACACTTAATATATGCCTGTAGATTTCAAGAATGACTTAACACTTTCCTTTACTCCTTTATGCCTATCCACTTGGATTCTAATGATCCACTTGGCTTCAACTGTTTTGGTAGAGTTCTTAATATCACCCTTACTATCACTCTTTTTGATCCTATCAATTACCATAAACTTAAAACTATGATCCTTACTTGTATCTCTTATATGTTTATCTAAAACATTGCTAGAGGATAGAATCCTGATGTTATAAACATGTTCCTTAATATTCTGTCTTAATGATCTATTGGTCTTACCCAGATAAAACGCTTTACAGGGCTGACAGCACACTAAGTATACCATGTGACTCATGCCACAGTCTGCAGAAGTGCTAAAATTAAAAAGTTATCCCATATCTGGATGTAAAAATTCAGATTCAGTGCTAATGTATGAACAGTAATTACAAGCGTGGCATGCGCTCATGCCTAAATAAAGAACTTTCTCACTGGAGATATCAGCAGTCTTGGGATTGTACAACATCCTCCTAACCGATTTCTTATTTTTAAACCAGCATCTGGAGTTATCTCTTCCTAAGTTCCTAATCATGGAATCAGTGGTTGATAAAGACCAATGCCTCGTGACAATACTGGCAATATCATTACAATTGTGACTATAGTGCAGAGACATACCCATGGTGCTGTTCTTCCTGGTTACATGTTTATTATTATCAGGAACCTTATCAGAGAAATATGGCCTGGCAATATTCCCCCTCAGGTTTATCACCTGATACAATATAGTAGCAACAGTAGAATTCCCATATCCACTTTCTAAAAATTATTCTTTCAACGCAGAAAGTTTCTACCTAAATTTATTGTCATCCACATTAAGTCTGGAAATCTGCATGCCTTATCCTCTCACAATATTGCAAAAGACATGACCACGGTACATACTTCTCCTATGGAGGTATGTGTTTCTATAACATGATCTTCTATGTATTCCTGTAGTGACTCTACCATTCTCCATTCAAATTATATCAATATCTAGGAAACTTATTCTATGGCTTGAACTATAAATAGTAACTTTCAAAAACACAAGAGAGTTATTGGCATAATCAAACAGCTCATTTAACTCATCTATATTTCTCTTCCATACAAGGAAGAGATCATTGACAAATTGTCAATAGAACAGGATATTATCCCTAAATCATTCAAAATGAATAATAAACTTGTCCTCCTACCAAGCCATTACAATATTGGCATAGCTATTGGCACTGGAAGTGCCCATAGCCACACCATCATTTTGTTGATAATAGCACTTATCAAACAGGAATACATTGTTTTCTAAAACAACCTCCATGAAGAGGCAAAGTAAATCTATAACTCTATGTTCATAGTCACTAAACTGCATGAGATAACAGTTCAAAGCATCTGTTCCATATGGATTTGGAATTTTAATAAATAGGATTTGGACAGCCATGGTCACGAGCATATACAGCAAATTAATTGGATGTTGTTTAACAAAGTAAAATAAATTATTTAAAAATGTTTAGAGTCCTTCAAAACATATATATTCTTATCAAGAACAGGTCTCAGGTGTTTCTTTACAAAAACTGAGAATGGTTCAGTACACCAATTTCCTTCCAGCCACAGTTGGCCTAAAAGCAGGTTTATACTGGTCCTTATATATTTTCGGTAGACCCTGTATGATTGGTATAAGAGGTTCAGCTACTCACAGGTAATTATACAAATCAATATTTATCAATCTACACATCAAACAATCATTTAATACACACTGAATATGTTTCTCCATTCTCAAAATAATATCATAACTAATCACAGTATATGTGAGTCAATCGTCAAGCATCTCCTTCATGGATTTAAAATAAAAATATCTCTCCATGGTCACGGTAGGACTCCCTTATCGGGGTCTGATAATTATATTGTTGTCATCAGCCAATGTCCATAGGGCTCGTCTCTCAGCTGTGGATAGATTATTAAACATCTTACTATGTGATTGCACAAAGCTGTGCTATCAGATATGATTATTGATTTAAAATTTTTTCTTAGAAATGGGATTTTGAAATGGATGTTAGGTAGTACTGTAAGTGATAATAATGAAAATGTTTTTTAAGAAACCTGGTTTATTTATGGTTATTACACAACTGTTAATAGACATGTTTGGTAAGCTCTTTGACAAGGATTTATATAATTATTTTGAGCACAGCTCACATAGTAAGATAGTTAATAATCTGTCTCCAGGAGAGGGACAATCCCTATGGACACTGGCTGATGACCACAATATAGTTATCAGAGCAGCTGATAAGGGTGGTCCTACTGTGACCATGGACAGAGATTTTTATTTTAAATCCATGAAGAAGATGCTTAATGACAGATTCACATATACAGTGGTTAGTTATGATATTATTTTGAGAATGGAGAAACATATGCTGTGTGCATTAGATGATTGTCTGATGTTTAGACTGATTTTTGTATACTTACCTGTGAGTAGAAGAAACTGTTATACCAATAATACAGGATCTACCAAAAATACATAAGGACCAGTGTAAACCTCCTTTTAGGCCAGTTGTGGCTGGAAGGAATTGGTGTAGTGAACAATTCTTGTTTTTTTGTAGAGAAGCACCTGAGACCTGGTCTTGATAAAGATATATATGTTTTGAAGGACTCTAAACCTTTTTTACTTGATTTGTTTTACTTTGTTAAACAACATCCAATTGATTTGCCATATATGTTTGTGACCATGGATGCGCAATCCCTATTTACTAAAATTCCAAATCAGTATGGAACATATGCTTTATATTATCTCATGCAGTGTAGTGCCTATGAACATATATTTATAGATTTACTTTGCCTCTTCATGGAGGTTATCTTAGAAAACAAAGTATTCCTGTTTGATAAGTGCTATTATCTACAGAATGATAGTGTGGTTATGGGCACTTCCAGTGCCAGTAGTTATGGCAATATTGTAATTGGTTGGTGGGAGGACAAGGTTATTATAATTGTGAATGGTTTAAGGATAATATCCTGTTCTATTGACAATTTGTCGATGATCTCTTCCTTGTGTGGAAGGGAAATATAGATGAGTTAAATGAGTTGTTGGATTATGCCAATAACTCTCTTCCAGTTTTATCAAAATAATTAGAATGGAAAATAGTAGTGTCACTAAAGGAATACATAGAAAAGTGTGTTATAGAAACACGTACCTCCATAGGAGGGGGATGCACTGTGGTCATGTCTTTTGCAATATTGTTAGAGTACAAGGCATGCGGGTCTCCGGACTTAATGTGGATGACAATAAATTTAGGGAAGAACTTTCTGTGTTGAAAGAAAAAAACATTTAGAAAGAATATATGGGAATTCCGATGTTGTTCCAATACTGAATCAGGTAATAGACCTGAGGAGAAATATTGCCAGGCTATATTTCTCTGATAAGGTTTCTGATAATAGTAAACATATAACCAGGAAGAACAACACGGTGGGTATGTCTCTGTACTATAGTCACAATTGTAATGATATTACCAGAATTTTCAAGAGGCATTGGTCTTTATTAACTTCTGATTCCATGATTAGGAAGTTATTAGGAGATAATCCCAGATTCTGGTTTAAAAATAAGAAATTGGTTAGGAGGATGCTGTGCTATTCCAAGACCGCTGATATCTTCAAAGAGAATGTCCTTCATTTAGCCATGAGAACATGCCGCACTTGTAATTACTGCTCCTACATTAGCACCTAATCTGAATTTTTACACCCAGATATTGGACAACTTTTTAAATTTAGTGCATCTGCTGACTGTGGCAAGAGTCACATGCTCTATTTAGTGTGCTGTCAGCTCTGTAAAGTATTTTATTTGGGTAAAACCAATAGGTCATTAAGACAGCATATTAAGGAACATGTTTGTAACATCAGGATTCTATCCTCTAGAAATGCTTTAACTAAACATATAAGGGATACAAGTAAGGATTATGTTTTTAAGTTTATGGTGACTGACAGGATCAAGGAGAGTGATGGGAAAGGTGATATTAAGAACTATACTGAAACTGTTGAAGCCAAGTGGATCATTAGAATATGAGCAGATAGGAGTAAAGGATTAAATGATAGAGTTACATTAAAGCCATTCTTGAAGTCTAGAGGCATACATTAAGTGGAACTTTATGTTTATTGTGTTATGATATTGCTCAAGTTTTATTTGTATATCTGTTGCCTGTTTACATATAATCATACATGATCTACCAAAAATATATAAGGACCAGTCTAAACCTCCTTTTAGGACAATTGTGGATGGAAGGAATTGGTGTACTGAACACTTCTTGTTTTTTTGTAGAGAAGCATCCGAGACCTGTTCTTGATAAAAATATATGTTTTGAAGGACTCTAAACATTTTTTACATGATTTGTTTTACTTTGTTAAACAACATCCAGTTGATTTGCCATATATGTTTGTGACCATGGATGTCCAATCCCTATTTACTAAAATTCCAAATCAGTATGGAACAGATGCTTTGAATTATCTCATGCAGTTTAGTGCCTATGAACACATATTTATAGATTTACTTTGCCTCTTCATGGAGGTTATTTTAGAAACCAACGTATTCCTGTTTGATAAGTGCTATTATCTACAGAAGGATGGTGTGGCTATGGGCACTTCCAGTGCCAATAGTTATGGCAATATAGTAATTGGTTGGTGGGAGGACAAGGTTATTATAATTGTGAATGGTTTAAGGATAATATCCTGTTCTATCGACAATCTGTCAATGATCTCTACCTTGTGTGGAAGAGAAATATAGATAAGTTAAATGAGTTGTTGGATTATGCTAATAACGCTCTTCCATGAAAATAGAATGGAAAATAGTAGTGTCACTAAAGGAATACATAGAAAAGTGTGTTATAGAAACACGTACCTCCATAGGAGGGGAATGCACCGTGGTCATGTCTTTTGCAATATTGTTAGAGTACAAGGCATGCGCGTCTCTGGACTTAATGTGGATGACAATAAATTTAGGGAAGAACTTTCTGTGTTGAAAGGAAAAAACATTTAGAAAGAAGATATGGGAATTCCGATGTTGTTCCAATACTGACTCAGGCAATAGACCTGAGGGGAAATATTGCCAGGCTATATTTCTCTGATATGGTTTCTGATAATAGTAAACATATAACCAGGAAGAACAACACTGTGGGTATGTCTCTGTACTACAGTCACAATTGTAATGGTATTACCAGAATTTTCAAGAGGCATTGGTTGTTATTAACTTCTGATTCCATGATTATGAAGTTATTAGGAGGTAATCCCAGATTAAGGTTTAAAAATAAGGAATTAGTTAGGAGGATGCTGTGCTATTCCAAGACCGTTGATATCTCCAAAGTGAATTTCCTTTATTTAGACATGAGAGCATGCCACACTTGTAATTACTGCTCATGCATTAGCACCTAATCAGAATTTTTACACCCAGATATTGGACAACTTTTTAAATTTAGTGCATCTGCTGACTGTGGCAAGAGTCACACGCTCTATTTAGTGTGCTGTCAGCTCTGTTGTTGTTTGTCTTTCAGCTTTTTCCCGGTAAGGGGTCACCACAGCAGAACTCCGGTCCGCTAATGATTGGAAGTAGATTTTTTAAGAAATGCCGAGGTGTCAGCTCGAAGCTCAACCTTCAACGAAGGCACACCCATTTACGCATGCATGTCTTTCGAATGCTACTAAACCGCAGGGAGAACATGCAGACTCCGCACAGAAGGCACTCCCAAACCAAGCCAAGAATCGAACGGGAGAACCTCTTGTTGTGAGGTAACAATGCTACCGCTGTACCACCGCAGCATTTAGGATATTTTATTTGGGTAAAACCAATAGGTCATTAAGACAGCATATTAAGGAACATGCTTGTAACATCAGGATTCTATCCTTTAGCAACGCTTTAACTAAACATATAAGGGATACAAGTAAGGATCATGTTTTTAAGTTTATGGTGACTGACAGGATCAAGGAGACTGATGGTAAGGGTGATATTAAGAAATATACAGAAACTGTTGAAGCCAAGTGGATCATTAGAATATGAGCAGATAGGGGTAAAGGATTAAATGATAGAGTTACATTAAAGCCATTCTTGAAGTCTAGAGGCATACATTAAGTGGAACTTTATGTTTATTGTGTTATGATATTGCTCAAGTTTTATTTGTATATTTGTTTCCTATTTACTATAATGGTTATTGTTGATGATTGTGATGAAATGGTTAAATATAGTTTCTATTTTTTAGGTGATATTTTTGTGCTGTTTTAAGCACTGAAGATGCTGATTGGTTGATTGGGTTTTTAAACAGCTTATTACAGTGTTATGCAATAGTCTGATGAAGCAATGTGTTATTGTGAAAGCATTAACCAGTTTTTTATATTAAAAGAGTTTGATTTACCTATGAGTTTGTATTTACATTTTCTAAGGCAGGACCATGCATTGGTTACACTGTTTGGACTTTTTACCATATATTTTTGAGTGATCCATTTGCTCCATGTGCTACAGCATTCATTTTGTTATTGTTACACATATCAGTGTGTCACCCATTAAGCCCTTAAAGCAAAACACCTGAAAACCAATGTCTTGGCCATAGGCAAATCCATAGCGAAACACACAGATGTCTCCCTCACCAGGCTGTACAAGTACAAAGTCACTGTTGGCTCTGTGCAGGTGCCAGGATCTGCAAAGTCAAGCACCACTCAAGAATCTCAACAACAAGCACAGTTACACCTCTGTCTTAATCCATGTTGGAATAAATGACTTGAGATTTACCTCACTGAACTATATAAAGAGAGTTATGACAAAGCTCTCAGATTACTGAGCTCTCATATTATATGTCACAGACTGGTATGTCCATTGCCCTAAGCAGCATTTTACCTTCACCCAGGATGATGCCTCAGTACAAACAAAAGAATTATAGCCTTCAACATTTGGCATAGCTACTGTTGTCAGTCAAGGGTGACACAGTATTTATCATCCTGTGATGGTCAACGGACCGTGCTGCTTTGCCAGGGATGGCCTTCATCTGTCACCTCTTGCGTTTCGGTTACTGGTCAAGGTACATGTGTACCCCATAGTGCCTTTTTTAGGCAATGCCATAAGAGCAAAATTCCTGATATAAAAATGTTCTCAAAAGACAAACTCAAGGTTGTGCTGCTAAAGGCTAGGAGTATAAATCAGTAAGTACACTCAATGGAGACACTACTTACTTGGGAAGACGCCAATGTTTGTCCAGTCACAGAGACATCATTTAGGGCCACAGAGGGTACTCTGACCATGAAAGGCTAAAATGCCTTCCACAAATTCAGGCCCCAAAATGAATGTGAAAGAACCAAAGGTGGTGTATCCAGCTTCATAAAAAACAAATACACCTCAAGACTGGTTAAGCAGCACGACTCTCTATAGTTACTCCAAGTCGAACTAACTGTAGAAAAGACCCATTCCACATCATTGTTAGCAACAGGTCCACCAACATGAACCATGAAAACCACACGGTGCCTTCCTTGGCCAACGTGAGACTCTCATAATACAGCCAAACACCCTAGGCATGGGTGACTTTAACTATTCTTCCATCAACTGGGACACATACATGAGATCAAACACACTCGCCCTAATGTTTCTGAACTTTGTAAACACAGATGATCTAGAACAGTTAGTTTGCACTCCCACAAAGGGCTGGAATGTCCTTGACCTAGTACTCACCAACATGGGAGATTGCTGCACCACCCCATGTGTGACACCCTCCCTGATAATGTCTGATGATAAATCAGTCATGTTCAGTGTAACAATTGTACCTGACTGCCTGGCTCAGGATCCAAAAGGTTGAAAATTTTCTCCAAAGCAAGCTATAAGTCATGGCGTAAATAGTTTCAAATCTCCTGCCACCAATGACAGTAAATACTTCTACACAGAGATGCACACAAATACCCTGTATACATTTCTTTACAAGTGTATATACCAGAATGGATCAAAACTTGCTCATGAAAACAACAAGCTGCCCTGGTAGACATCTAGCATTAATGGATTATACAACAAGAGAAAGAAACTGATGCCCAAGAATTAGAAGGAACAGTCTGAGCAGAAGAACACCCTCGATAGCATGAACAAGCAAATGAGATATCTTGTAAAGTCCTCTAAAGTGAATTACAAAACTAAATTAGCAGCCATAGCAAAGGATGATCACAGGGCATTCTTTAGCTATGTCTGTAATGTAAAAGAGAAGGCCCAGCTTTGCATTGAATTCATAGTGGACAATACCAGTCATACTGAACCATAGGACATCACCAACCTGTTAGCAGACAGGTTTGGCATACATTTTACATCCCTGTCTCCAGCAATAATACCTCAAAGCATACCTGTCATCAGTTCTCTGCTTATTATCTCCAAATAATAGGTCATAACTGCATTCTCCAAGGACAAAAACACTGCCTCTATAGGAATGGATAACATCCTAGGCTGCTTACTAAATGGTGTGAAGCAAGAGTTAGTGGAACCAGTGGGTACTCTCTTCATCCACAGCATAAGTACTGGCTTTATCCTGGCAGAACTGAAAACAACAACAACAACTGTAATCCCATTGTACAGAGGGGGGTCCCTTAACTAGACCTGGGGAACTATAGACCCATAATCCTGACTAGCTTTGTCTGTAAGGCCATGGAGAGAATCATCTCAGGCCTTACCAACATGGACATTGGTGACCTCCAAACTCTTGACCTGACTCAATTTGGTTTCATTAAGGGAAGAATATGCCTGTTAATACCTAGTGTAATTTTTCAAGAGTGTCACCAAAGCACTGTATGTAGGCAAATGAGCACATGCTGCCTATCTGGACTTGTCTAAGGGTTATGCCACAATCCCCACTCAGGCATCATTGAGAAACTCACCCAGCTGGGGATTAACCCTTACATCATTAGATAGGTAGCCAATTGCTCACCTACAGAATGCATGCAGTCATAGTTGGGGATTCCACTTCTACCAGCAGACCTGTTGCCAGTGGTGTTCCACAAGGGTCTGTACTGGGCCTCCTACTGTTTGGAATCCATTGCAGGTGATAAGAGATGGCCTGTGGCTTACCAGATTCGCTGACAACTGCAAGCTGTGTGCAATCATTGAATTCCCATTTGATGTCAACATACCAAAAAATGGATATACACATATAAATAATTGTTGCCAAAGACACAGACTTAAACTTAATTCAAAAAATGCACTATTATCCCGTTTGGCAAAAGAGAGGTCTCTGCAAATTACACTATTAATAATACCTCCTAAGTTCCAAACCAATAGTTAGAAATTTGGGAATGTATTTTGATAGCAAAGCCAACTTTGATCATCATGTGTCCACAGTGGTAAGGAAGGCATTTTAAGTCGCATACCTCATAAGTTAGGGTATAGCATCTAAGACTAAGGATGTTATCACTCCACTGTACTCATTTCTCATCAGACCAGTAATAGAGTACAATGCTCCCTTTTGCATGTACCTCACCAGACACCAGCTGGAGAGAGGTTTCTCACCAAGAAAATCCAGGGACTTCAATGCAAGACTTACATGGACAGAATGAAGGCCCTGTCACTGTACTCTGCATCACATAGACTGATAAGAGGTGACTTGTGCCTGGCATACAAAGTACTCTTGAACCCTGCCTTAATGGAAACGCTACATCTTCTCAAATCAAATGCGAGACTCACTCACTGTAGGTGTAGAACAGAGTGTGTGTTGTAACTTTAAGAAGCATTTCAAAGTGAGGGCACATGCATATAAATGGAGAGCACGTGCAGGCAGCAGTGCCATTTTGAGAGAACAGCCAGAGTGTTAACATGTATGAGTGTACTAGTCAGTCTGTTTATAAGTTTGTTTAAGTTACTAAGCCTCAGTCCTGATGTGTTTGTGTATAATAAAGCTGTGTGAACCAAACCCACAACTGTTCATCTGTTTTATCCTGAATGGACAAGTGACATGGTGTCAGAACCGGGATAGTGAGTGCAACTTCTTCAAGCCATGAGGTGCAGAGTTAACGGTGAAGGTACATTGAGCAGGTTTGGTGATACGATGCTGAAATGATTAAAAAAAAAGGCCAGAAATGAACTGCAGGTAACCAAAACTTGCATAAATGATTTAGTTTGTAAAAAAATGATACAAAGCATTTGCAAAGGACAAAACACATTAATAATCAAATGAGTAGCACAAAATGCATGATTAATCAAATGAAAGGCACAGAACACATTATTGATTAAACAAAATATTCAAAACCACAATATTTGATAGAATTATCAGAAATACTGATGTGGGTGTTCAGAGCATGATAAAAGTCAAATGAGCATAACAAGTACAATCAAAGGTCAAAGTTAGCATTAAAAACCAAGGCAATTGCATGTTTTTTTGTAAATCTCCATGTTTTGACATAAGCTAGTATTTCGGATTGACTAAAAGTATTCAAAGTATGACTAGAGCTGTTCAAGGTATTTTAGAGTGTGCGAAGTGCTTGCAGTGTGTGCTTTATTGCAGTACGATTATTTTGAAGTGTTTTCTGTGTGCAAAGTACAGTTATTTTGCAAAGTGCAGTCAGAATGCAGTCATTTTGAAAGTTTCTTGTGCTGTGTACATTTGTTCACTAAGTACAGTCATTTCAACGTGTTTCTTACACTGTACGGAGTTATTTTGCAAAGTTCAGCCATTTTGGGAAGTTTCCTGTGCCGTGTACAGTTCATTCATAGAGTGGTGTCATTTTGAAGTGTTTCTTACAGTGATAAGGGGTAGTTTCACAAAGTATACTGGTTTCAAAGTGTTCTTATGCTATGGAGACTTATTTTACAAAGTACAATTATTTCAAAGAGTATATTGTGCTGTTGGGCATAATTACAAGTTCTGGAATAAATTTCTGGCATATATATGTGTGTCTGTTCATACAAAATTCCAAGGGTGTTTATTATTGTGTGTTGATAAGGCAAAGATATTTCGCAGACCCAGTCCACTTGTGCTTGATCATAATATTGCAGAGAATTGGAGAGTATTTGAGCAGGAATACAATATTTTCATACAAGTAGATTTTTCTGATAAAGATGCAAGTATGAGGGCATTTATTTTGATTAACTTAGCGGGGTCAGAAGCCACTGTTCATTTGTGTATGCACCAGCAGTATATGAAGGAGAAGGGGAAAACTGCCATGTTGTTGTACAAGCTGAATCAAGGGAGGACCCTAAGTGCTTGAAATGCAAATTTAGAGAAACGTGTAACCCCCAGACACATTACATTGGAGAGGCAGCTATGTTATACTAGACACCAAAAGCCAAGATAAACTTTTGCAACTTATATTACTGACTTGAGAAACAAAGCTAAGACATGCAGGTTTAGTGATTTGAAAGACAAGTTGATAAAAGACAGGTTTGTGTGTGGTCACTGTGGTGCTAATAATGCTGCAGTGAGAAAGATTTTGCTTTGTGACAGTGATTTAATGTTGAGGAAAGTTACAGAGATTTGTCAGATACATTAGCTTACAGAAAGGCACACAAATATGCTTGCAAGTGATAAGAACATGGTTTCAACAGCCCCTAGAGCAATCATGCAGTATGTGGCTAACAGAAACAGGCCTAAGCACATGACAGTTGCAGCAGCTTTAGGATTTCCAGGGAGAACCTATAACTTTCCAGCAAGTTCCAAGACTAGGTCAGTAAAAGGGACATGCTCAGTACAGCATAAGGGTGAGTCAGCAAAACCCAAGTCAAGTCTTATTGTTAACTGTCGTAATTGTAGTGCCAATTATGAATCTAAAAGAGAAAAGTGTTTAGTATTTGGTCAGAAATGCCACAAGTGTAAAAAATGGAACCACTTTCAAAATTTTTGTAAATTGAGCAAGCCTCATTCATTTATTAAGAAAGGTCACTCAAAAAAGCAAGTTGATCATATAAAAAGCTGCAACTCTACTTTCTATGTAATGGTTGGTAAATAGGTTAATGCAGTAGATTTGTTGGCAAAGAACAAAGTGTTTTGTACTGTCCTGACCAATGGTACACCCACAGAGCTCAAAGTAGACACTGGTTCAAACTGCAATGTTATGCCAGCAGAAACATTTGCTAGAGTAAGAGCTGGTTTGGTCAAGTGTATGAAGCTTGTTGCTTATGGAGGTGAAGAGATTCAAACCGAGGGCTCAGTAGTGCTTTCATGGCCTTGAGCTGGCAACAGATACAGCTTGCAATTTTATGTAGTCAGAAGGCCTGTGCAGTCATTATTAGGTCTCAGAGACAGTTTAAGAATGAAACTGCTTTCGTTTACCAAAGAAGTCCATCATGTATGCACATGTCCTAGTTCCAGTTTCACCACTGCTATTTTCTCAGAATATCCTGATATTTTTGAAGACAAGCTAGACAAATTTCCAGTTATGTACTCCATGAAATTAGACGCTGAGGTCAGTCCAGTGGTCAGACCAGTGAGAAAAGTTCTGATAGCTATGCATGACAAAGTCAAAATCCAGTTAGATAAAATGGTGCAGCAAGGTGTGACTTACCCACTTACAGAACCAAATGAATGGGTATGTTCCATGGTAGTAGCTCATAAGAAAAGCTCAGATGAAATCAGAATATGTATTGACCCAAGAGACTTAAACAAAACATTAAAGAGGCTCCACCATCCTATGCGTACAGTTGAGGAGGTTGCTACCCTCGTGCCAAATGCTACTGTTTTTTCTGTCTTAGATGCAAAGAGTTCATTTTGGCAAGTAATGCTTGATCGCAAATCTTCACTACTGACTGCATTCAGTACCTCAATTGGTAGATACAGATTTCTCAGAATGCCTTTTGGAATAAATTCTGATAGTGAAGTCTTTCAGCATGCACTGGAGAAAATTTTTTCCAGGTTATCCATGTGCTATAATAGATGATTTACAAGTTGGAGGTAATGGTGAAGCAGAGCATGACAGAAAACTCAGGAAAGTTTTGGACAGAGTGAGTGAATCGAATTTCAAGCTCAATCCTCTGAAATGTAAATTCAGACTACCAGAAGTTACTTTTATAGGTCATTTATTTACCAGTACAGCCTTATGGCCAGTCCCTTCCAAACAAAGATCCATTCTTGAGATGCCAGCTTCAGACAATGTGCAAGCCTTACAGCATTTCCTTAGTATGGTTAACTTTATGGGCAAGTTTATACCAGAGTTCAGTGAATTATCAGCACCTTTAAGAGAGCGGCCATGCAAAAATGTTGCATGGTCATGGTTAGAACAACACCAGAGAGCATTCGATAACCTTAAACAAAAAATTTCCAGTCCAACTACATTAAGATACTATGATGTCCACAAACCAGTAATTTTTTACTGTGATGCTTCAAAGTTCAGTCTTGGTGCAGTTATTCTTCAAGAGGGCAGACCAGTAGCCTATGCATCTAGAACTCTTACCCAAACTGAGATGCAATATGCTCAGAATGAGCAGGAACTTTTGGCAATTGTGTTTGCATGTTCGAAGTTCCATGGTTATATTTATGGTTTAACTATCCAGATTGAGATTGATCATCAGCCTCTAGTCACTATTTTAAAGAAGCCTCTGCATACAGCTCCAACAAGAATACAAAGAATGATACTCAGATTACAAAAGTACAACCTCAAAATGGTCTGTACAAAAGGCATACTTCTTTATCTGGCTGATACCTTATCCAGATTGTCCAGAAATACCACAGAAAAGCTTGATGCAGAATTTTTTTACTTCAATGTCATGGAGGTGTGTAATTTGTCTACCACAAGACTTGATGAGCTAAGAGATCATACAAAGACTGGTCCAGTTTTGCAAAAGCTCAACCACTTCACCAATGTTGGATGGCCGGCAAATCAATCTTGTGAACCAACAAAAGTGCAACCCTAGTTTCCTTACAGAGGTGATATGTTAATGGAAGATAGTATCATTTTAAAAGGTCCTAAAGTTATCATTCCTACTTCCTTACAACATGAGTACATTTAGATTTTGCATCATGGCCACCAAAGTTCCGAAGCTACCAAAAGAAGGGTGAGAGGTCTAGTATCTTTGCCTTCTCTGTCAAAAGACATTGATAAAGTGCTTTCATCTTGTTCAGTATGCAATAGTACTAACCCACAGTTTCAAAAAGAGCCACTTCAACTAAGCCAGATTCCTGAACTACTTTGGTTAACAATCAGAATTACTTAGTGTTGGCAGACTCTTGTTCAAATTGGTTTGAGACTGATTTGCTACCTAACATTCAGTATTGTTATTATTAAGTTAAAATGTCACTTCTCAGTCCATGGTAGTCCATACAAAGTTATTTCTGACAACAGTGCTCAATTTACAAGTCAGTTATTTCATAAATTTGCAAAAGACTGGTACCTTATCCATATTATTAGCAGTCTGGAATACCCCCACTCAAACGGCCTGGCTGAGTATGCAGTGCAAAGTGCAAAGCAATTACTAGAGAGGTCAAAGTGTGGCAATACTGATATATTTTTGATTTGCTTAATCTCAGAAATATACCTTGTGACAGCTTATTTGGCTCACCTGCTCAGAGACTTCTCTCTAGGCAAACCAGAACAACTCTGCCTTTCGGTTCCAGTTTATTGGTGCCTAATGCTAAAAACAACAGAGCAATCAAATCACAACTATGTAAAAAGCATTCTATTCATAAGTCCAGCTATGATAAAATGAGCAGATTTCTTCATCCCTTGAAAGAAGGAGAGATTGTTAGGATGCAAATGGTGACAGGTTTTGATCGAATTGGTCAAGTAAGAAGTATGTGTGGCAAGCTGAGAACCTTCTTAGTGGAATCTGAGGGTACAGAATACAGAATAAATCACAGGTATCTTCTTCTGGTGTCTGAGTTGATATCACAGCATTGTACCTGTGATACAGACTCTAGATCTCAGAGCAACCCAGACGATGTTCCTGTTGAAGGACATGTCTCAGTACCTATTCCCATTCCTGATGATGCCCCAGATGTCCCTGAAGTTGAATATTCATTAAAGACAGTCCCTGTTGCTAAACCCTGTTCTACTTTTTATGTCACATGATCAGGTTGTATTTCTAGACCTAGTGTAAAATACACAGCAACCTGAATATGATTGTTTTATTTCTATTTAGTTCTGTATAATTGCATGTCAAAGGATCACTTCTGTACAATTGCATGTCAATGAATGTTGCCATGTTTAGTGCATGACGTATTTCTCAAAGAGGAAGGATGTAGAATAGAGCATGTGTAGTAACTTTAAGAAGCATTTTAAAGTGAGGGCATGTGCATAGAGAGAGCACGTGCAGGCAGCAGTACCATTTTGAGAGAACAGCCAGAGTGTTAACATGTATGAGTGCAGTAGTGAGTCTGTTTATATGTTTAAGTTACTGAGTCTCAATCCTGATGTGTTTGTATATAATAAAGCTGCTTTAACTGAGCCCTCAACTGTTCATCTGTTTTATCCTGACAGGTTGAGTGACAGTAGGGACCTTAACCTAGCCTGTAACATCAGAAGCACATGTTGGAGAGAGAGAAATATGTCTCCCAGAGATTGCTACTGCTATAGAACAAACTCCCATTTCATATGAAACTGAGCTCCTCAATTTATTTAAGTGTAACTTGGGCAATTGAATGGGAAATTGTAAATTTACCTATGTCACTCTTAGACAG
This sequence comes from Protopterus annectens, assembly GCF_019279795.1. Taxonomy (NCBI): domain Eukaryota; kingdom Metazoa; phylum Chordata; order Ceratodontiformes; family Protopteridae; genus Protopterus; species Protopterus annectens. Next base: position 1,027,436,639 of record NC_056730.1, read on the forward strand.
GGGCAACCAGTGCTGATCATGGATTTGCAAATATGGACTACATATCTTGGTCTATAAGGGAACAATTGTACAACTTCACTAGGCTTGAAGCCCTAGGGCCATTAGCCTAGTAAACTCCTATGAACCTTTGAACCTAGGGTCATTAGCCTAGTAACCTCCTATGAACCTATGAACCTAGGGCTATTATGGTAGCAGTCTCATATTAACCTATGCAGGCCTGCCAACATTTTATCTCACACATGGCCTGCTGATGTCCTGTACTATAAGTTCAGCTAAAGTAGTGCAAAAGTCAGACTTGTGCCATGGAGGTTGTTTTAACTACTGTATTCTGTAGTCTGTGTACTTAGAAAGTTAAGGGTTCTGTTCTCACTGCAGTCAACTGTGTGTGCCTGCTCTTGCTTAACATTACAGAGAACATTTTACCACAGAATATTACCATATTCTCAACAGACATTGCTGATGTCATCAGCTATATCAGATGTTTTGATATGTAGTCATCCCACTAGGGCATGGCCAGACACTGGCTTGGAGGCAAGGCAGATGTCACCTCATCCTATACAAGATATATTACAGTGACATAGTTTTTAATCTATTCACGTACATCATGGCATGGTTTGTAGGCCCTGTGTTATGTTGTGAGAAAGCTCTGTGGTCTCCAGCTTATGCATGTGTCTGTTGGGCTACATGCAGAAGAGGGCATTATACTGTGTTACTGTTCTGATGAGATTTGACTACAGTGCTGTCATACAAATATAAGATCTGAATATGATGGCATGACTTATGATGTGCAGTATATGTTTGTCTAGAAAAAGCATTAAACAGAAAGTAATGATACACATTGTAGTTTCTGACTTCACAACTCTTACAAGACATTCACTATACAGTTGTGAAATTGTGACACTATCAACTGTTTACTTTTTCAAGTCCAGTAAAAGTCAAAGGTACAATGAGCAGTTCAACAACACAAATCCAAATATACTAAGCAGTAAAGATGGCTACACACCCTGAGCATTAGACACAGCATTTGTTTCCCTGAATCCAAATGATAGAAAACAGGGATACAGGTTCATAGGTTCATAGGTTTTTACTAGGCTATCGGTCCTAGGGCCTATACAAGCCTAGCCATAACAATTCCTTGGCTATTTCTTCCCACACTATTTACTTCCTTTACCACTGTATAGCAGGGTGACTGACGTGATCCCTGGGGTGAATTTCCTTTCTCCCATCCAATCATCAAGGTTCCTTTTGAAGAGGTCCAAAAAGGCAATCTGCTTGACATGTATGGGCAGTCTATTCCAGAGTCTGGGGAGTCTCTGGGTTAGGAACCTATCCCTCTAGCATGTTTTGTTTATTGTGATGACAAGGTTTAGATCACTGGAGTGTGTGGCTCTGAGGGATTGGGATTTCTTTAAGTGTAGCATGTCCAACAGCTCTGGGTTTGACATGGTCTTCTATGTCAAGCAGAGATCATCTCTGAGTAGATGATAAGTGACAGAGTATAGCTGGAGTTTTTTAAGGCGGTCAGCATAGGGCATCTGTTTTAGGCCTGTGATTATTTTAGTGAGGCATTTCTGCGGCCTTTCCAGTTGTTGCAGGTGTCATGAAGAGGTACATACCAAATGGGGCACTGCATTCTATAATGGGTCTAATGAGGGAATAGTACAGTGGGACAATGGACTCCTTTTTTTCTGGATGAAAATCCCTTAGTGATGAGGTGTGCCACATAGAAGGATTTCCTGGCTGTTGTGGTGATGTGGTCATCGAAGGTGAGACCACTGTCCACCTGTGTCCCTAAGTCTCTTAGCACACTTTCAGTGTTTAGTGTAATTCATGGGTGCATGTTTTTTCCCAAAGGGGATAACTATACATTTCTTGGCATTGAGCTTGAGCCCATGGCTCTGGCACCAAGCATCTGTTTCTGTAAGGCCCTTTTGTAGAGTATCCACATCATTTGGAGATTCAATAATGGCTCTCAGTTTGCAGTCATCTGCAAACTTTGTTAGCCAAAGTCCTTTAGTGTTGGCCTGTACGTCAGAGAAGTAGATGCCAAACAAGAGTGGTCCCAGGACTAAACCCTGAGGTACTCCACTTGTCACTTGTCTGGAGCTGGATTTGGAGTCAGCTACTTTTACAGTGTGGGTTCTATCAGTAAGCCAGTTGGCAACCCATCGAGTGATGTAGGGATTAATGCCCAGCTTAGTAAGTTTGTCTATGATTCCTGAGTGGGGGATGATGTCAATGGCCTTGGCGAGGTCCAGACAGGCTATGTGGATTGCCTTACCCTCATCCACGGCTCTGGAGACTGATTCAAAGAAGTCAATCAGGTTCAGGAGACACGATTGGCCTTTCACAAACCCAAACTGGGTGGGGTCCAGTGTTTGAAGGTCGCCAGTGTCTTTGTTTATAAGTTCCATGATAATACATTCCATGGCCTTTTCAGATCAGGCTCATCAGACTGATGGGGCGGTAGTTCCCGGAATCCAAGGTGGACCCCCCCTTGTGGAGTGGGAATACTATAGCTGTGTGCCACTCAGTGGGCACGATGCCTGAGGTGAGGCTATGATTAAACATGACACTTAGATGAGGTGCCATTTAATTTTGTAGTTCATGTAGTACACAGCCCAGGATGTCATCTGGTCCAATGGATGCTGTATTCTTAGCTGTGGACATGCGTTTTTTACCTGTGTGGCCATTATTACCAGAATTTGGCATTCTTCCAGTATTGAGATGGGCCATTAAGGGGGTGAGAGGGGGGTGAAGTTGGCACTGAATCGATCTGCCAGGATATTGGAAATATCCTTGGAATCAGTATATTTAATGCCATTCTGTTGTAGCTCAGAGCAGATCTGAGCATTGCCATTTAGATTCTTGAAATAGTTATAGAATGCCTTGTGGTTGTCTTTGGAATATTTGGCAATTTTATTTTCATAACTAGCTTTGGAGGATTGTATGAGGGATCTCAGCTTCTTACTGAGGCTGGTAAGGGAATTTTTTGCATCCTGGGATTTTCCTCTTTTCTGCAACAGTTTCTTCCTTTTGTTGTAAAGTTTGTTTATGGCAGGGGACCACCAGATTGGCTTTGTTTATTTTGGAGGAGAGCATCTTGGTTCTATTTGGGATGGCACGAGTCATGCATGAGCGGATGTGCTCGTACAGTGCCTTAGTGTAGTACTCAGCAGTTGAACTTTCAGTTCCCATCTACCTGGGTGTCATGAAGTTTGTCACTTCTGACTTGAGTGGCATGAAGTTGGCTTTGGAGAAGTTTTTTATGGAGGTTTCCTTACTGGGGGGTGGGGGTGGGGGTGGATGTTAAAGGTGATTAGCTTATGGTCTGACCTGACCAACGAGGGGGTGACCATAGGTGCGGAGCATCAATTTCCCATGTTGGTAATGACCAGTTCTAGGATATTGGAGCCCTTGGTGGGACAATGGATTAGTTGATCCAGGGCATTGGAATTTATGAATTCCAAGAACCGTTGGGCAAAGGTGTTGGTTCATGAGTAGTTTTCCCAGTTAATGCCAGGGTAGTTGAAGTCACCCATTATTAGGGTGTTTGGTTGTATTGTAATATTTTCCAGTATGTTTAGAAAGGTGTAGTTAGAATCCTGGGGCATTGTGGGGGATCTGTAGCAAGCTACAATTTGGACTGCAGTCTTACCTAGTTTTAGTTGCACCTGGAGAATTTCAGACATATTGTGTTGGGCAGCTAGCCTGGTGGTGTTAATATCCTTGGTGAATATGGACACTCCTCCACCTTTAGTGTTTCAATCCTGGTTTGGTGGCCGAAATGTGTGGTAAGAGTTGTAGCCTGGTATTGCAGGAGTGCTCTCTGGAGCCTTGATCCAGTTTTCAGCTACTGCACAGATATCGATGTTCTCCATTTTTAGGTGTGCCTCGAGAGAGTGCATTTTGAGGTTTAGACTTCTAGCATTGAGTAGCATTATCTTCAGATTTTTTATGCTTGTACCTTTTACGGTGGTGGTTTTGTACTTTGAACTTTGCCTAAAAAAGGCACTATAGGGGTGGCAAGAGCCTTAGTCAGTAACCTGAATCCCAGGGGCAACAGGTGCAGACCATCTCTGGCAAAACACCGTGGTCTGTCGATCATGTCACCCCAGGCAGACAGATACTGGATCCCCTTTGAATGACACCAGAAGCTTAGCCAATTGTTGAAGTCAATGATTTTGTCCTTATGTTGTGGTATCATTCTGGGTGAAGGCAGGATGCTACTCAGGGCTAGGGTCATACCTGCCTGGGCCACATGATCCAAGAGCTCTTTCATGTTTCTTTTCATATAGTCCAGGGAGGTAAGTCTCAAGTCATTCCCTCCAACATGGACAATGACAGAGTCATATTTGTACTTGTTGTGAAGTGACTTGAGTGCATGTGTTATGTGGCGGATCCTGGCACCCGACAGGCAGCTGACTGTAAATTTCTCCTTGTTCAGCCTGGTGAGTGGGACATCAGTGTGCCTGACTATAGAGTCACCTATGACTAAAGTGTTTGTTGCGTTGTCTTGCCTTAGTGGCTGTTGCTGGGTGGCACACTGGTGTTGTGAGCTATGTGACACTTTGGTTGTGATTGGTGTCTGTTTGCATTTCATCTTTGAAGGTCCTTGTTGCTTGGGCAGGTTTCAGTTAATGGCCACCACATATGTGGATTTAGTGTTGTTATGTGTGGGTGTTGGTGGTGTGGGTTTAGAAGGGCTATGTGTTGCTTGAGGTGTAATGTGGGTATTAACCTTCTCCTCTTGACTGTCTAGCACAATCTTGGCTGGAGAGAGCTTTGCTATGTAAGTGCATCTCTCACAGGTTGTAGTGTTGGGTGGTAGGAGGAGAGGGTTGTCTGTGTACATGAGACAATTGCTGCATTGCCCCAGTACGCCCAAATTCACCAGGTGGACAGGAGAAATCAATGGAAGTTGACCCAGTTATCATCACTTGCACAGGGTGTTTTGTGTGTGTGTGTGTGTGTGTGTGTGTGTGTGTGTGTGTGTGTGTGTGTGTGTGTGTGTGTGTGTGTGTGTGTCAGGGGGGCAGGAGGCCTAGGCCAACACAAAAGGTCAGTGACTGTTTGTGTGAGTAAGAAGGAGAAGAAGGCAGACATTGGGATTAAACAACAAATGGCCATTGAGACAAAATGTGTAACTGCCGTGTGTGTGTGTGTGTGTTTGTAGAGGTCCTCCAGGTGAAATTAGTGTGTGAGTGTCTGCATGAACACAGCCAAGCTCTGTACTAGCTCTGCATCTTGGCCTGTTGGACAGGTGTGAGCTGTGCGTGGTAGAGGTGGCAGATCATTGTCATCATGTAACTGGCTCTGCCATACTTGTCATACTTTAACTACATAATATAGACCCAAATCACGTACTGCAGTATTTCTTTAAATTGCTCACCAGTACTGACATAAAATTTTGGCTTACCATCTGTAGAAGACATACTGTGCTGTAGTCCAGATGGTCCTGGAAGAAGTTAAGTAAGACATAAGGGCAACATCATCACAATTAGCAGTATCACAGGGGGCAACACATTTAACCATTTATATGTGCATTAAGTCTACTTTCAACAGAATATGGCTGGCAACTCCAACCTAAGCTTAAAAGTGAGGCAATCTAAAGCCCCCCCCCAAAAAAAAAGACATGATACAGAATTAACTTATTCATTTCAATTGTTTTACTATCCAACAGTATTCATCTGTTCGGATAGCAAAGCCTACCTAGAAGTTCCTCCTGGGATGTGTTTGCTGTCTATGAAGGTGTTGTACCCACATTCAGTATGTGCTGTCCTGCACTGTCCTAGGACCTATCTGGATCTCTAATATTGGTCAGGAATTGTTCATTGGGGGTTAGTGATGTTTCCCTAACAGGTGCTCCCTCGGTAGCCATTTGGTTATAGCCCACTGCAGCTACTCACTTGTGGCTTACATACAGTTGTGATCATGTTGGTGGCCCTGCGGTGCACCTATTCATATGTTCTGCCATGGCCACCCATGCATTCACATTTTAGACCCACTGCTGCCATATTAACATCCTGCATCACATATCTCCCATCCTCTTTCCAGGAGAAAAATACCATGTTGCCAAAACCCATCTACAATAATTTGGTTTTATGAATTGGTAAAGAGCATGGGTCTACATGGATTGATACACCTGAGTGGCATACTTGTAGGTGTCCTAAAAGACAACAGAAGTATAATACACATAAGTATCACATAACCACTGAACTCTCAAATTACAGATCTATAACTAGTTTGTCACCCCTGGCTAAAATTATGGAGAATTGCATCAATAAACAACCCCTGAGCCATCTCATTCAGCACAATCTCCTGGCTAACTCACAGCATGGTTTCAGACCATTCCACAGTACAACCATGGCCCTCCTCTCCTTCAACAATGTTAATCAAAACCAAAACAACAATAAGCTTTCTTCAGCCCTCTTTCTTGATCTCTCCAAAACCTTCAAAATGGTCAACCACCAGCTACTCATACATACACTTAAAACTATTCCTCTAGATGTCCAGGCTATCCAATGGTTCAAATCTTATCTGAGTGGTAGACAATAGTCTGTACTGTGGCAGAACAAACTATCTTCCCTTCTACCTATCATCTTTGAGGTCCCTCAGGGCTCTATATTAGGACCCCTATTATTTTCTATCTTTATTAATGACCTGTACACAGTCATCCCAACAGCCACCTGCATTCAATATGCACATGATTCCACTTTGTTTTGCTCTGCCACCTCCCCTTTAAGTCTGCAGACTCTATCCCAAAATGTTTATAATACTGTCAAAAATTGGCTTTGTAACTGATGTCTCCTATTAAATCCTAAAGAAACAAAGCTACTGCTTTTCTCCCCCACTCGTAAAGCCTCCGCTCCAACATTTACTTTAAAATCTAACAATGGCACTGTCATTGTCCCCAAATCCCTGTACCAAAGTCTTAGTTGTAATAGTTGATAACCTCAAGTTTGATATGCATATTAATCAAACTATTAAAAAAGTTAATAAAAAACTTGGCTCGCTATACAAGATCAAACCTTTCCTCACTCCACTAGCTAGGATGGTAATTGCCAGTACACATCTACTTTCTACCCTCCTTTATGCATCCCCTCTGTTCACAAACTTGAGTAAGTCTGAACTTAATGAACTCTATAGCTGCTTTAATCATATTGCTAGATTTGCCACTGGACCAGCATACAGAGCACACCACTGTCTGAACCTAAAGAATCTAGGGTGGCTAGAATTGCCTATCCAACTTCAGTACAATCAGCTAATATTCTCTACTAACCTATAAACCTGAAAACACACCCGTACTTACAAAACTTATCACTCCTTACAGCAACCTCAAGACACTTCGCTCATCCAAAAAATTACTAGTCCAAACCCTCAAAAGCAACAACTCATCTGGAAACTCTTTAAATGCCAACTCTGTTGGCAAAATATGGAACTCACTTCCTGCTGAGCTTACTTCAGAACCCATTCTAATTCAATTTAAAAAAATCTAAAACAGTACTTTAAAAGGCAATGGCTATGTTCTTGCTCTAATCCTGACTAACTCTAGCAATATAAACATGTGCTAAAGAGGTCTTTTGGCCACCCCTACATTGCTTCCTAATTGTTACTCTATAACAAATCAGATTTATATATGATAGAATGAATGACTTTTATCCTATGTATTGTATCTGTAACAGTGCTTTAATGATTAATGTAGCAGTTTTTCTGTATGTATGTATGGAGCTTTTCTCCCCGGGCCTCCGCTGAAAATGGACAAGTATCCAGTCGAACTATCATGATCAACAAATGTAAAATAAATAAATAAATAAATAAACTACAAAATAGCTGTTTCCAGATAAAGCAGAAATGGTAGCCAGTCTGCATTACCCACTGGAGAAACATAAAACAGTCTACAAATGTTAAATACTAACAACAGGCACGATGCAAAACAAGGAGAGTAACAAGAGCAAAGTATCCTTGTTTGTGCCATAAACATACTCACCGTTGCTCTCCATCCAAAAGAACAGTCCATTCTTGTTTCTGCCATAACAGCAACTCATCTTTGCTTCCCCCCAACAAAAGAACAGGCAAAAAAAACAATTTTGCTAACAAAACATCTTTGACATGCTAAAAGTACTACCAAAGGTCCTGTCCCTGAAACATTTGTGCATATTTATGACACAGCTTCCCATTTTCATGTATTGGCAATCATGTGTACCTCTAAAATGGCTTGACAAACAGGCCTATGCAATCAGTGCACTTCTAACTAATGCATACAGATAAAAGTGTAAAAGTATTTGCTTCACATATTCTTAAATACATTGCAGCACATGCAGTATGTAGGTGACAAAATGCGAGCATACCTGCTGAAGTTCAGTACTTCTCTGTACAAATATATCCTGAAGAAAAAGCATTTTTGCAGTCTTCTAAACATATACAGCTCTCCTCAGCATCAGTTTGGATAGCTACAGGCTTACCTTTTTATACAGTGTAGATTTTTAATGGATTGCATCAGTCTTTGTCTGTGTTTAATAGATGCTAATTACAGCATAAGAAGCTGAACTCAATACTAACCAACCAATCCAACATGGTGGAGCTATTCAACAAATTATAAAGCATCCATATAGAATCCATGATGTTTTTTTCCTGATGATTTCAAAACTTTTGGAGTACAGACCCAGAAAGTCTACACAGATAGAATGTCAGGGACTGCTGCTGCTTTAATACACTTTTATGTGCTAGAGGCTGAAGCCAGTGCTGTTGCCGCCACTGTCAATAGGCCTAGGCCAGAAAGAAGAAGAGTTTTCAGGCCCCATTTAACTTTTCACAACCTACATGATGTTGAAATTGTAGAGTGCATCAGGGTGGACAAGGACACACTACAGGAACTCTGTGACCTCTGCCACCCTCAACTCAGAGACAGAGCCAGCCGAAGGGAACCCATCCCAGTGGAAACTAAGATATGTGTAGCCCTTAGAATCTTAGCTTCATGTACCTTTCAGGGACCAACAGCAGACATGCTGGCAGTATCACAGGCATCAGCATCCAGGATCCTTCACCAATTCCTGGATGCTATACTCCAGCATTCCAGTAAGCGCATATATTTTCCCTATAGTTCTGAGAAGAGGATCAGAAATATGCAGCAGTTCTACAGGTGGCGCACTACCCTGAAGTACTGGCTACCATAGATTGCACTCATGTAGATATTAAGGCACCACCTGGAGAACAAGGTAGGTTGTACATTAACAGAAAAGGCTACCAATCTATCAACTGCCAAGTAATGTGTAATGCAAAGGGAATCATCCTGAACATGTGTGCTGGCAACCCTGGCCGTTACCACAACTCACATATCTGGCACACCTCCCAACTGTGCCAGATGTTTGCTAGGGGGGATATCCCACAGGGTCATTTACTGGGGGATGCAGGCTATGCACTGGAACTGTTTCTGATGACATCAATCATAAATGGACCCATACACATGGAAGAACTCTATAATGAGTCAAACTCTCAAAGCAGAAATGTCATAGACCATGTGTTTTGGCTGCTGAAGTCACAGTTCCAGTCCTTAGATACATCTGGGGAAGCCCTGCAGTACAATCCACAGACACGTACAGAAATCTTCACAGTATAGGTCATGCCGCACAACATAATCCTGAGGCAACAGCTGCAGCAGGATCAGCAATGGGAAGGGGCACACATCACATCACTAATGCCACAGGCAGATGAGGAGTCAGACGGGAAACCACCAGCTTCTGTGGGTATAGGCAGACATAGGCATGCTCAGTATGCCCTTGCATTGGCTAAGAGACAATGCATAGCACACTCATGCATCACCTAGGGGCCTAAAATCTTCCTCCTACTGACATACATATAATAACATTGATGCCAGACAACTCACACAAACTTTACCTTCCCATGTATTAGCTGTGTACTGCTTGCATCAGACAGAGTCAGCCCTGAACTAACACTGTGGCAACTGCTGCATTTACAAGATAAGTCCTGAACCTGGAGTATATTGTTTAATAATATTATGGAATATCCTTGTATTTTATCACTTGGTAGAGCAACCAAATAAAAGGTGGGACATTTGTACAGAAATTAATTTAATGTGATAGCAGAGATGTATTTGACATGTATGTATCCATTAGTAATTTAGTTTTTTTGGCCACAGGCATCAAAGATTCACACAGTCATACCTCTCATAAGTACTGATGATAACTGTACGCACTCAGTTTAGCACCATATGTTTGTAGTGGAAAATCATTGGAGAGAAGTTAGAAAGTAATGATACACATTGCAGTTTCTGACTTTACAACCCTCACCAGGTCAAACCACAGGCAGGATACAAAACAAGGAGAGTAACAAGAGCAACATATACTTGTATGTGCCATAGCAGTAAGTCACCTCCCCCCAGAAAAGAACAGTCATTCTTATTTGTGCCATAACAGTGCTCACATTTTCTTTCCCCAAAAGAACAGTCTATGCTTGGTTATGTCATAACAGTAGCTCAGCTTTGTTTCCTCCCTCAACCTCTATATGTGCCATAACAGTAACTAACCTTTGCCCCCTCAAAAGAGCATTCTATGCTCATTTGTGCCACCCAACCTGCCCTTCAGTTGTTGGCAACGGCATATCATATTATTCCCAGATAATGTCCTCATGCATTTTAAGGCCAATGATATAGAATGGCTTACACAGTGCATGCATCAGAGAATTTGTCAGATAACTGATGAAAATCCAAGAGAAACTGAAAGATTATCCATTAAGTACAGAAGAAGTAATTAGGGACCTGGGACCCAAGTTGATAGCAATCTCTCATTTGACAACCACGTGGCCAAAGTAGTTAGAAAAGCATTTTATATAGCCCACCTAATCATGAAGGGATTCACATCTAGATCAGGGGAGGTCATCGTGCCTCTTTACTCATCCCTCATCAGGCCCATAATTGAGTACAATGCCCCTTTTGGGATGTACCTTACCAGACACCTGCAGCAACTGGAAAGACCCCAAAAGTACCTCACCAAGAGGATCAAAAGGCTCAAACAGATGCCATATGCTGCCCGGTTAAAGAAACTCCAGCTCTACTCAGTGGCATACCGCCTGTTCAGAGGCGATCTGTGCCTGACGTATAAAGCCATGTCCAACCCGGAATTAATGGACATGCTGCACCTCAGAAAATCCAAATCCCATCGAGCTACGCGCTCGAGAGACTTGAACCTCAGCACTGAAATAAATAGGACATGCTGGAGGGACAGATTCATAACCCAGAGGCTCCCTTCACTCTGGAATAAAATCCCAGTCCAGGTTAGGCAGAGTCCCTCATTGACTCTCTTCAAGAGGAATCTTGATGAGTGGATGGGAGATCGTAGGTTTACCCCGGGTATCACTTCTGTGTCACTGTTAGACAGAGGCACAGTATACTAACCTCGAAAAAGGGCATAGCAAAATAAATTTAAAATGGGTGGCGAAAGCCAAACACATTCTGGCTAGGCTTATAAATGCCCTAGGGCAGATAGCCTAGTATGAACCTATGAACCTATGAACCTATAAGACAGAGCTGTTTATTTGCAAGCAAAAATCATTACAGGTTTTGTGATCACTAAGTGCATTACGTCCAATGTAATAAAGTTAATAAATGTACAAATAACAGTCTATGGTTTGATATCAGTGTACATTCTGTTGCAGTTGGTTGTGTGAAGAATGACTTCATTTCTTTACTGCAAAGCTGTTTGTGTGACAAAGAGGGATAAGGCACCTATCCTGTTTTCTGAAGGTGTATTGGAATGAGAGTAGAAATTCAGACCTATGTAGAAATATCTCATGTGTACTAACATTTTCTGCCATATATGTCATAGATTGTTTTCCCTTATTTCAACTATTTCTCCTTTTTTGTTTTTTTGGCCACTGTTTGTGTGATGTGTCACTTAGCGCAAAGATAGAAACCAAAGAAAAAGAATGTCAAGCTTGGCTGTGTTTATCTCATTTGCGTAAAGCGTGGCAATGTGCAAACTGGATGTGTACCACCCAGAATGTAGACTGTCGAAAATAGAAATCAGATACATTCAATCAATGCTATTGCCTGTGGCAGCAGGTATAAGTGTAGAGCTGGAGTACAAATGGCTCTGGATTGTAGTGCATTGTGTGTGACTTTTTTTTTCACTGTTGTGACATTGCAGTTGATAGCAATGACTTGAAACATGAACAACTGTTATTTCAACTCTATTGTAGCGATAGATGTTAGTGTAGAACTGCCATACACATGGTCTTGTGCTCAAATACAGCATATTCTATACACATTTACTGTTGTTCCACTTCCCATTACAGTCACTCTCACTCATAATACTTGACATAGTGTACTTATTAATTATATGTATGAGGGCTGAGACACTATTATTGTGTCAGTTATTTATTTAGTTATCTATGTGCTATCACATTTATTATCAAATGTATGACTGTGGGTATACTGTGTACTATATTCTTATAAGTATATTTCTGCTCTCTGGACTGCCATGACCTTCACATTTGTCAAATACACGTACACAATTGCCTGGACATCAAGTAACCTTGAAATTGCATTGCTTGACAGTGTTGTGCACTGCTTACCATTACGCATTGTGTTTCGATGATGGTAAGCAGTGCGCAACATTTTCAAATAGTGTGCACACTCCCAGTAAATGTGATAACTGGAACTGGTGGGAAGCCATCATTCTCATCATCGCTCTTGATTCGTGATAGACATGGTGGACATTCATGGAAAGGCTGTGAGATTTAGGGCTCAGAGATGGGGTGTCCAGGAGTCCAAGATTTTTGTTGGATTCCTAGTGAAACACCACAGTGCCAGGTTGCTGCAGGGGACTTTTCTAATTCCCAGTATAAGTCAGAGGCTTGGGCTAGCTTGGCCTGGGCTGTGACCAGTGCCACTTGTATCACTCACACTGGTGACCAATGTAAGCATTATTACAATGACCTCCAAAGGAGAAAGAGGGTTACAATTGATGCTTGGATTAAAGAATTTAGGATGGAAAACATCCCACAGATGTGTAAGTATCAACTACCTAGAGTGTTTTTAAGGCTTAACAGCTGAATATAGGTAAGACTAACATTCTTAATGGTATTCTGTTCTGTTCCCTTTTTTCCACAGCTGCCATGTGAAGGGAGTACAATGTTAAGACCCGTGGTGCAAGATTGGCAAGGATGAGGGAAGCATGTGGTATGCATGCAGCATAAGAGTAGTGTTATCGTAGCATTACAAGTTAAAATAGCTTGTTTGCTATTTTATACAGTTGCATCAAATTGAGTATGCATATCTCAACTATAAAAGCAAGTATGCATGCATTAGTTTGTAACACAAACCAAGAATACAAAATTAGACTTTAGTCAGAGCTGGTGGGCTCACATACCACACTTCCTAACCATACAATACTGTTAATTCTTCAGTTATGTGTAACTTAAATGTTTAAAGTAAAAGCTCTATACCAGTGGCACACATGCCCTGCTGTAAACTGTAATCTGTATAATTGGAACAGGCATATGTTCAATATATGTACATGTAAAGAAATACTTGCTGCATTCTGTAGTATAGTCTGAATCTGTTAGTAGATGGTATTCTTGAAAGTAATAGTTAACTGTTAGGAGGTGTAGTCTTATGAGTAAAGGTTAAGATAACAGAATAAAATAATTTTATTAATACATTGTATGCTACATATGACATTTTTAATCTTATATTTTTTTATTTTTTCACACATCAACCTTTATCTCTCTTTTTTGTTTAATATTATAATGTGTTGTCAAAATGTGTCCATGTCATCAATGTGTACTACATCTCAAAATGCTCCACAGCACAGTGAAGTTGGCCTACCCCACAGGATCTGCCTGCCCCACTCCACCAGCCCTGGCACCATTGCCCAGTACATCTGTGGGTCAACTTGGCAGCACCACCTCTGTTGCCCTTGCAGTACTTGCCCCCTCAGGTAGTCCTGCCCTGGAGGATAGTCCAGTAGTTCTCTCCGGGAGCAGTGGCAGAGATGGTGAGTTTATCACCCATACTGAATTTTCAGGGATGGTACTTAAGTTTGTGCACTGCACTGTTGGTGCACTCCTACACAGGATGGAGGGGCTGCTTTCCCTCATTTTATGTAGAACCAGGAGGAGGAGAAGGAGACATTGAGCACTCCAGCCAGTGGCATAGTGAGGTGACAGTGATGACAGTCCAATGGGTGAGGACTCAATTCTCACTGTCACCCAGCCTGATGACAGATGAAAACTCTGTACCCATGAACTACCACATAGGCGGTAGTCTACTTAACACCAAAAGTGTGATAAGAGACCATGGGACACAGGTGGACAGTAGTCTGTCCTTTGATAATCACATCGCCATAGTGTTCAGGAAATCCTTCTATGTGGCACATCTCATCACAAAAGGCTTCTCATCCAGAAAAAAAGAGGTCAGTGTTCTCCTCTACTCATCACTCATTAGACCCATTATAGAGTACAACGCCCCTTTTGGTATGTACCCAATATAGAGTACAATGCCCCTTTTGGTATTTACCTCACAAGACATCTACAACAACTGGAAAGACCGCAAAAATACCTCACAAAGAGGATTACTGGCCTCAAACAGATGTCTTACGCAGACCGACTCAAAAAACTTCAGCTTTATTCTGTCGCATATCATCTACTTAGAGGCGATATCTGCCTAACATACAAAGCTATGTCAAACCCAGAGCTGTTGGACATGCTCCACTTAAAGAAATCCCAATCCCTCTGAGCTACATGCTCTAGGGACCTAAACCTTGTCACCACAATAAACAGAACATACTAGAGGGATAGATTCCTGTCCCAGAGCTTCCCACACTCTGGAACAGATGACCTATCTATGTCAAAAAGAGCTCCTCATTAGCACTCTTCAAGAAAAATCTTGATGATTGGATGGGTAATAGGAAATTCACCCTGGGGATCACTTCTGTGATTCTGCTCGACAGGGGCACAGGAAAATAATTTTCTTGGGTGACGAAAGCCAGGGTACCTTTTTTGGCTAGGCTTGTATAGGCCATACGGCCAATAGCCTAGTACCTACTTATGAACCTATGAGCCTATGATGACCATGGGTTCTGGATGTCCCCAACCTCGTCCCGTCCATGGTGTCCTCTGACCTCTCTTATCTATCACCATCCCTGTGTCATGTCTTGTTTGTGTTGTCTGGTTGCAATTGCTTCCTCACCTACCCAACTTACCAGACCAAGACATACCTACATCCCTTCCCCAACATTCCTCTCTCTCTCTAAACAAAAAACAAATCACCACCTCTTTGACAAAAGAAAAAAATATCAACCCATACATTGCTCTCTATTTCACACACATGTCCTCTTGACACACTTGATTCAGGCCAATTGACTATACAACATGATTGTGTTGTGGTCACCCCTATCTCTAGAGGTGTCAGTCCAAATTCAGCTAATATTCTGCATATATTATCAGTTTTCACTGTTGAAGAAATGGATAGCTATGGTTCATTCCTACCTCCCTGCTGCACATTCCTGTATTGCTTTCCATTTGTTTATCCCCCGCCCGCTCCCCATATCACCACTGTCCTATCTTCCCCATTTCTTTTTTTAAAGCAGTATTGTAAGATGGTGGGCATCAAGCACCAATGAGCAGCAATGGTAATGCAAAAGCATATAAAAGTGTTAGATTCAGTTGTATTTGAATCCAGTACCATATGGGCCCAAAAAGGAATTAATCAGTCCATTAACTACATGAACATGTGCCACAGCAGAGTCAGTTATGTAGTTAGGAGTATTCCAGAGATGCAGTACTAACTGTCAGACTTTAGTACCCCATTTCACTACTGCCCTATCTTCCCCTTTTGTTTTCTTTAATGCATTATTGTGCGATGGTATGCATTGTGCACCAAAGGGCAGTAATAGTAATACAAAAGTACTTAAAAGCATTAGACTAGGTTGTATTTGAAGCCAGTATCATCTGGCCCCAAAAAGGAATGTATCACTGCATTAACTGCATTAACACATGCCACCACAGAGTCGGTTAAGTAGCAGGTATATTTCACAAACTCAGTAGTAACTGGCATACTTTAGCAATTTTGCCACAGGAATAGTAACATTACATTTCCTTATATATTAATAATTCTTAAGGTTTCCCTTTCATCATCTTGCAGTTCCATGCAAACAGGATAACCACAGCCAAACCTTACATTCATTCCTCCATTGCCTTTGATTGTGTAAAGTGCTGCATAGCACAAACAATGCCAAAAATAATAAAATAATAAAATAAAACTGACGCAGAGAAACACAATTTAAACATAAAAACTGAGGGAGTGCCTGCACTATGTTTACATCCCTACATGGATCTGATTTTTGGGGGATTTAGCAATTCTAATGAGTTCATACTTCATTTGCATCTTCACCTTGGTGACAGCCCAGAATCTACACCAGACGGCAACCATGTAGCTTGGGAAGCTAAAGGGAGCAGAATTGTTTATGTGTTGAACACAGAAGAGAGGATATTATTTTGGGATATATCTCCACAGAGGTATACTGAGTTTTAGATGATATGCCTGCATTTCATCAGCTATATATTGTATATGCTAACATGTAACTATGAACAGACTGCTTAATTTGTTTTATATTTGTTTTGATTAGCACACACTTTCACACTTTTATCTGTCTGCATTACTTACAAGTGCACTGGTCATATGGGGGCAGGAGAGAAAAGCTGCATTTCTGTTAGGGGACAAAAAAGGATTACATTTCTATTGTTCCCCTCCTTTTGTTGCATCTAGCTTATCTAATGCTTTCACATGTTATGGTCAGTTCTGTACAAATCTCACACCTTTTACTTTTTATTCTATCCATGTGGACTCCTTTCCGTGGCTGTATTCCTAAATTTTTGGAATTCACGGGGAACACCAGCACATAGTCTACATGGTTACTTTATAGCTCATTGAATATCTTCACCCTGTTAGATTGCTTGGTTAGCATGTAATTCATCTGCTTATGCTGTAATTAGCATGCCATAGTGTTTACCTTGTTTGCACAGGGATGAGTGCCTTTACATGGTTCTTACTGAATCTAAAAGTTTTAGAGACCATGTGTCCATTCCACCGCTACATGCACACAGTGGAAAACAACCATGTAGATTTTATTGAATCCCCATGAATGTCTTAAACAGGTTTGTTTAACAATTCTTTTAATTGTGGAAGGCTGGACAGCAAATTTGTAAGTCACAAAAATCCTTTAAAAGTCTACTACCTTATATTGTCAGACTCAGATGAGTCCTTTCTATAAACTTTTACATTATTTTACAGATGCTTTAGCAATATCCCTAATTTTGTATAATGATCTTAGTCTTACTTGTATGCAAGTCACTCTATTGTTTATTCTTCACTGTCTAAGTTTATAGGCCATTAATTCACCCCTTTAGGTCCCAGAGCCTTTGTTTTTTTTAAAGGGCAGATCTCTTTAAATACATCTAAGCCTTCTTTGTAAGGTCTCTGCCCATCTGAAATGTGAAAACTACCCCAGCAATGTTGAGCTCTTCATAAGCAACTAAAACCAGGAGAAGACATATTGTAAATCAATTTGTTATCCTTCTCAACTAAAATCAGCCAAAGACATATGGTGAATCAATTTATCTTTCTCAACTATAGCAAGCATCATCTGCTCTCTCGGAGCCTTATTCTATGACTCTCTGCTTTTACTCTGATAGTAAATCTATCACAGGAATCCTAAACTTAGGAATATCTTCTAAAATTTAATATTATATTGTAGAGAATGAATGTATCCTATCTGTTAGTCAATGTGTATGTCAAAGTCTCTTTTGTGGAAATTGTATGTCAAAAGTCTGTCCTTAAAATTATGTTTTGCAATAAATTGTTCTCTTGGAGCTTTTCTCCCTGGGCCTCCACTGAAAATGGACTTGTAATCCAGTTGGATTCTCCCGGTCAACAAATGTAAAATAAATAAATAAATAAATCTGTAAAAGTAAATGTTTATATTCCTCTCATATTTTTACAATAGGCAGAAACACAGTTCATGTGAGCTTCTTCTAGAAGACTCTCCAGATGATGTACCTGGAAATCTATCCCCTTAAGCAACCAAGATTTAGCCCATTTTCATAAACCCTTAGTTTCCTTTTTAATTAAGTCACAGCAAATTAATTTGTAGAAACTTTCAAATTTGTTTGCACTAAGAAAACCACTGAATTGTTGCTCTAGTCCATTAACTAAATCTGGACTTTGCAAGCTTAAGTCTAGTCCCCATGTAAGGGTGTCATGGTTAAGTCATTTTCCATATTGGGCCAAAGCAGTAAAGTGCATTGTAGATATTTAAAGAGGCAATAGTAATACTAGTTTCTAAGGGACCATTGGCTAGATGTCCAGGGAGCAAACAATAATCCATATGACTAGAGCTTCTTTCAGAAGTGCTCATGAAAGTGTAGTCCTCTCTATCACAGTGCTGGACTCTCCAACCATCTACAAAACTAAATTACTTCATATATTTTAATAAACAAACTTGCGCTGTACGCTGCCTCTCAGCAGTAGAAGTGTGGTGACAAACAGAATTTAATACACAACAATAGTTAAACCAAATATTGCCTGGTCTTTAGTAAAGCATTCATTTTTCTATTATGGCAAATAATCATCATTAAATCTATAAACATTACCAATGGAATTCCCTATGGATTGATATGTGACATGAAAGACTCTGCCACGGGCTATAATTTTATATTCTGCAATTATCTAGCCTATGACTTGACTGACAAAAAGTGCTATTCCAGCCAAGGCATCATAAATAAGACAAAATATATCCTTCCTTAAATGATCTAATAATCCTGCTATGTTTAGCAGCAACCTTACATTCTTGCAAACACAAAGCATTTACTTTTTGTTTACGTTTTATTTTTTAACCCACACTTATAACACTATCCTCTTGACTGGATAATTAGGCCCTCTCACATTGTCCAATAAGAAATTGAGCATGTCTAATCAATTAGAGTAGCACCTGAAAAACATGTTTTCTGACAAAAAAGATATAAGGAATAATATCTTAGAAATTTAAATAGAATTTTGTAAAAAAGAATTTCAAAGATTAGAGTATCTAAACATTTGAACATAAAAAACATACAAAATGAATAAATCCAAATGCCAGAGCAATGAATAAAGTTTGTAAAGAAATTAGAGCTAACAATGTCTAAGACCTGAGCATCTCTAACTCAAACTTGTCTACCCATAAAAAAGGGTGGACAGGGGAAAAAAATATTCTCAGACACTCATTAACTGGTTCCAAGGAGCATGTACAGTTTCAGACAAACTGCCAAATAAGTGGGAGACATGTATAAACATGATAACACAATAAACAATAAACTTGTAATGTGGCCTCTAAGAACAAAATTTAATAAAGTAATTTGGTTTTGGATTTATTTATTTACTTATTTATTGTTGTTTACCAGGAAAGTCTGCCTGGAAACTGAAATGCCCATTTTCAGCAGAGGCCTGGGGAAAAAAGCTCCAAAACAAGGATAGAAATAAAAACGGTCAACAAACATTATTTACAAAGCATATCAGATTAAGTAAATACCTATTTTCAAGTTATTATGAGTAAAATCAAAAATACTATATTAACATATTTGTATAGTGTCCATAGTGGACAGAGTTGGGACAGATAACTTCAAACTGTAAGTGTGGTACAGTTACAAAGCTTATTAGTTGCATGGTGATATTTTAGGGTGGATTTACATTGTTGCAGGTTATTGCAGGTTATTTAAAGGCCTGATGTGGTTTGGAAGTGTATTCCATATTACTGGAAATGGTGACAGAGAATAGCGAGTCACTATAATAATTACTAGATTTATTATCAGAAGTTTAAGTTCAGAGGATCTTAGTGTTCTATTTGGTACAAGTCATTGGATGAGATTTGACAGCAAGGGTGTTTTAAGTGGATGGTGAAGTATTTTGTGTGCTGTGAGTAGCTGGGATAGGATAATATGCTGTGGAAGTTCAAGGTAGTTGCGGTATTGAGCACCATGCAGTAATGGGAGCAGTTTGTGAAGCTCAGGTGAAGTTAATAATTCTGTTATAGATGCTTTCTACTTTGTGTTTGGTGGATGAGTTGAAATTTGTGAATATTGTTGGAACATATCAGATGTTAGGAAGGAGAAGGGAGGTGGCAGCTATTTTTTTACAATGATCACTTAGCAGGTGCTTTGTTCTGTAAAGAGAGGCAAGTTTACAGTCTGTCTTTTCGATTCCAGTGTCAATCTGCGGATCAGATTTTAACTTGTTATCAATGACAACTCACTGTAATTGTGTGTTGGTGAAGTTTTCAATTTTTGTCTTGACTGAGGAGATAATATCAAGGTCAATATTGTTTTGGTTTATGTTTTCAGGCAGGGATAGGGTTAGTTTGGTTTTGTGAGGTTTAAAAGTAATTAAGATTTATTTAGCCAGTTTTCTATAGAGATGAAAGCTTCCTGTGTGATGGTTTCTAAGGCAGGAAGATTTGTTGCTGAGCAAACTAAAGTTGAGTCATCAGCACTCATAATGTTGGCATATTTTCATTTTTTGTGTATGTCATTAATGAAGGTATTGAAATGTACTGGCCCGGGTCTACTTGAAAACACTGACACACCAAAACACCGATGACAACAACACAGAGAGCGAAAGATCAACAACTGAGATGACCAACAGTTTAAAAGCCTGATGCTGAGAACACCGACATGTTAAGGTAAGTGTGCAATAGTGAGAGACTTTAGGGTTAGGGGTGGGTTAAGTGAGTTAGGTTTAGGGCGTGGGTTAGGTGAGTGTGCGATAGTGACGGACCTTAGGGTTAGGGTTTGGGTTAAGGTTAGTGCATAGATAGTTGTGTATGTAAGGTTTAGTGTAGATTTGTAAGGTTTTTGGTGTGCTTGTGTTGTGTGTGTGTTTTTTGGAAAAGGTATTTGTTTTGTTTTGTTGATTGTCAGGATTGTGGTTTGTCGGGCATGTGAAGTTTCATGCTTTTAAACTGTCGGTCATCTCAGGTGTTGATCTTCCCATCTCGGTGTTCTCGTCATCGGTGTTTTGGCGTGTCGGTGTTTTCAAGTAGACCCACTGGCCACATATGGAGTCTTGGGGGACTCCTGCAATAACTGGAAGGAATGTAGAGTGGGTGTAAGTCATTCCATTTTACAGACTGGGTGTGATTGCTTAGGAAGCTAGTGAATCAGCTAGTTAAGGGAGTTGTGAGGGCTATGAGATTTCATTTTTGGAGGAGTAGTTGATGTGAGACTGTGCTGAATGCTTTTGTCAAGTCAAGAAAAGGGTAGAAACAAAATTACCTGAGTTTTTCCTTTAATTAATGGTATCTAGGAAATGCAGCAGGGCAACTTGGTGCTGTGGTGGGGTCAAAAGTCATGTTGGGTAGGAGAAAATAATTATTCATCAAGTGGAATGACTAGGAGAAGCTGATGTATGCATTTTTCAAGTACTTTGGAGAGACGAGGAAGGATTGCTATAGAGCAATTGTTTGTTCAGTGGATGTGCCACCTTTGTGTAATGGGATTATGAAGGAAGCTATCCATGAGGCTGGGATGCTGTTTTACATAATAGATTTATTAATTAGAATAAATTCAGGGTAGCAAACGATGTCAGCAGCTATACTGAGATATTCAGATGGCAGGTTGTCAGGAGCTAGTGTTATGGGTTTCAGTTTTTTATTGTATTTTTTTATGGTTGCTATGTAGAGTTATAGTGTGGAGCTATGGTTGTAGGGTTAGGAGGGGTGGGTATGTATTGTTATTGTCTGAGTTAAGTAGACTACAGGATATTAAGTTTTTGTTGAATTTGTTTGCAATTTACCTGCTGGTTTCAAATGGGAAAGGATTTGGGATGGGTTTTCAGCCTAGTTTTAGGAGGTTGTTTAAATTTCCCCAAATCGTTTTTTTTTTATGTGTGATCTAGTTTGTGGACAATATGTTCTTTTTATCATAGCAAACTTGTGCCTTTGTATGGTTTCTAAGGCAGCAATATCTATCTAGGTAGGATTGGGTCCTAGTTTTATGCCATTGTTTCCAGGCTATGTCTCTGTCTCTCATGATGGATTAGGCATGGGGCAGAATCCATTTTCACTTTTATGTCTCAGTGGGCTTGTTGGGTTAGAATGGTTATGAAGGAGTTATTGAAATGACAGAAAGCTTCATCTAGGGACAGAAGTTTCCCAGTCACATTGTGTAAGTGTGTCATTGAATATGGATTTATCAAAACATGTTAGTTTTTTCACAGAGTTGAAGTATAGGCATTGGGGCTTGTGGTATTCTCTGTTAATATAGATGGGGTGATGATCGTTGAATGGGCCTGGGAGAGTGCTGGCTAGCTTAAGTTTTTCAGGGTTGGTTGAGAGTATGCAGTCTAGTATGAATATTTTTTAGATACTTTGCCAAATCAAGTTGGCTGTTGGATCAAATGAGTGAAATGATGGAGGTTAATATTATGGGGGGGGGGGTAGAGTTAGATTTGTTAGACATCCAATCTATGTTAAGGTCACTGAGTCAGATGGCTTCTTGGTTGAAAATAGATGTTAAGTAGCTAAGTATGTTTTTGGTTATCTTGGCATTTTGAGGGAAGGAGTGCATGTAGGCAACTACAAAAGTTATGGGTTTCTGATTGCCTAGGTGGAGTTTGGCTATTAATATTTCTTCACTGCTGTATAGTGGAATAGTTGGGAGGTGGATATGGATTTGTAAAGTAGCTTGAATGATGATGGCCATGCCCCCCAGCCTATTTACTTATTTGTACTTTCCTAATGATAGCACAACCAGGAGGAATAATTTCTTCATCTTTAATTTCAGGTCTTAACCAGGTTTCAGTGATAAATCAGAAGTGGTGGGTGATGGAATTTAATCCATGCATGAGGGTATGATATCTTATTCTTGATGCTTTAGGCTGCGATTATATATTTTTATGCTGGAGGAAGAACCTGCTGTTTGCTGTGTTTTAGAGGATTATTGAGGAAGGAAGAATGTATGCATGAGGTTTGGGAGGGCTGGGTGTTTGGTTTGTTAATGTGTGGCTAGTGTTGGGACTGGGTTGAAATGTACATCTCCACTCTCTATTAATTTATAGGGAGGTGGAGTTTTTGAGGTTATGCAGAAGTAATTTTCATACTTTTTTTGTACTGGAGTGTGGGGTTATGTATTTGGTGTAGGCTAGTAATTTATATTTTTGAGTAGGATTTTGTCTATGCCGAAGAGGGATGGCCAGATTAGAGAGTTGTATTTGCAGAAGGGAGTACGTTTTTTTGTGGATGACTTGGTTTGAGTGTAGGTAAGACATGACTCATAAGTAGTTAATTGGCTTAGGATAGTTAAAATTCCTGTTAGGGTAAGTAGATGTATATATGCATGATGGGAGGTGTGAAATAGTTGTATAGAAGAGTATAGCTAGGAAATAGGAGGAAGAAAACTACAAAAAATATTGGGATACACCTTTTGGGTAGAGGAGTTGATAAGAGAAGGATGGAGGAAAAGATTGATGTCTTCTAATTTATAATTAATTAGCTATATTTTAAGTTTTAATTGGCTGTCTCTATTGGCTGATATGGGTAGTGAAGCATCAAGTGAAATAGAGATGATATAGGGGTGGGGGTAGGCCAGGTGATATGCTTTGGTCAATAAATGTAATGATATGAGGGTGAGTATAGTGAAACCACTCTCAGCATTGCAGAATAGGGCAGAGTTAGTCCCCAGAGAAAAGAGACAGGTCTTAACCTATGGCCAGGTACAAAAATTGTTTATTCTTCAGCAGTGCAATCAAAATCAAATGTTAGATATTTTTGCTCTATATGTTGTTTTTATTGGACATGTTACAAGGTTGTTGCTTGTTATGTCTATACAGAGCTTCTTAGTTTTAGGGAGAAAAATACTGAAATGCAGTATTTGTCTCCAGGATGACTAGGGAGAATAGTTGTAGGAAACAGTTGCTCAATTGAAAGCAGGGCAACTTATTACAAGACACAGCAGAAACCATGCATTTACCTCATTACAGAAAGACACCTCCAGGTGCATCTGCAGTTACCTCCTACTGATGTCTCTAGGCATCAAGTATTGCTTGTTCATATTTGCATCAATAATTCTAAAACCAAGCTATGTACATGGTTTTAAAAGATTTCATCTTAAAGCTTACACAATGGTAAACTCAGCTGCATTAATATTTGACCTCTGTCTTGTGCAGGTAAATAAATGTTAACTGTTGTTTTTATGATATTAATTTATATGCATATAATTTTCACATTTTTCTAAATATCTCACCAACCAAGTAACACATAGAGAACTCCTTAGTCTCATATGAAGGCTGTCAGCTAGATGAATAAAATGTTGCTGACAGTATGTGTATAACTTGAGTGGTTGCTGAGATACAGAATATTACAAACGTAATAGTTACTGTGTTTACTGTGACATATAAAATGTGGTTTAAGACATAGAACCTAAAGAATACTACCAGTATAAAAATAGTTTGCGCTTTAGAGTTTGCCATTTATACTTCTTTCATAACCCCTATGGTTCTGGAGATATGAACATTTGTTTGAAATGTGATGACATAATTTTATTATGTCAAAAGGCTTAGGCTCCGCCCATTGGAAGTTACTGTGCAAACTTCCTGAGCTCCATTGGAGTGAATGAGTTAATGTATTTTTTAACAGTAAGGTAAGAACAGCTGTGTGTGGGAGAAACTGGCTGTACTGGTATACCTAATAGCAGATGGACATAAGTCAGTATTTTCTTGCTCTATCAATGTTTTCTCTTGGTATAAACTTTCCAAAGGTGCAATAATCAGGATAGACAAATCTTGTCTGAGAGGCAGCTGAGAAGGATATTCAGATCCCTAGCTGTAGCTGGAGATGGCTAGATCTCCTGTGTTGAACAGCTGTATTCCTGGGGTGGGGGTAGGGGGAAGCTCTAAATGAGTCCACGGAAATGTGAATAAACAGAGCACAACACATGCCCCCACAGACTATGAACAGAAAACATATAAATAAACATGTTATATATTTTTTTAAATTGTAAAGATGTTTAACCGTGAGTGCGCTTTGCTGGCGTGCCGTAAGCGCAGCTACAGTTAGCAGTCAGTGGGAAAGCATATAAGAACTAAATATGCAAAATAAGCCAGGAAGCAATAGCATAGCGGTAGAGATGTTGGCTGAAGAGCAGGCATTCATGGTTCGAGCCCCCACAACACCAATTTTTATTTTTAGCAAAATAAGCACGAAACAAGTCCCTGACAAATATGTACACATAAAACCACATTTTATGTAAAATGTAATGAAATAGCCAATTTATATTGAAGAAATGTGAGGTAACAAAAGAATAAAAAATGCCAGATGTGCCTATAGCTGAGCTACAGTTTAACCGGGTGAGTGCATCTGCCCGTAGATAAGCAGTGGTTTAACTGGTGGAAAATGAGAGCCCGTAGCTCAGCAGTGGTTTAACATGCCAAATCTATCTGCCCCTAACTGAGCTGAGCATAATATGTGTGCTGATAGCCAAATGAGGCTTAAACCAGCGTACCCCATTTGCGCGGAGCTGCGCACCGCCCAACCAAGGTAACCGAAAGGCAACGTTGAGCAAGCCGTATCAAAACTGCCTTTACATAGACACACCCCTCAGCATGTCTAGACAGTCATGAAAAATAAAAAGCAGTGGCCAGGTTTGAACCCAGGATACTATACACCATAGTCAAGGTACCAAACCACTAAGCCATGACAGCAGTACCTAGAAATTCAATAATAGCTAATATATAGGAATGAATACAAACTGGAGCATGACAATGCAGGTTTACTGAAGTAGATACAATTTCAAAATGGCCAATCACAGATATGTGCGGGAAACATGGACTATATAAGCCCCATAGGTGGGAATACACAGCATAAACGATTGTAGAACTGAACTGCAGGCAGAATGACAGGAGTAGGAGAGGGTAGTTGCTTTCGAGCACAGAGGTGGGGCGTTGAGGAGTCCAGGTACATGGTCTGGCTCCTAGTCCACAATCATGACGCCCAACTCATGCAGGGCCAGGTCCTCTGGGGAGCATACAGGGCTGAGGCATGGGACTGGTTGGCTCATGATCTCACCAGTGCCACAGGGATTCCAAGGACTGGTGAGCAGGTCCATCACCACCATGCGGACCTGAAGAGACGCAAGCAGGACCAACTGAACCTTTGGATCCAGGAGGCCCGGCAAACACCCAACACCCCACTACTGAGTAAGCTACATTTAATTATGTATGTAAGAAATTAAACGAGCTGATATTATGGAGATGTGTATTCCAATATTACTTCATTTATATTACAGCTGCAGGTGTCCGTTCTGCGAACCGCAGAGCCCATGGCGATAGGCTGGTGCGGTTGAGCCACCAGGCAGGTCAGTAATCCACTACCAGTAACTGTAAAGAAATATAAAAGTATGACAGTCAGCAAAAGAGTGCAGTGTAGTCACTAAGGAATAAAATGTGCAAGTAACAGTGTGAAAGTGTCTGCAAGTATTGCTTAATTGCAAAAGTGTGTTTCAGCCTGTAAGTTAAACCGAAAGATGAAACTGTCTGACATAAATTCTGAAATAAAAATGCCCCACCTGTAAGAAAATAGTACACAACCTGCAGCAGGCTGAAAAGTATAGCTGCAGAAGATGATGAAATTACATGTGTGAAATATATCCCTGTTGAAATACAGAAACATGACAGAAGTGAGACTGCTGGAAAGGATTGTAATAACTACAGGTAAAACATGTCAATAAAGCCTAGAAGTAAGTACCATCCTGAATAGTAAAATGAAAGCAAGTGAGAGAGTGTGAGAAAGTGTCATGAATCCAGCAATACAGTAGTAATAACCCCTGAATAAAGTATACTGCAGTCAAGACAGAATGAAATGCATGTGAGAATCAAAACCAAACAGCGAAATCTGTTCAAAGTGTTGCTGCATCTGGAATGTGTATCCCAAAATCTGGATATGTTGCTCTCAGTCTGCAATATGCAGATAGGATGATTGTCTGCTATACCAAACATCCACACTTGTCTACAGCTATATAAAGCAAATGTAGCAGGATGATGTAGCTGAACAAAGCTAGATATGAATGTGTATGAAGAACAATAAAATGTATATTGATGTTGCAGTAACAGTCCTATCACCAAGTTGAAATAGTTATCATATAGGAAACTGTAGTTAGAACAGTAGTGTGTATATATCTGTAGCTATTAGAAATGTACAGCATATGTATTGGTATTTGAAGGTTTTAATATTATTTTCTTCACCCCACCCTATAACCACATATAACCCATTCCACGTGAAAATGGCATGTGCAATCACAATTAACACCCCTGGACGTTTGTCCTGTTGGGTCATATATATTTGCATGTCCGTTGATGCATCCGCCCTGTTCATACATCCAAACCTGATGGCCTGTTGCCATCAATTAACCCTGCATGTTGTTGGACTGTGTATTGCTGTTCAAATTATGCATGTGTTATGCACACTGTTCAATGGTGTGAATATCTGGGTGTTTGGTTAATGGGAATACTAATGCATGCTGTTACAACTAATTGTGAATGGTATTATATGTCACTAACCCAAACTGTCATGACATAAAGCAAAACATAGGACGACAGGGAAGGCGGGTTCCAGCGGACCCACCTCTCCCACCTCAGCTGGTGAGTGCACCTGGCACTAGTGTCGAGTCCGGACCCTCCTCCGGTGGCCCTGTGCCACCTGCAGGTGGAAGCGCTGCAGGGGATGGGGCTCACCCCCCCTCTGCAAGTGTGGCCGGAGGAGAACCACCACTCACCCTCCATAGCGTCCGGACTGTGGTGCGTAGGGAGATTCGGGACTCTGTTCTCGAGCCCCTATGCCAGCTTGAGACACGGGTGGCACAACTAATGGTCATGCCAGTTGCCTGGCCTACACAGCCCCCAGCACAGTCCCGTCCTGGGCAGTGAAGGAACAGTGGCAACTGCATATGGGTGGGGATATCAGTTCCACTGTTGCCATCTGTGGGCTCATGGGCTCTAGATATCCAAACCTCCATCCCCGTCAATTGTGTAACCCCCCCACACATGTCATACACCGCCCCTGTATGCGTCTTGTTTGTCTTGTCTGTTTACCTACCCAACCTACCTCCCCAGCTGTACTGACTTCCTTCACCTGACATACCACTCTCACCTGAAAAAAAAAAAAAAAAAGGGCACTCTGTACCCACAAAAAAATACGCCCCATACATAGCTGCCCATTCCGCACACATGTCTGCTGGACATGGAATCTATCAGTTACAATTGGCTGTACAACAAGTATTATTGTTGTCCTGACACCTCTCTCAGGGGTGGAAGGTTTCAAATGTCACACCAAATTACATACATATGCACAGCTGTTGCTGATGAAGAAATGGGCAGCTATGGACCTTACCTACATTCCTCCTGCAAATCCCAAGCTTGTTTCCCTACTGTCTTACCCTCTTTGTGACCCCTTTTTCATCACTTTCCTGTCTCCCCATGTTCTTTTCTTTCAAAGAAAATAGCGCAGGTGTGCGCCAGAGTAAGCACTGTTAAGCAGTTTTAAGCGGGTGTGCGCTTGTGTGCGCGGAGCTAACCGCCAGTGCACATGTGTGAGCTCTGCGCAAACCAGCGCTAACCCAGTTACAACTGCTTAAAAGTTCCTTAGTCACTTTGATTGACAGGTCCTGTACTCAGTTCAAAAGCAAAATAAAATCCCACTGTCAGTCCCAAACCCAGGACCTTGGAAACACTAGTCTGTATGACCTACCACTAAGCCATGACTCTTATACAAGAACATTCTGCTAAAATAAATATAACATGTAATAGTAGGGATGAATGTAAAGGGAATATAGGATGTGTAGTACCCAAAGCATGTCATGTAGAATTACTGTCAAAACTACTGGATTCCCACAATAGTACTGTGTGAACACAAACAGCCATGCTAGTTGGTAGCTTGTAGATGATAATGTCAGTTAAAGTACATATATAAATGTATGTATATGTACATATATATATATATATATATATATATATATATATATATATATATATATATATAATATATATCTATATATAGTTGTAGGAGTTATTGTGCATACACACTTACTACAGGGAACATGAGAGAGGGATGGAGAAATGTGAATCTACAACACAGCCTGAATCATGAGAGAGATACTAACCTTTACACTCACAGAACACTGTCCACAGCAACAATCTGAAATGGCAACGCCTATCCCACATACCCTTTTATAGCACTGACCTGAAATCACAGTGAGAACTGCAATCAGTACACAACTGGCTGTATGCAATTAGCAAATGCTGGCTTACAATTGGTGCAGAGGCCATCACATGGACCTATGCAGATACCTACAAAAGCATCCAGTACTAACACTCCACACATGCAATACATTCATTGCACTGTCTGGAAGCAGACAGAGGGAGAGAGAAAAGTGAGAGAGAGAGAGAGAGAGAGAGAGAGAGAAAAAAAATATATATATATACACTGTGACTCTGTTACCTGAAGCTGTCAGCAGTGACAGTAGCAGCAGCAAGCAGAAGCAGTGGTAATGCAACCAGCTGCAACAAACACAGGTAATGCAAAGTAGCAGGTTAATAATGTGCATACTATGAACCCTCCAAATGTGTCATAGGTCTGTATCTATAGGTATGTCCATGTGATATGTTGTGTGTACGTAGTTCCACCAAAAGGGGATGACCATACATTACATGTCAATCAGTCTTAGGCCATGATCCTGGCAGCAGTTGTCTGTGCGTTGCCCCCAGAAATGGCTGTAGTGACTACTTTGAAAGGTCAGCCAGGTTCAAAAGGCAGGATCAGCCCATCACAAAGGCACACTGGCTGGGAACAAGTGTCTCCAGGTATCCGATATCACTGCATATGCATCCCATACTGCATAATTCCATAGCTTAGCAGACCAGGCCAGTTATGCATATGATGTGGTAGTTCCCAGGGTCAGTCGAGGTGCCTCCTTAGTGGTGTGGGACCACTGTCGCTGTATGCCACTGTCCAGGTACATATCCTGTAGTACGGCCAAGATAAATTATCAGTGTTATATGCGGTTGTATGTCCTCTCGGAGTGCAGGTAGCACACATCCAGGGATACCATGAGGTCACAGTGATGCTGTGTGTTCTGCTCTGCTGAGGGTGGCCCTCACCTGGACATGTGAGATGATAGGGAGGTTACATACAGCTGTGATAAATATTTCAACTGGTGGGGAGAAGGAGGGGGGATACGTGCACCGAACATGTCTGCAAGACTGTTGCCAATATCCGTGTGTTTGGCGAATGTTAAGTATGTGTGTATTAACACAGAGCATATCTGAGGCATGTGGTCCATATGTGTAACATAACTGAAGAAGGCCTTGTGGTCATCCATAGTGTTTGTGGCCATTTCCCTCCCAGAGTAGGCTGTGGCTGTTGTTATGACGGACCGTAGCATAGTACCAGTGCTGACCACAGATGCCTTCCCTTAATGTGAATGTGCTCTGTCCTGCAGTAGCCTCCTGCTATTGTTATACAATCTGCCTCTGTCTGGGGTCCACCGGACAGGATGCCTAACCTTTGTGCATAGGGTCTGGGTTAGAAATGTGTGTGCAAGTTCCATGCAATCTGTGGCATGTCCGTGGTAAGCATTTGCAAAGGGGTCAGCAGTGTGGGTTGTGGCTTCCACTGCCCCAGTGTGCTGCATGGATACCATCTCAGTCCCAGCAAGTGAATAACTGTCTAATCACATACATATCAAAGTAGTCTACTGTGCTGGTGGTGTTGGTGGGATATGTATATCCAGGCCGAGTAACTTCTGTCCACATCACAGTAGTGGACGGCATCCCACATACAGTACCTTGGGATGAACCCCCAGAGTGAGGTTGTGCATTGGACCTGTCAGTGTGTGCTGGCCGATGGGGCATGCTACTATGTTGTGTGGAATGTGGCAGGTATTGTTGCACAGGTGTTGGCTGAGCACTGATATCTGGCCATGTACCTGTGTATCCACCACGACACACACACATGCAACATATGGGAGTAGTAGTATATCACTACATATGAGTATCACGTATAGTATGTGTGCCATATATTGCTGACATAGTCTGCTGATATCCTGTTTGTGTTCTCTTCCAGGGAGATGGCGCATCAGCGTAATCCCACCTACTCTGTAGCGGAAGACGAGGAGATCCACCAGAGCCTGGTGCGGGAGTATGACATCCTGTTTTCCCGCACCAGTCAGAATCAGCAGGAGAGGGCTGCACTGTGGCAAGACCTTGTCCGTAGGGTAAATGATATTGGCACGCATAACAGGACATATGAGCAGGTACGACATCACTGCAGTGATTTAATCTGAAGTGTCCGTCAGCGTGCATCAGATATCCACAGGCAACAGGTTGCCACAGGAGGTGGGTGGCCACACATCCCCCTCACCAGACTGGAGGGGCTACTCCTAAGTGTTGTGGCTCCAGCCCCGAACAGCAACAGCAGTACACCTGCATTATGATGGAGGCTGGTTCCACACAGCAGCGACATGGAGCGCAGGTAATATGCCATATGTACACTTGACTGTTCTGTACACTGTATCATATGCAATATCAATGGCACAGTTGTGCCCACTGACATTAATCTCATCATTTCTGCAGGTCCCTCCGGGGTACAGCAAGGCAGGCCATCCATGCTGGTGAGTGTGTTTAACATAACCTATAATAGTCCTGATAATGCTAGTAACAGTAGTGTAACTCAGTAGTGCTCTGTGTGTACACTGCGGGGTGTGCATGTGTGCATGTGTGCAGGTGTGCCTGTGTGCATGTTTGCATGTGTGCAGGTGTGCCTGTGTCCAGGTGTGCATGTGTGCATGTGTGCCTGTGTCCACGTGTGCATGTGTGCATGTGTGCCTGTGTGCACGTGTGCATGTGTGCATGTGTGCATGTTTGCATGTGTACACATGACCACGTGTGCATGTGTGCATGTGTCCATGTGTGCATGTGACCACATGTGCATGTGTGCATGTGTCCATGTGTGCATGTGTGCACTTGTGCATGTGTGCATGTGTCCACGTGTGCATGTGCCCGCGTGTGCATGTGTGCATGTGTGCCTGTGTGCATGTGTGCATGTGTGCCTGTGTGCATGTGTGCATGTGTCCATGTGTGCATGTGTGCATGTGTGTAGAAGTGCATCACTGGTAACAATGTCTGGAGACTGTAAACTGTGTTTCCTGTCTTCCTCCAACTAAAAAAGACCAAAACAAACCAGGGAACTGACAAAATGTGAAAACGGAACTGGAAACTAGATGAATAACAAAGTAGACTGGTGAACGAAGTAAAAACTCAGGTTTAATAGATTAAGCGCTTTCGGAAGGTTCAGTGCCCTTCCTTCCTCAGAATTAACAAATAAACGATTGCACAGGCAACAGTTCACATTTAAAAACATTGGTTAATCAGCATGTTAATTAATTGAAGCTGTCATGTGACACTATCATCATCTTGACCTATTGGTCTTACAACAAATTACAAGATAAAAGACATACAATGTTTACCAACACAACATTAAAACTAAATCTATATAAAAAACTGTAAATGTTGTTAAAAATAATCAACATTATTTCATGCATTCCCAAATATGCATAACAATTGTGAAGGTGCTTTATATATATATATATATATATATATATATATATATATATATATATATATATATACATACAAAGAATGCTTTTCAAAAACACAATTAGCTAGCTGTAGCTTTAAATGAAGCCAGCCTAAAATGATGTTAAATCCACAAGGAAAATGTGTAAGGGAACCTCCAATGCAAAAAAGTTAACCACATATTTTCCAATATGGGTGTTCGACAGAATTATATATATGTGTGTACATAATTGTAACTAACAAAATGCTTGCATCTTAAAGCTGCCTTATAAAATTATCTATTTAAGGCTAGTTTTTTCAGGATGCAAGCAATTGATATTTGTTCATTTAAACCTGGGGGGCAATGAGCTGCAGTTTTTATTTTCCAATACAATTCTTCCATCTCGAGCTGAATTTGCCATGGGCCTATGTATGGGGTGTCATCTACCTGTTTCAATACTGTAAATTTAAAATGATGATTTGGATATTCCATCAAATGACAAGCTAAGGCATTTGTTTGTTCTTTTTTTGTTATAGCATAAGTGTGCTCATAGATACGCTGTTTCAGCTTGCGCTCTGTCTTTCCTATATAGAAAGTGTGGCAAGCAGAACAGGTTGCTACATAAACCAATGCCCTAGTGTGGCAATTAAATTTGCCTCTAACTTTGTATTCAATATTGTTAATCTTTACAAAATGTCCTTCTCTTATGAGCTTACACTCTCTACAAGAACCACATTTTACCATACCTATTGTGTGTGTTCTTGTCTTAGGTTTACCGGCTTCTAATAAAGTTTTGAGGTTGACCCCTCTCCTGAATGTAATAGCTGGAGGGCCTTCAATCTTCCCCTGGAAATAACTGTCGTTTGATAGGATTCTCCAGTTTTTGCATAAAATGTCCTTAATAAAGTAGTGGTCTATGGAAAACGTACGTAAAAACCTTAAAGTGTACTGGCGATCACTATTAGTTGAGTTGGTGTGTTGCCCCCAGTAATTTCACATTCATCTATGTGTGGTGGCAATTGTGTACTTAAAATAGGGCTAAAATGCCCTGCGTTATGCTTGTGGACGACTTCTTCCATAATCTCCACTACCATGTTACATGGGTAACCTCTATTATAAAACATATTGGAAAGGTTGGCACATTCAATTAGAAAATCAGCCTCTTCAGTAACCATCCTAGCTGCCCGTACCATTTGCCCTTTAACCACGGCTTTCTTTTGGTGGTACGGGTGACAGCTAAAATAGTGTAAGAAGCCATTGGAATATGTAGGTTTCCTGTAGATAGTGCTTTTAAACCTTAAATTCTGCTCGTCCTTGTGTAACAAAATATCCAGGAAACTAATCTTAGTGTAATGGAATTCATAAGTGAATTCCAAAAAATTAGTTAGAATTAATTAAATTAGAAGACGGAACTGTGGAGCTTAATTCTCCACCACTGTTCACACAAAATATTGGATACGGAGAGACAAGTAGCAGCATAACTAAAAGCCCTTCCAATGAGGTCGTGGAGGCGAACGCCGACGGCAATTTAACTACGCTTATTCAGATAATGATGGGGCGGCTGGACCAGCTAACACAGCATTTCCACCAGCTCGATAGTGTTCTTAACAAAACAAGCACAGCAGCACTAAGGGATCAACAGAAAGAAGGGCATAATGTACTATCTGATTGTCCTTCCCTTTTACTTGGAGCTACTAAGGTTGGGGCTAATTTGACCAAGTATGGTCAAGCAGGCAACAGTTCTTTCCAAGCCTCCAGCATACCGGCTGGACAGAGGCAAGTGGATTTATCTACAGAGAGTGCTGTTCGAGTCAAGGGGACAGCACAAGCTACACAGCAGTTTATTCCTTCCATAAGCAGCTTTCTGAATAAAAAAGATTTTTTTGTCAACAACAGCATTAACCTAGTAGAAGTACTGCAGCCATGTGAAGGTAGGAACAGTGACATTACTATTCTTATAAGCAAATTTGACTACAAACTGTTTAAATGCAAAAAACTTCAATTGGAAGTGGCATACTTGGAGGAGTGTTTGGCTAAAAAGATAGTTCCTAAAGGATTAAGGCAATGGAGGTTTCCAGTAGGTTTAATTAAAGGTTCTAACCTCCATAATAGACTGTTAGACCTTTTTGACAAACAAGGGTTTGACTTTATACAGGTGCTTATTGCACATTATTTGGAACAAATTCAAGAGTACCAGCATGATTTAGAGAAATTAGAAGTTGATATTAAGGCAAATCAGGACTTTCCCAGGTATAGGTATGAGTATACAAGGATTTTTTTCAAGTATTGAAGCGACTATGGAAAAACTTTCAAGCAATAAACAAAAGAAAATTAGGAGAGATTTGTTCCAATATGCAAACCACATAGCCTACCCGAACCCACCTTTGGTTACTCAAACAAAATTTGGTGCCAATGTAAATAACAATCCAAGTGAAGGACATCACCACAGTGTTAATGGGCCACCTCCATCTCCTGTTAACACACCCTTACTACCATTGCAGGGTGAATTCCATCAGGATATGTTGGATGACCAAGGCACCAGTAACCAAGTTCAATTTAATGACAATAATAACAACACTCGTGATGAAAGTAATAACAGACAAATACATAGTAACAACGTGAATGAAGCACAAAGTGCTCAGGGTTTTCGGCAGGGGCAGAACCCTTATCAGAGGAACTTGAGGTCCAACAGCAATCAGAATGTTCCGAGGAACAAGCGGAACCAGAGGCGGAGGTAGTGGAACCTCCTAATATTCTGAATATAGTGCAAAGTACCGAAGGAGATTTTAAAATATATAATTTTACTTCCTTTGGTATAGACCAAAGCACATGTAATTTCTTTTCTAAAGGGTTGACTTTTGTTCCGGATACACATTTCAATTTAATAAAAACCATCATAGATTTGAAATTATTCATACGCAAGCTGAATCTGAGGGTCACCTTAGGTGACAGGCCCACCCTTCTTAACGATTTTAAAGTTGCTAATGTCTTCAATCCACCACTATCGGATAGACTTAAAGTCTTCGAAATGGCTTGTGAGTTGGATTTAAGACACTTGGCTGCGAATCAAAGCAACAAAAAAGGAGTTAAACTTAATATAACATCGCAGCAAAGGGAGCTTATTAAGATTCTCAAAGATTGTAATATTAGGGTTATGAAACCCGATAAAAGAAATGGACATAAGTCAGTATTTTCTTGCTCTATCAATGTTTTCTCTTGGTATAAACTTTCCAAAGGTGCAATAATCAGGAGACAAAAATCTTGTCTGAGAGGCAGCTGAGAAGGATATTCAGATCCTAGCTGACATGTTATATATTTTTAAATTGTAAAGATGTTAGCTCATTTAGCAGTCAGTGGGAAAGCATATAAGAACTAAATATGCAAAATAAGCCAGGAAGCAATAGCATAGCGGTAGAGATGTTGGCTGAAGAGCAGGCATTCATGGATGAGCCTACAACACTACACATAACCACATTTTATGTAAAATGTAATGAAATAGAATTTATATTGAAGAAATGTGAGGTAACAAAAGAATAAAATGCCAGATGTGCCTATAGCTGAGCTACAGTTTAACCGGGTGAGTGCATCTGCCCGTAGATAAGCAGTGGTTTAACTGGTGGAAATGAAATAGCTCAGCAGTGGTTTAACATGCCAAATCTATCTGCCCCTAACTGAGCTGAGCATAATATGTGTGCTGATAGCGCCAGGTTTGAACCCAGGATACTATACACCATAGTCAAGGTACCAAACCACTAAGCCATGACAGCAGTACCTAGAAATTCAATAATAGCTAATATATAGGAATGAATACAAACTGGAGCATGACAATGCAGGTTTACTGAAGTAGATACAATTTCAAAATGGCCAATCACAGATATGTTTGGACTATATAAGCCCCATAGGTGGGAATACACAGCATAAACGATTGTAGAACTGAACTGCAGGCAGAATGACAGGAGTAGGAGAGGGTAGTTGCTTTTGAGCACAGAGGTTTACATGGTCTGGCTGCTACATTTAATTATGTATGTAAGAAATTAAACGAGCTGATATTATGGAGATGTGTATTCCAATATTACTTCATTTATATTACAGCTGCAGGTGTCCGTTCTCAGTAACTGTAAAGAAATATAAAAGTATGACAGTCAGCAAAAGAAAGTGTCTGAGTATATTGTAATTGCAAAAGTGTGTTTCAGTACACAACCTGCAGCAGGCTGAAAAGTATAGCTGCAGAAGATGATGAAATTACATGTGTGAAATATATCCCTGTTGAAATACAGAAACATGACAGAAGTGAGACTGCTGGAAGTACCATCCTGAATAGTAAAATGAAAGCAAATCCCAAAATCTGGATATGTTGCTCTCAGTCTGCAATATGCAGATAGGATGATTGTCTGCTATACCAAACATCCACACTTGTCTACAGCTATATAAAGCAAATGTAGCAGGATGATGTAGCTGAACAAAGCTAGATATGAATGTGTATGAAGAACAATAAAATGTATATTGATGTTGCAGTAACAGTCCTATCACCAAGTTGAAATAGTTATCATATAGGAAACTGTAGTTAGAACAGTAGTGTGTATATATCTGTAGCTATTAGAAATGTACAGCATATGTATTGGTATTTGAAGGTTTTAATATTATTTTCTTCACCTTTGTCCTGTTGGGTCATATATATTTGCATGTCCGTTGATGCATCCTCATACATCCAAACCTGATGGCCTGTTGCCATCAATTAACCCTGCATGTTGTTGGACTGTGTATTGCTGTTCAAATTATATGTGTTATGCACACTGTTCAATGGTGTGAATATCTGGGTGTTTGGTTAATGGGAATACTAATGCATGCTGTAATAATAATTGTGTATTATATGTCATGTCTAACCAAAACTGTCATGACATAAAGCAAAGAGTGCACCTGGCACTAGTGTCGATGGGGCTCACCCGTGTGGCGGAGGAGAACCACCACTCACATAGCGTCCGGACTGTGGTGCGTGGGAGATTCGGGACTCTGTTCTCAAGATCCTTGCCAGCTTGAGACACGGGTGGCACAACTAATGGTCATGCCAGTTGCCTGGCCTACACAGCCCCCAGCACAGTCTCGGGCAGTGAAGGAACAGTGGCAACTGCATGGGGGTGGGGATATCAGTTCCTGTTTGCCATCTCTGGCTGGGCTTGATCTAGATATCCAAACCTCCATCCCGTCAATTGTGTGCTGGACATGAATCTCAGTTACAATTGGCTGTACAACAAGTATTATTGTTGTCCTGACACCTCTCTCCTCCTTGGAGGTTTCAGCAATTTGTCAAAAAACAACATACATATGCAGCTATGCTGCTGATGAGAATGGAGCCAAAGGACCTTACCTACATTCCTCCTGCAAATCCCAAGCTTGTTTCCCTACTGTCTTACCCTCTTTGTGACCCCTTTTTCATCACTTTCCTGTCTCCCCTCATTGGAAGGGCTTTTAGTTATGCTGCTACTTGTCTCTCCGTATCCAATATTTTGTGTGAACAGTGGTATTAAGCTCCACAGTTCCGTCTTCTAATTTAATTAATTCTAACTAATTTTTTGGAATTCACTTATGAATTCCATTACACTAGGATTAGTTTCCTGGATATTTTGTTACACAAGGACGAGCAGAATTTAAGGTTTAAAAGCACTATCTACAGGAAACCTACATATTCCAATGGCTTCTTACACTATTCTAGCTGTCACCCGTACCACCAAAAGAAAGCCGTGGTTAAAGGGCAAATGGTACGGGCAGCTAGGATGGTTACTGAAGTGGCTGATTTTCTAATTGAATGTGCCAACCTTTCCAATATGTTTTATAATAGAGGTTACCCATGTAACATGGTAGTGGAGGTTATGGAAGAAGTCGTACACAAGCGTAACGCAGGGCATTTTAGCCCTATTTTAAGTACACAATTGCCACCACACATAGATGAATGTGAAATTACTGGGGGGCAACACACCAACTCAACTAATAGTGATCGCCAGTACACTTTAAGGTTTTTATGTACCTTTTCCATAGACCACTACTTTATTAAGGGCATTTTATGCAAAAACTGGAGAATCCTATCAAACGACAGGTATTTCCAGGGGAAGTTTGAAGGCCCTCCAGCTATTACATTCAGGAGAGGGGTCAACCTCAAAACTTTATTAGAAGCCGGTAAACCTAAGACAAGAACACACACAATATGTATGGTAAAATGTGGTTCTTGTAGACAGTGTAAGCTCATAAGAGAAAGACATTTTGTAAAGATTAACAATATTGAATACAAAGTTAGAGGCAAATTTAATTGCCATACTAGGGCATTGGTTTATGTAGCAACCTGTTCTGCTTGCCACGCTTTCTATATAGGAAAGACAGAGCGCAAGCTGAAACAGCGTATCTATGAGCGCACTTATGCTATAACAAAAAAAGAACAAACAGATGCATTAGCTTGTCATTTGATGGAATATCCAAATCATCATTTTAAATTTACAGTATTGAAACAGGTAGATGACACCCCATACATAGGCCCATGGCAAATTCAGCTCGAGATGGAAGAATCGTATTGGCAAATAAAAACTGCAGCTCATTGCCCCCCAGGTTTAAATGAACAAATATCAATTGCTTGCATCCTGAAAAAACTAGCCTTAAATAGATAATTTTATAAGGCAGCTTTAAGATGCAAGCATTTTGTTAGTTACAATTATGTACACACATATATATAATTCTGTCGAACACCCATATTGGAAAATATGTGGTTAACTTTTTTGCATTGGAGGTTCCCTTACACATTTTCCTTGTGGATTTAACATCATTTTAGGCTGGCTTCGTTTAAAGCTACAGCTAGCTAATTGTGTTTTTGAAAAGCATTCTTTGTATATATATATATATATATATATATATATATATATATATATATATATATTTATATATATATATATATATATATAAAAAGCACCTTCACAATTGTTATGCATATTTGGGAATGCATGAAATAATGTTGATTATTTTTAACAACATTTACAGTTTTTTATATGGATTTAGTTTTAATGTTGTGTTTATAAACATTTTAT
Source organism: Protopterus annectens (assembly GCF_019279795.1). Classification (NCBI taxonomy): domain Eukaryota; kingdom Metazoa; phylum Chordata; order Ceratodontiformes; family Protopteridae; genus Protopterus; species Protopterus annectens. The sequence continues at coordinate 1,027,476,354 of NC_056730.1, forward strand.
GTCTTTTAACTTGTAATTTGTTTTAAGACAATAGGTCAAGATGATGATAGTTGTCACATGATAGCTTCAATTAATTAACATCTTGATTAACCAATGTTTTTAAATGTGAACTGTTGCCTGTGCATTCGTTTGTTTGTTAATTCTGAGGAAGGAAGGGCACTGAACCTTCCGAAAGTGCTTAATCTATTAAACCTGAGTTTTTACTTCGTTCAGCAGTTTACTTCGTTATATATCCAGTTTCCAGTTCCGTTTTCACATATTGTCAGTTTCCTGTCTTCCTCCCACAGGTTCTGGTGCTGTTCTGGTGACCTGCAGCAGGGAACCTGAATCTTGTGCCACGGGTACTGGTAATGATGATATTTGTGTAATGGTACAGGAAGGTGTGTCAGGGTCTGCCATTGGTCAGCCAATTGACAGTGCACAGCTGTCAACCCCATCATTGCGCACAGTCATCCTGCCAGTACATCCTTTGTCACCATTGTCCCTAGGTGATGGACAGGATACAGTGGGCATAGACCAGGGTAATGTGATACCTGTGGCACATGCATCCCCACACAGCAGCCATGGGCAGGGTCCTCCGATGGTACCACACAGACAGTTGCCCATGGGTTCTCGTGGGAGTATCCGTGGGCATACTGCCTCTGGCCGACGTGTCCAAAGATGTCTGTAAACCTCAGCTATGTTTTGGACTGTCATGCAGGCACAGTCGCATATGGAAAGGTACACCAGACAGGGTCTGAGGGAACTGAGAGCATGTTGCACAGCCATGACAGACAGTATGCGTGACATTGCGGATGCTATCCATAATTTCACCAATGTCATAGACAGACATTGTGGGGACATATTACAGCAGTTCCACAACCAGATGTCCATGAGCCAGGGCAATGGTGGTCGTTTGCGGCATTGACGTGGCCGTATGCTGGCAACAGCAGCAGCTGGCAGTCGGCACAGATGACAACAGGCTCGGACATGCCCCCATAGTGCCAGCAGCAGTCCCAGCAATGCTGGGTCTGTGCTGTCATCGGAATGCCCCAGGAGACCACGTGCACGTGGCTCTGGACAGTCCCAACAGGGACCTGTGTCCAGTCAACACACTCCCGCTTCTGATGACAGTACCCAGTCTGGCTTAGTACTGGATACGGTCCGTAGCACCCCTGCCAGGCACAGGTACTGTGTCCATGCCCACAGACACTGATCTGTATGACCTGCCAGGTTCAATCTGTGGCTGTCCACAAACCCCTGTATATGGCAGCCATGAGGTGGAACTGTGTGCGTGCATACACACATGCAAAATGTTAACACCTAGGGTGACCACATACACGCACACACTGCACCAACACTGCCCCACCCTGTACTGCTGCCCCTCACCAACACACATACACACACATGTCAATTGGTGGTATCAGTGGCTGACTCAGGCATACCTAATCCACACCCTGTGCATATGATGTCACTGTGCCACCTCCTGCAATCTCCAACATCATTGCGGGAACAGGTAAACACGTTGCTGATGCACAGGGTGACTACATAGAAGTGTATTAGTAGTATCATGTTGGTAACAGTACAGTGTGCTGCTATGACTGTGTGTTTATCCCAGCATGCCTGCTGCAGTAACTGTATGAATGTCCTGAATTGTTATCTGCACCCATAGTACATACCAAAGTATAACAGCTGCACATAATTGCATGCCGGTGGTAAGGTTGTCAACAGATAGCCACATACATGGGTAGCACAGGGGGAAAGCTAATGCAAGTAGTGATATGCAATGGTGGACATGTACAGTAATGGTGTCAAGTTGCCCACAATGACTATGCAATGTGGATGTTTGCGCATGTAGATATGTGTGCAGTACCAATGTAATCCAAATCACAAATAACTATGACATAATATCAGTTCTACCATGGGCATCTGCGCTGTGTATTCCTGGGTACAGGTTATCCCTAGGTGGGCTGCTGAGTCTCCTTGGTCCTTAGGGTAGATCCCTGTCTTCTTGTATCTCACTACACAGATTGTGCACCAGGGTTCCCATCCATAATTTAATCTAAGAGGCCCTGTGGACATCTCAACATTCTCCAGTATCCTGAATAGGACGCTACATCCCTAAAAGCAAGGACTGTCCTCCCTGATAATTGTTGAAACTCACTACACAGATTGTGCACCAGGGTTCCCATCCATAATTTAATCTAAGAGGCCCTGTGGACATCTCAACATTCTCAGTATCCTGAATAGGACTACATCCCTAAAGCAAGGACTGTCCTCCTGATAATTGTTGAAACTCACTACACAGATTGTGCACCAGGGTTCCCATCCATAATTTAATCTAAGAGGCCCTGTGGACATCTCAACATTCTCCAGTATCCTGAATAGGACACTACATCCCTAAAAGCAAGGACTGTCCTCCCTGATAATTGTTGAAACTCACTACACAGATTGTGCACCAGGGTTCCCATCCATAATTTAATCTAAGAGGCCCTGTGGACATCTCAACATTCTCCAGTATCCTGAATAGGACGCTACATCCCTAAAAGCAAGGACTGTCCTCCTGATAATTGTTGAAACTCACTACACAGATTGTGCACCAGGGTTCCCATCCATAATTTAATCTAAGAGGCCCTGTGGACATCTCAACATTCTCCAGTATCCTGAATAGGACGCTACATCCCTAAAAGCAAGGACTGTCCTCCCTGATAATTGTTGAAAGTATGTCCTATTACTGGATTAACTAAATACTACTCACTGGGACATTTGTTTTACCCTACCCAGGTAAACCAGCAGCCCCCCCCCTCCCTATCTTTAGTTTTAGTTTTTGCCTCCTTCCCCTCTCGGTCATATCTCTCTACTGCCTTTACCCTGACCTCCCTGCATCCTGCTATTCATACTTACTTTTCCTCCAGTTTCACTTATCTGTTTTATTTCCCTCTTTTACCTGGCCACTAGGTGGCGCTCTTGTCATCTCATTCTCCTACTCTCACTATCTTTAGTAATTCTTACTGCTCTTCTTAATGTTCAACCTGATTTCCATCTTGTTTTTCTTTCTTTATACCCATCTTTTCTACACTTTACAGCATTTTATTACTAACTCCACACAAGTCTTCCCTACCTTTCTAACCCACCTTTACTCTTCCACCTATTCTCTACCTCCTGACTGATTGTTTTCTGCTACTGGTTGTCTTGTTGTTCCCCGCTCCGTTTACGCTCCTCACTCCGCTCCCTCCCTACCCCCAATTCCCACCCACCCCAGGGTCCTACATTTATACTTCCCTAGACACACCCCTAATTACTCACCAACCTATAACATTTTCTCCATTTTATCCACCATCTTATACCTCACTTCCTACACACCCTCTCCTAATACCTTACCTCCTATTTCCTACTACCCTATTAACTCTAACCTCCTACTCTATATAACTATGCCCTCTACCCTAAAGTTTCTCTCACCTCTCCTTCTCCTAAACATTCTACTCTTCTACTACACCCTTACCTCCTATGAAAATCTCATACTACTTCAAACTCCATCTTCAAACAAAGATACTACTACTACACTTCTACCCAAACTAGCACACATTAACATACTAACAACCTGTCCCTATCTCCCCCTCTCTTCCATAAAGCCCACCGCTACCAACTGACTACCTCTAAGAGACTCATTCCAATATCACTCAAACATACAAAACCCTACAACCACCACAAACTCCTTTACTTATATATGGAGATATCCACCCCAACCCTGGCCCCAACACCCCAAAACCCAAGCCCTCTAATACAAACTACCACCTAACCCACTCTTCCTCAGACTCCTCTCAATTGCTCATCTTAATATCCGTAGCATTAACAACAAAATCACTCAACTCCATGCCTTAATTGATTTCTATGCCTTTGATATCCTATGCCTCACAGAAACCTGGCTTAAACCTACTACAAAGACAATGAATTCACCCCCAGGATATAGTACCTTAAGACTAGACCGCACTAACATGGCCCTCCTGTTTAAATCCCAACTTCAGCTAACTTTAATTAACTCCTTCCCCACACCAGGAAATGCTGAAATGCTATGCACCAAACTCCAAATCATCGCAACCAAATCTTTAGACATAATATGTTCCTACATCCCCAGGCAAGAACATCCACACCCTAGAAAATATCCTTTGCTGGATCTCTAGCACCTTCCCCAGGAAACCATTATCCTAGGTGACTTTAATGTCGACTGGAACTCCTGCATATCCCCAAACCCACCATACACCTTAACCTCTTTAACTTTCACCAAACCATTAACTCTCCTACTAGAATAAACAAATCCACCCACAAACAAACAATCCTAGACTGGATACTAACCAACAACAATCCCTCTCCTATAATACAGGCATACTCCCAGACAATATTAGTGACCACCTCCTTACCTTTATCACTAAAAAATGCAACATCCTAAACAACCTACTTATCGGACCAAATATAATAGAACAGCATTCAATCTGTCATCCTTTCAAACTGAACTCAAACAATATAACTGGTCTACACTAAAATACCTCCCAATAGATGATGCAGTTATGCATTTCAACAATACCTTCTTACAAATTCTAAACCAACATGCACCATCCCGACTAGTTAAAATCAGATCCAAAGCAGCTCCTTGGCTCTCTGCTACTACTAAACAAACTATGAGAATGAGAAATAAATCATGGTCAATATGGAGATCCACTAAAACCCCACTGACCATCAGACCTTCAAACATCTAAGAAACAAAACAAAGAAACTTGTCATCCTAGATAAAAAACTATAACTTCCAATACCAACAAAACCACAACCAAAACCCAAAAATTCTGGTCAGGAATTAATAAACTTCTCCATCCAGGCAATACCAAAACACCTACCCCAGCTAGCTTAGCACAAGAACAACCTAACATCATAGCCAACACCTTTAACAATTTCTTCTCTCAAACTGTTAACTCACTTGCAAGCTCTATGACTCCACCCCTCCAAACTACTCCCATCCCCAGCAATACCTATACACTAAAACTGGAAACCGTCTCAACTACCTATATACAGAAACTACTGTCTAAACTAAAACCCTGTACACCTTCAGCTGACAAACTTCCTGCTGAATTCCTTCAATTAGCTGCAAAAGAAATAGCATACCCAGTATCCATCTTAATAAACAGAACCATAACAGAATCCAAAATTCCATCCTGCTGGAAAATCTCCCACATCATTCCACTCCACAAAGGTGGAAACTCTAATGAACTATCCAATTTTAGACCTATCGCCTCCTATCGCCTCTATCGAAAATAATGGAACGGTGTATGCACCACCAACAACCAAACTATCTCTTAAATAACAACTTGCTTGTAGACTCTCAACATGGCTTCAGACCCTACCACAGCACTACTACTGCCCTTCTTTCCTTCTCTGATACCATAAATAAAAATCGTAATAATAACCTATTCTCTTCAGCTGTTTCTAGACCTCTCAAAGGCATTTGACATGGTTAACCATCAACTTCTCCTTGATACCTTAAAATCTCTTTCGCTGGACTCTCTAGCCTTACAGTGGTTCAATTCCTATTTAACTAATAGGAAACAAGCTGTACTGTGGGACAGCCATCTATCCACTCTACTCCCTGTCACTCTTGGTGTCCCACAAGGATCCATCCTAGGCCCCTTCTTTTCTCCACTTTCATCAACAATCTGCCCAACTCCCTACCTACATCCACATGCATCCAATATGCAGATGATTCTACTCTCATCTGCTCAGCCCCTACCCCAGAAGAACTCCACTCCACCACCCAAGCAGTCTTCACTGCAGCAGAAAATTTTTTTCAACATATCTGCCTCCTCCTGAATCCCAAAAAAACCAAACTAATACTTTTTACCCCTACCTCTAAATCCACCCCTATCTCTTTCTCTATAACATCCTGTAATGGCACTATCATCCAACCTGACAACTGCACCAAACTCGTCACCATAGATAACCAGCTTACCCGACCATCATATTGATTTAACTATCAAAACTGTTAACAAAAAGATTGGTGCCCTTTACAGACTAAAGCCCTATCTCACTGCCTCTTCCCGAGTAGCCCTAGCCCAAACTCACCTTATCTCTACACTAACCTATGCCTCCCCCTCCTTTGTCAACTTATCGAAGAGTAATCTTCAGAAACTAAATACTGCCTACCACAGTATAGCCAGATTTGCCACTGGCTCACCCTTCCAAACTCACCACTGTCTAAACTTAAAGAAACTCAACTGGCTTGAACTCCCAAACCTTATACTTCTACAACAACTAGTCATCACCTTCAAAATTCTCCATTACCCTTCCAACATCCCTATACTAAATAATGTCATTACACCTTATAAGAACCTCAAGACACTCAGATCAGCCAACAAACTATTAGTGACTACCTTGAAATCTCATAATAAATCAGGTGATTCCCTATTTGCAAACACTATCGGTTCTTACTGGAATACACTTCCCACTGAACTGACCTCCCTAACATCATGCCACCTTTTCAAAAAACAGATAAAAAACCACCTACAAATCCACTGGCTCTGCCCCTGCTCTAACCCTGACTGAGCATACTACTGTTTATTACTCTGAACAGTCTGCATATTTCTTTCTTTACTCTCCCATTCTTACCTAAACTATCATTCTTAACCCCCTTTCTGGTCCCTCACCCTTTTACCTTGTCTCACTGCCTATATACCTCACTCTCCTGTTTAACTTTACTTTCTTAACAGTTAACTTGATTAAATACCATTACCCTACCTAAACTTACTCTACCCTCACTTTTCTTTTTCCACTTATCCCTTTCTCCCTTAAGTTTACTACCAACTTTTCTCCTTACCTTCTAACTTGCTTTTTTTAGCTTGCCTAACTACTAGCTTTCTTTTCACTCTGTGTAATACCATCACTCTTCTCTACCTCGGACCATTGATTAATTTTTACATACCTCCACTTCAGATATCCTTTACTCAACTGTATTTTCTTGTGCCTGAATTTATATCCTCAACCACATAACGTGAACTGTGATCTTAATCTTACTGTAACATACTTAAGTTAGTTAAGACAATCTGTATTCTGTTGGGACATTTTGATTTGTTTTGTGTTTTGTTCTCTGTTAAAAAGTTTGATCTACTTAGTTAAGTAGTCTTCATGTATGTCGTAGTCTATTAGTGGAGCTTGTCTCCTCGGGCCTCTGCTGAAAATGGACATGTATCCAGCCAGACTAGCCCGGTTAACAAATGTAAAATAAATAAATAAATAAATGTTGATAGTGCCTACATATTTGCATTGTTACTTACTGTTATTGTTACCCCTTCTTTGTTGTACAATGCACTACTTCCAGCCCTGTTTACTGTAGCTTTGTTTGCATGCATGTTCACTTGGGGTTCCCTGGAACACTGCTTACACCTGTAATGCAGAGTTACAGTGCTTCTGTAGACTCCTAGTGACATCTGCATAGCGTACGATACGTATGTCAACTTTACACATGATGGAACGTCACTGTCCGTCCTGTATGCATGTATGTTGCCTGTGACACATTGCACATGTCTTACCTGGCATTTACCCACGTGTGCAGTCATATATGCCAGTGCTATGAAACAGTAGCGGTACACCCATACATACACACCTTCAGTATGTTGTTCCCCATTGGCCCTATGTGTTGGTACTCACCATGGCAATCACACTACTAGGGTAGCGTGTGCAAAGGTAACCTGTGAATCACCTCTATGGTCCAGTTGTGGTTTATGTGAGTCATGTGTCAATGTCACAGCTGCCACATGTATGCAGTCAGCCATCACCCTTGACCAGGAACGTACAACACATGTGTGGGATGCCACCACACAGCCAATCTGGGGACTGGGCTCTCTGAACCCAGTAATGCCATACCCTGTCAGGTGGCATGTCATATATACTACATCCTGGACAAACTTCAACCTCAATCCCTGCTGCTACTATTGATAATACCCCTGAAGATGTTTCTGATAGTTTTGACCAATTCTTTACTGAGACATGTCAGGCCCTAGCTAGCCATTTACCTCCTAGCTCCCCTGGTGCTGAAAGTAGCACCCCTAGAAACCTACTTGCGTTCAGCTGCCAACCAGTTGCCACTTCACTTCTCCGTACCTTGATTGAAACAGTGAAACCCACTACACTTTCTGCTGATCAACTCCCTGCCGAGTACCTATCAAAATCAGATGATGCTATTGCTTACCCCGTCTCAAAGGTAATCAAACGAACCATGGTAGAATCTAAATTTCCCACCATCTGGAAAATATCATATGTAATCCCACTTCACAAAGGAGGCAGCTCTACTGAATTCTCCACTTATAGGCCAATAGCTATACTCTCTCCACTTGCAAAGATTATGGAAACTTTAGTCATAGACCATTCATGCACCACCTAATCCAAAATCGCCTTATGGCAGACACTCAGCATGGCTTCCGTCCTCATCACATCACCACTTCAGGCCTCCTAGCCTTTACTAACACCATAAAACATACTTGCAACACTAATTATATATCCTCAGCCCTCTTTTTGGATCTTTCCAAGGCATACGATATGGTTGATCACCAACTTGTAATCCACACCCTGCAAACATTCTCTCTAGATACTGGAGCCTTCCAATGGTTTCAATCCTACCTGCATGGTCGACAGCAGGCTGGCCTCTGGCAGAACAAACTCTCTAACCTTCTACCTAACACCCTCAGAGTACCAGAAGGCTCTATACTAGGGCCCTTGCTGTTCTCCATCTTCATTAACGACCTTTATACTGTCATCCCAAAAGTCAGCTGTATCCAATATGTTGAAGACTCTACACTGATCTGCTCAGCCACATCTCCAGTAGAGTTATGGTCAGCTACCCAGACCACCTTTAATACAATAGAAAACTGGCTTTCTGAACATCGTCTGATCCTAAATCCCAAATAAGCTAAACTGCTGTTATTTCACCAACACGTAGGTCTACCGCTTTCACCTTTACCATAACATCAACTGATGGCACAATAATCTCCCCTGACTCATCTACTAAACTATTAGGTGTCATCATAGACAATAATCTCAAATGTGACCTACATGTTAACCAAATTATCAAAGCCATCAATAGAAAACTAGGATCACTATACAGAATAAAAGCCTTCCTAGCCCCTCCAGCTAAAGGTGCCATAGCTCGCTCACACCCTGTTTCAACCCTTCTGTATGCATCCCCTCTACTCTCGAATATGAACAAGACTGTCCTTAACAAACACTCAACTTGCTACAACCACATTGCCAGGTTTGCCACTGGGCTGCCTTTTAGGACACATCATTGCATCAATCTAAATCAGCTTGGTTGGCTTGCAATACCCAGCCTAATACAGTATAACCAACTGATTATGGCCTATAAAATCCTCTATAATCCGGACAATACTCCTGCACTTCAAATATTATCACTCCCTATAACAATCCTAGACCGCTTCGATCCTTTAACAAACTACTAATTCAGACTAGCAAATTTAATAACACAGCCGGTGATTCTCTCTTTGCAAACTCTGTAAGTACATCCTGGAACTCACTTCCAGCTAATATTACCCTACATTCCACCTTAGGTCAATTTAACACTGGACTCAAACAACTCAAACAACATCTGTCACTTAACTGGCTATGTCAATGTATCAAGCCTGGCTAACTCGAATGTGTAAAATCTGTGAACCAGTTTACTGTGTAATTTAATTTAATCCTGACTTGTGCTCAGGACTAACATTAACCTGTGGAACATGTTTAACTTGCGTACTTATGTAATCTCTGTAAATAATCTGTTTGTAATATGTAATGCTGGTATTATGCAATGCTGTATCTGCTTACCCTTGTAGCTTTTCTCCCCGGGCCTCCCCTGGAAATGGACATGCATCTAGTCGGACTATCCCAGTCAACAAATGTAGGATAAATAGATAAATAAATAAAATATATTACAGTGACTACAATACAAGTCAGACATTGACACGCACTGACAGCATGCTGAACACACTGGGGCATATGTGGGGACTCAGATTAGCATCCTGCCTGAGCATCACACACCTCCAGAGCTGGCACACAGGCATATGTTCCATCAGAACAGAGCACATGCCACACATGGCACACACATCCCCTGTGCCACACACTCACAGCCTGTAGGGCTACAGAACACACCTGCTACAGACATGTCAGGTACCTGTCTTGGGTGCTGCACTGGGGTCCCGCTCAACAGGCTGTATCTGGTGAAGGTCACAGTGATATGCCTCAGGGGCACTATGGTCCACCACAGAACACATGCATACAGGTCAGTCAGAGGCATGGACACATATGACTCACTCATTGACCATGCCAGTATAGCTGACCTGAGACATACCTCCCTGGACTACATGATAGGGAACATAGAATGGATCTCTCAGCATGTGGCACAGGCCAGTATGAGCCTGATCTTGGTTGCCCACATACCCTCACCAGGTATGCTACCACTATATGTGGGAAGGGTGTTGTATGTCTACATTATGCTCAGTCTCCACTGTCATTCATAGGGTATCCGCTGGCTGTCAACGTGTGCTTACATGCTGGGGAAGCCACAATGATGTGCAAGGGTCATCTTGCACGTAACACCCATGGCCCGATGTATAATGGCAAAGCTCTTTGGTACACACATACTGCCTTATGCTGCAGGACATGGTTTACATAGCCACCTCTGTGGGTATTACACAGGTTAGGACACTAACAGTGCTGCTACACAACAACAGCAGTGTACGCCAGAAGATGCATGCACCAGACACTGTTCTCAGCACGGTGAACTGCAATGTCTGTGCAGTACCAGATTCCTGATTCATGGCTCACAGGTTTTACCCATCACTGACAGGTTATGCCCCATACCATGCCTGTCGTCCCCTACACATGTAACACACATGGACAGGGGGGTGGTATCCCAAGGTACCACAGATACACACACCTCCAGGTTGTTGGCACAGCACAAAGCATCAGGGCCTAATCATGTGCAGCTAACAGTGTGTCAGACTGCCATCTAGTCCATAGCCTGGCACACACAACCCTCCCATACACAGGAAGACCACCTATCCTCCATAACAACACTGGCAATATGACAGTCTCAAGAACTGTGTTTATATGGCTGGACTGCATCCAGCCAAACATTGTGCGTGAGCATTACTATAGCTACAACACACTAGTTGAAGGGTTCACAGCATGTGGTCATGGAATTACAGTGGAATGACATGTTACCACTACCACAACAGGTGGGAACACGCAGCACCTGTACATTGACTACATGTACACTATATGGCCCAGACCAGATGTGTATGCCCTGCTGTAGGTATTTCGCCATATACACCCACACTGTATAGAGACATACCACATGCGGACCCTGCAGAGTAAGACACAGTCATATTGGTATACATTGCAAATACCATTTATCCACTCGAGGCATGTGTCAGACATGGTAACTACTGCAGGTCACAGGTATTTATGTGTATGTGTCACACACATACATCATGTGTGCAATGCCATTGCTGGTTTAGGCAATGGCATGCATTGTTATGTACAAAGACCCACACAAGGTCATACTGTGTGACACAACCACACGTGGCAGTTGTGGGTTACCAAAACATACCTATCTGTACTCTGACAATGGTAATAGACACAGTAGCAGAGGGCACTATTGGCATTACTAGCCAAACTAGCCCTGTTTGGCTGTGCTGATAGTGTGGTGACATCCCCTGTGTTTACTGGGGGAATATGCAGCATCTGGTGTATTGTAGTATTTGCCAAAAGGATCTGTTCTCTCACACTTGCATTTACACTCTACTACCCCCACTTGCCATTTGCAGGATTGATTATTTATTTATTTTATTTTACATTTGTTAACCAGGAGAGTCCGACTGGATACATGTCCATTTTCAGCGGAGGCCCGGGGAGAAAAGCTCCAGGTACATAACAGACATATGAACATTGTTAATGCAAAAAAAGGAAGATAGTTGAGTTCTAAATACAATATAAAGATACATCACATCTTGGGAAAAAAATAACAATAGCATATAAAAAAAAACATAGGTCAGTTACAAAGGTGAGGTGCCTTGTTAAAAAGTGATTAAGGATAGTGAGGTAAGAGAAGGGTAAATGATAGTGGTTAATCAGGTTTGGAACAGGGACAGGATTCCTTTCCTTACCTAACTAAGTCATGACACATGAAAGAGACGCTTTAGCAAAGCGCACTATTTGGATTACTAGATAGTTCCTCTTCTCTGGCTGTACTTATAGGGTGCTGACAAAATCAGTATTTTGAAAGGGTAATGTGCATCAGGTAGTGTGATCTCCTGATTGCCAGAACTAACATGTTTTTCATATGGAAATGCACACACACAAACTCCCACATCCAAACACACACACATGCCATTTACAGTTTTCAAACTCCTACCTAACTACATTATGACACTCGGGAGAGACGCATTAGCAGAGTGGGCTATTCGCATTACTGGGAGGCTTCCCTTCTTCTGCTGTACTTATAGGGTGCTGACATCATCTGTGTTTAGAAAGGGGAGTGTGCATCCTGTAGTGTGTTCTCCCAGTTGCCAAAAGGGACATTTCCCTCACACAAAGTTGCACACACACTAACCCCCCTCATCCAAACACATACACTTGCAGGATTCAAACCACTACCTAACTATGTTATGACACTTGAGACAGATGGATTAGCAGAGCACACTATTCGCATTACTGGGAGGTTTCCCTTCTCCTGCTGTACTTATAGGGTGCTGACATCATCCGTGTTTAGAAAGGGGAGTGTGCATCCTGTAGTGTGTTCTCCCAGTTGCCAAAAGGGACATTTCCTTCACACAAAGTTGTACACACACTAAACCCCCTCATCCAAACACATACACTTGCCATTTGCAAGATTCAAACCACTACTTAACTATGTTATGACACTCGAACTGGATGCATTAGCAGAGCGCGCTATTCACATTACTGGGAGGCTTCCCTTCTCCTTCTGTACTTATAGGGTGCTGACATCATCTGTGTTTAGAAAGGGGAGTGTGCATCCTGTAGTGTGTTCTCCCAGTTGCCAAAAGGGACATTTCCTTCACACAAAATTGCACACACACTAACCCCCCTCATCCAAACACATAAACTTACATGATTCAAACCACTACCTAACTATGTTATGACACTTGAGACAAACGCATTAGCGGAGCATGCTATTTGCATTACTGGGAGGTTTCCCTTCTCCTGCAGTACTTATAGGGTGCTGACATCATCTGTGTTTAGAAAGGGGAATGTGCATCCTGTAGTGTGTTCTCCCAGTTGCCAAAAGGGGGATTTCCCTCACACACACTAACCCCCCCTCATCCTAGCACACACACTTGTCATTTGCAGGATTTAAACCACTCCCTAATTATGTTATGATACTTGAGACGGATGCACTAGCAGAGCGTGCTATTCACATTACTGGGAAGCTTCTTTTCTCCTACTGTACTTATAGGGTGCTGACATCATCTGTGTTTAGAAAGGGGAATGTGCATCCTGTAGTGTGTTCACCCAGTTGCCAAAAGGGACATTTCCCTCACACACACACTAAACCCCCTCATCCAAACACACTCACTTGCCATTTGCAAGATTCAAACCGCTACTTAACTATGTTATGGCACTCAAGATGGATGCATTAGCAGAGTGTGGTATTTGCATTACTGGGAGGTTTTGCTTCTCCTGCTTTACTTATAGGGTGCTGACATCATCAGTGTTTAGAAAGGGGAATGTGCATCCTGTAGTGTATTCTCCTAGTTGGCAAAAGGGATATTTATTTCAAACAGTCCTGAACACATACTAACCCCCTCCACACACACTGAGCATGTACAGAATTCAAACCCCTACCTAACTACGTTATGATACTCAAGACGGATGCATTAGCGGAGCACGCTATTCACATTACTGGGTGGCTTCCCTTCTCCTGCTCTACTTACAGGGTGCTGACATCATCAGTGCTTAGAAAGGGGAATGTGCATCCTGTAGTGTGTTTTCCCAGTTGCCAAAAGGGACATTTCCCTCTCACACACACAAACCCCACTCATCCACACACACACGCACACACTGAGCATTTGAACCCCTACCTAACTATGTTATGACACTTGAGAGAGACGCATTAGCAGAGCACACTATCCGAATTATTGGGCATTGGTTCTGCACCTGTAGTATTTATAGGGTGCTGACATCTTTATTTCTACAGAGGTATGTAGATGTAGTACTACCTGTCAGGTGGGGGATAGCATATATATGCATTTGCAGCCACCTACGTCAGGGTCAGATATGCACATCACACTGGCAGGTTATGTTCTATACCATGCTTTGGGACCACAGGACCTGTAACACACAACACAACCAGTCCAGAACACCACACCCACATCCAGGACACACACTTAGCTTCCCTGGGAACAGTGCAAGGATATGCAGGTGTTCACATACACCATTCCAGTTGTTAACATCAGGTACAGGCATATTGTGTGTGAGAACTACTCAGGCCTCTACCACTTTACCCTACAGCCACTACAATTTGTGGGTCCATGTGCTATGGCAGAACCACACACCACAGCCACATGGGGGAATACATATTGCACCTGTCCATCTGCAACGTGGGTACTCACTGTTCCACACCAGAGGTAGACCACCATTGTTGATATCTGACCATACCCACCTTTCCCTGGATATCTATATCCCATCTCCACCCCCAGGCAAAGTTCTCACTGCACACAAACTGTATTTAGCACAAGCAGACTCTACACTTGTGTAGACTGGGGTGGACGACTTCAGAGGACCCATGCTGGAGGACTATACTGGCCACTCAGCATAATCCTTGACAATTGCATTCTATGAGCATGTGTACGGTTTGCATTGGTCATGCTATCCCACATATACCCATGACTGCTCCACAACAAGACACCTGTCAGCTGTACACCAGCCATATATGCCTGCAACAGACAGAGTGACCTAATACATTGCAGAGCTGTAGCCCACAGAGGGAGGACATCTGTGAACAGTTCCGGCACGGCACTTCATTCACACATACTCATTACAACACAGTGTTGACAGTGGAATCATCCAGAGAATGCAGATAGGGCTCCCCTCAGTCTGTTATTGACGGACACCTACTGCCAGAGATCCTCAGCAATCCTCTCACAGCACACACCGACAACATGGCTGTGGCTTAGCACATTCAATCCTTGGGACCTCCACGGTGCCCCTGCTTGACAGAGGCACAGCTCACTAGCCTCACATGTTGCCTTCTGTGATCTACTTTACAGTGGCACAGTAGCCTACTATCCTGGTGATGCAGATGCCAAGCACACTCTGGCTGAGCTGTCATTCCCTAGGGCAACAAGCCTAGTATTGACCTCTACACCCATATGTTCAATTGTCGGATGCACAATATTTGTTGTGCTGTTCTACTGTTTGCAGGTCTTTATTGCCATAGCATTCCCTGGTCCTATGACCAACTTGTGTATCTGTGGAAGATGTTTGCATATGACGGTGATCCACTATATCACTTATGTCTCTGTGGTCATTTACTGTGTGCACTGGGCTGATTGCTGTGTTGTGGTTGGTTCCTGGACTGACACGTACAAATACCAGATATGTGTGGCCAACTGCTAAACGGAGATATGGCCTAAGTGTGTGAGCATGCCCAGTTCAGCCTTTCCATGGCATGTTGTCTGACATATGCCTCATTTATCAAAGTGTGCAAGCATGCCCAGTGTGAGCGTTCCATATGTTGCACTCTGAAGTCCACCACTTATTTGGGTGTGTGTGAACTTCAACAATATCTCACGTTTATGGTTTTGTGTTGGGTGTCATGTTGTGTAATAACTGGCCAACTGCTTTGTGTCTGCCACAACAGGGATTATACTGTGCCTGCAGGGATTGCATGGGATACTTTGCCGAAAGTTCTCAACATACTGTCATAATGACCTAACACTGTAGTACCGTATAGTGTACTGGTTCAGTACTTTCACTGTGGTGGACAGTATCCTGGGCTTTAGTCCTATGACTGATTGACATCTTCATAGTGAGCACAACAGACTGTGTAGGGGCCAGTTGTGCACATATGACCATGTTGCAATATGATCAGATATGGACTACCTACACCAGGCTCGTCCAACATTGCTAGTGTATTCCACAACATGGGTGGACATTGGCAAACACTAGCGATGTTCCCTAGGCCATTTCTGATGCTAGTCACAGGGTGTGTTTGTCCTTCAACACACATTGTAACTGGAGTTTGCCATGACATATGTCATAGTTAGTATACTGTGCCTCCATCTACCTCTGACATAACAGTGATACCCAGGGTTAGCCTACCATCTCCCATACTCTCATCAGGATTCCTCTTGAGGGGTGTTGATATGTGGCTCTCAGGCTGACCTGTACCAGGAGATTACTGAAGAGTGGGGGTGCCTTCTGTGTTATGGATCATTCTGTACAGCTTGTCCTATGTATGTCAGCGCTGGGGTTCAGGTCTCTCATGTGCATAGCTCACTGCCATTCAAACTGTACAAGGTGCAACATGTTCATTCATTCCAGGTTGGACATGGCTTCATACATCAGGCACAGCTTTCCTGTAGCTGGGAAGGATGGCGGTGTGTGGGGCTGCAGTTTGTTTACTCAGGCAACACATGGCATCTGTTCATGCTCTTTGCTACCCCTGGTGGGGTACTGTTGTGGACTTTACAGTTGATGGAGGTGTCTGCTGTGATATATCCCACAGGGGCTATTGTAGTCAGTTGTGACGCTGATGGAGGATGGCTGCAGAGCC
The DNA here is from genome assembly GCF_019279795.1 of Protopterus annectens. Lineage (NCBI taxonomy): Eukaryota > Metazoa > Chordata > Ceratodontiformes > Protopteridae > Protopterus > Protopterus annectens. Next base: position 1,027,493,164 of record NC_056730.1, read on the forward strand.
ACAGTGAGTTCCCCTTATCTACATCTGCCAACCTTCATGTTTGGGTGGGTATATGGTACATGTTTCTGCGAACACTACAGCCACATGTTTGTCCAGTGCAGGATATTTATCACTTTTTGTACCCAGGTCTCACATTACATGTTAGGTACCTCATAGGTTAACACCTGTGTGGTAATTTGTGGGCACTTACTGTATATCCACGGTAGTTGTCTATACACAGTTCTGCAATTAGCTTGCTGACATGGCCATGGCTACAGTTGTCTGTTTGCAGGTGGCCCTTTTGTGGGCTGCTTGTGTCAGCTGGGGGTCAGATATGGTGGGCTGTTTGTACTCCTCTGCATACATGTTCAGTCACAGTCCTTCCATGTTGGCCTATACCTATGGGACATATATACAGAACGGGGGTGGGGGGGCAAGACCAGAACTTGTGGGATGCCACTCATATCCGCTTTGTAGTCTGACATGGATGCGGCATGTCTGACCATGTCAGTTCTGTCCTTGGTCTGGTTTGCAACCCCTCTACTGACATAGGGGTATATATTTAAGCTGCTGAACATATCCATACTGAACTCGTACGGTATTGTCTAGAAGCATGTGCACGGTCCAGCTATGCTGTGTGGACCACATTGCCCTCATCAATGACCTTAATGACTGCTTCAAATGGGTCAGACATGTTTAGGGGCAGGTTCTGCAGTTACAACAGCCACACTGTGTAGGGTCCAGTATCAGTAGGTCCACAATAGCCTTCTGTCTGCGGTACATACTGATCCTTTCCATAGCTGTGCAGAACAAGCTTGTCAGGATCCTGTGTGGTAGTTTGGAGTATCCATTCAGGCAACACCTTTGTTGTGATGGACCACTGTTGTTGTAAACTGCTCTTTGGGTACATATCCTGTGGTAAGGCTGACATTGGGCAGTAGTGTGATTTGGCATTCCATTATTCTTGGAGTCCATGTTGGCCTCAGCACAGGATACCATCACATACCTTTGCTGCTGTGTGTTCTGCTTTGCAGATGATGGCTGTTACCTCAGCATCTGCAATGTCAGGGGACCATCAGTCTGCTGGGATAGGTATTTTACACTTGGGGGGGGGGGTGTTTGCACTACACCTGACAGGTTGTATGTTAGCAATATGTGTGTGTGTTTGGTATGTTGTTTGTAATATCTGTGTGATTCAGAGCATATCTGTGGATGCCAAACATGGTTCCTACCATCAGTTGGGTAAGCCTTGTGATTATCCTTAGTGTCCTGTACGTTTTATATCTTCATAGGTTGATGGGTTCATACTAGGCTATACACCCTGGGCCATTAGTAAGCCTAGCCAGAGTGTGTGTGTCTTTCGCCACCCCTTGCTATGTTCAATTGTGGCCATTTATGATGTTCTTCACTGTGCCTCTGTCTGGTTGTGACACAGTGAGGACCCCCAGTATACATGTACGGTCATCCATCCACTTGGCAATATTCCTGTTGAGGGGTGTCAGTGAGGGGCTCTGCCTACCATGGATTGGGATCCTGTTTCTGGGTGTGGGGAGCCTCTGGGTTATGTATCTGTCCCTCCAGCACATCTTATTTCATTATGTGTTGAGGCTGACATCTGTGACTCTCATAGCATGTCCATTACTCCTGTGTTGGACATGGCCTTGTACAACAGACATGCAATGCCTCTGTGTAGGCAGTGTGTGACTGCAGTCAGCTGGGGTGTCTACAGCCAGGCAGCATATGACATATATTTCACACCCTTTATCCTGTTGGTGGGGTAACTAAGAGGTCTTCCGAACCGCTGCAGGTGTCATGTACGGTACATCCCATATGAGTCATTGTACTAGATTATGGGTCTGATAAGGGAACAGTACAGCGGCACAGTGACCTCTTTTGATGTTGATGTGAATCCTTTCATGATACGGTGTCCAGTATCGACAATCTTCATAGCCACATTGGCATTGTGGGTGTCACATGACAGATTAATGTCGACCTGTGTCCCTAGGTCCCTGATTACTCCTTGCATACATAATGGTTTGACACCTATGTGGTAATTTGTGTGTACCTTGTCTGGTATTTGGTGGGACATTCATACTGTCCAGTGTCTTCGGATGTCTGGGTGGAGTTCTTGTGTGTGAGAGTGTGGTCTGTCGCATGCTACAGACTGTACAGCAGTTTTGACTACAGTTATGTGCACATGGGTGGTCTCCACTGCTTTGTGCATTGTCAGTTACCTGGCAATATGGGTGGCTGTGCTGCATATGGATACTCCCCCTCCTTTGATGTTTTGGTGCAGGTGTTGGGGCCATAACACATGATATGTGGTATAACCTAGTAGTGCTGGTGTGCTATCACTAGGCTTGCAGCAGGCTTCTGTCACTGCACAGACATCAATATTCTCCATAATGGGAAGTGCCTCAGGGGCATGCATATTGCAGTTTACACATCTGGCATTGGTCAGCATTACCCTTATGTTTCCTACCACTTATGTTTTCTAGGGTGGTGGTAGTCTTTTTGGCCTTGCCTACATACGGCTCTATGGAGGCGGCAAAGGCCTTATCCAGTATCCAGACGCACATGGGTAACAGCTGCAAGCCATCTCTGGAACAGCAGCATGGCTTGTCATGCTTGACATCTCAAGCAGACAGACATTAGACCCTCTTGGACTGACAGTTGTAACTGTACCAGCTGTTAAACATGAGCATTCTGTGTTTGTACTGTGGCATCATTCTTGGTGAGGGTTAGATGCTGCACACAGCCAGTGTCATACCGCCCTGGCGTACATACTCAGAGGGACCATCCATGTCTCTTTTGATGTTGTCCAGGGAGGTACATCTCAGGAAATTCACACCAGCATGGACATTGTGTGCATCATATTTCTGCTTGCTTTGGGGTGACCTGCGTACTTGTGTTATGTGGCATTTTGTGGCAGCCTACAGGCAGCTTACTCTACCCTTTCCCTTGTTCAGTCTGGTGAGTGGGACAGCAGTGTGTCTGCTTATACAGACACCTATTACGATTGTATCAGGCATGTTGTTTCTCCTTCTGGCCTGTGACTGTTTGGCACACCAGCTTTGTGTACTATTTGTTGCATGTGCTATGTTTGAAGGTTGTGGTTGCTTGTGATCTGCTTTGGAGGCTTCTGTTGGTGTGGTGTGTTTGTAATTAAGGCCTCCGGGAATATTTCTCTGTGTTTATGTGTTTGGTTTGCAGTTGTGGTAGGTCTATGTGGGACTGGGTTTGTGGTGTATGTGGTTACCTTCTCCTCCTGACTAGTTTTGACAGTACTGAGTTGGTGGAGCTCAACCTCTGGTTTGGATACATGGATGCATCTATCACATATAGTTGTATTTATTGGGGGGTGGTGTGGTTGTCTGTGTACTTGGGACTGGTGTCACATTGCCTCTGGATTCACAGATTCTACTTGTTGTGGCTGGACTTAGTGGATTGTATGTGTGGACATATGTTATTGCCATACTACTGGTCAGTGATTACTTCCCTTTTTATGTTTGCTCTATCATGTGGTAGCTTCCTAATTCTCTTGCATGGTTTGGCAATGGCTGGAGGCCAGCATGCCAGATGCCTGCGTGTATGGCATTGTGTGTTGTTCTGATTTGTAATTGCATACTCCAAGCATTCCTGGCTGTGTTCATGGAATGCCTGTATAACATGTTCTGTGGCGTGTCCCATATTCTGCACTTGCACAGGGACTTTTGTGGATTCAACATCGGTTTTGAGGGTTGCAACCTATGCTTTACACATGTTTTTCACTGTGGTATTCTGGCCAGGAACTGGGGTCAGGATGTATATATCCAGTGTGATTACTCTATGGTCTGGTCTTACCAGTGAGCGGTACACTTCTCATCTTGCCATCCAGTACACATGTTGCTGATTATCACATCCAGTATGCTTACCCCTCTTGTGGGAGTGGTACATTGTTCCTGGGCATTTTTGTTTATGGAATCTGTGTAATTTTCTCCTACTGTGTTGGTGCTAGTATAATGCTCCCGGTGTATGTCTGGGTATTTTCAGTCAAGCAATATAATGTGGTTTGGGGGGCTTGATATATTCATGTATTCGAACATAGGCCAGGTGCAGTTCCTGGTATTAGGACAGTAGTCTGCAGCAGGCTATATACTGGGAGGCGGTTTTAGCCATTGGTATTTGACCATGGCTAATCCATGCTGCTTCTTGTTGTTGTATCAACATGGGAGTGTGGTTATCCTTGCCATTTCTTGCTAGTCAACCTCCTTTTGTAGCTTGTTCCATGTTTTGCGGCTGTACAGCACAGTATGAGGTGTGACCTGGTAGTGTTAGGGTGCTGATGTGAGCCTTGACCCAGTTCTCTATTACAGGACTGGTATCTACATTCTCCATACTGTGTGCGTTTACACTGCACACATCTTGCTGTTCATACATCTGTCATTGGGTAGCATTACATCTAGGTTCCTATCCCTTGTAGAACCTATGAAGGTGGGTTTGTGTTTTGAGACTTACCTATTCAGGGCATGCTGTGGGTACTGACAGCCTTTGCCAGTATCCATGGGGCATGGCATGATAGGTGCACACCACCCCTAGCAGGTGATGCATCATGTCAAGCTCCGCATGTCTTCCCAGCCTGAAACACATTGGCTCCCCTTTGACTAACTGCATTACTTCAGCCAGTTATTGCACTTGATCATCCCATCGTCATTTTGTGGCTTCATGCTTGGTGAGGGTGGATGTTAGTCAGGGTGCTCAGGTGTGCATATAGTACATGGTGAATCATTACTTAACACATAGCGTTCATGCCTCAGGTGGTGCTGCAGGGCTGCCTCTGTCGGATGCGCATATTACACTTCCCTGTACATGTTTGTGAGCAGGTCATGTCATTTTAGGCATCCCTGTTATTATTTGAGTGAGTCAGAGGGGGTATCATTCCCAGGGTTCCTGCTGAGCCAGTGTATGTGCTATGCATTGCCTCTTTGCCAAAGCCAGGGCATACTGGGCATGCCTCCTTCTGCCTACTGGGGCAGGCTCAGGTTGTTCCTCCTCCGAGTCACGCTCTTCCTGTGATGGCCTTGGCAATGGTGGGGGGCTGTTTGGCCCGGCCCTATGCTGGTCCTGCTGCAGCAGTTTTCACAAGATCATATTATGTAGCATAGCACATACCATGACAATTTGGGAAGATGTAGTTGGTGTGTACTGCAAGGCTCCACCAGATGTGTCCAGACACCGGAACCGTGACTTGAGCAGCCCAAACACACGCTCTATTACATTATGTGTTTGTGCGTGTGCCTCATTATGGCGTTCCTGTTCAGGTGTGTGTGCGTTTCTGATGGGTGTCATCAGCCACAGCTCCAGTGCATAACCTGCATCCCCCACTAGGTGTCCGTGTGGGATGTCCCCACTGGCAAATGTCTGGTACAGCTGTGTCAAATGCCAGCTGTGGGAATCATGGTAACTCCCAGGACAGTCAGCATACACATTCATTATTATGCCCTGGGCATCACACATGACCTGGCAGTTGATGGAGGGGAAGCCCTTGTGGTTAATGTAGGCCCTACCCCGCTCACCGGATGGTGGTTTGATGCATATGTGCGTGCAGTCTATTGCACCTACTACCTCAGGGTATTCCGCTATTTGCTGGAAGAGATGCATATTGCTGGCCAATACCTTACGGGCATTGGGGAAATATACATGATCACCGACATGTGCTGACATGGCATCCAGGAACTGGTGCAGTACCCTGGAGGCTGATGCCTGTGATATCCCCATCGTATCACCAGTTGGTCTCTGGAAGGTACCTGTTGCTAGTATTCTTAGGCCAACACATACCTTGGTTTCCACTGGGATGGGTTCCCCTCTGTTGGTTCTGTGTGTGAGGCATGGCCTGCACAGCTCAACAATTTGCTGCAGGAGCTCTCTGTCCACTCTATAGCGCTCTACTATCTCCAACTCATGTAACCCGTGGTAGGTGACCCTGGGCCTGTACACTCTTCTCCGTCTCCTCACTGTGGGTTGTCTGGCACCATCTGCATTCTCACCACCCTCAGCAAGTCGCCTATGTCTCATTATGACAGCTATGATAGCCCCTAACATTTCTGCTCTGAGTTCAGCTTTTTCAGTTTTCACTTCTATTAGCTTACTCCTGTCTTGCAGTGTCTCTTAAGGGAAACATCCTGCACTACTGTTTGCAGAGATTTAAGTGCTGGGCTGGGCTACTATTCTGCCTGTGTAATTGCCTGCTTCTAATTGTTTTCATCTGCTAGCCTCAGCAGTTATCCCTGCTAGCTTCCTATTAATTCTGTTGCTTCCTTTTTCCTCTCTGTTTCCTCAGGGGGGAGCAACCTGAAACAATCTGAAACATGCTCACAGTGGCTTACATGCACGCACACATGCTTACACGGTTCAGAATCTACTTATTTGAGTTAAAACGCACGTACACCCGCACAAACACTGTTACACATCTGCCAACAGCCTGCAACATACTCAGCCTGCCCTACATGTACGCACACTGGTGCAAACAGTGTTAAACATCTCCCAACATGCTCCCACATGCTCATTCTGCCTTACACGCGCGCACACTGCCCTACTCTCACTTCATGGTGCGCACACGTACGCATGCACACCCAGCAAGAAATTTTGGTGTAAGTAACAGTGTACACCTTCCATTTCTTGACTTTCCATGATTTATCTAGTGGCACACCTCTTTCCATGATCTGTGCCTGTCATCTGTCATGTTACACTGGCCTCCAATGAACTGCATTTCTTTCTACCATTCCCCCCTGTGATGTCACCTATCTCCTATTCTATTCCTCCCCCTTATGTATCTCTTACACTACTCAGACTGTGCTCATTTGCTATGTGACTGTGAGATTCAGTATCCGAACCCTCATTTACATGAGATTGCCTACTAATGCTTAGTTACATGTCTTAGACTCAGCTTCCCCCCTTAGCAACCACTACACGGTGGCCATGTTGTTTTTGGTCTGCTGGTCCTTGCATTGTCATTCCATGTATTGCATGAAACCCACATTTGTGGGTTTATAACCTTCATTTTCATGTTTTATACAGCACAACCCATTTGCGCGGGGCTGCGCTGGGTTTAAACATCGGCGATCGCCAAAAAAAAATTATATTTTTATTATTTTGGCATCGGGTTATATTGCCAATGGCCACATATTTGGCCATTGACATGCTGCCTGAGTCATATGCACCCTTTTTTTGGAGCTGACATGGCTCCGTTGTGGAATTTGCAGAAACGTACTCAGTTGTCAACTGAGTACATTTCTGCAGCTAAGACGTCTCTTACACGGACTGGTTTCTGCTTTGTGGATCGCTAATATACCTCATTTGCATACCTTTCGGATGCAAGTGAGGTATTTAGCATGTCCACGCCCAGTCCGTGTAAGAGACGTTTTAGCTGGTCTCTTACACGGAGTTTAGGGCTGTTCCTGGATCGCGAGGCTTGCATGGAGTGTTGCACGTCTCTTACACTCCGTGCAAGCCTTCGTGAATCCTGCCCAATTTCTTCAGCTCTCAAATGATGGAGTCCTCTCCATCGGATGAGTTGGATACAGACACTAAACTGAAGTGGGGGGACCTCTCATCTCTTGTAGTTGTTGCTTCCTCATGTGTAGCCTTTTTAATTAATATTGCCAGTTCCAAGGATGCACAGGGCTGAATCTCTTAAGACCCAAAGAAAAATGCATGAAACACCCATCTAGAAATCCTGCAATGTGGCACAGGATTTTGAAACATGCATTAGATATACTAAATGTTTACAGTACTGAATGCATATATCACACTTTTCTGCATATATTTTAACTAGTTAGATTGGCTTGCTGGTGCAGCCAGGGCTGGTCTCACAGGTAAACTAGACAACTGCCTAGGGTGCTGTGTTTGTAGGGGAGCTCATTCCTTATTTATTTACTTTTTATGGCAATGCTTCTTTGCACTAAAAAATAAATGAATAAATCCAAAAGTGCACATACTAAAAGAACACCTGATATGTACAGACAGAGTAGGTATATCTGTTGAGGCTGTCATCTGTGGAATAAAATGTCTATTGTTTGCTTATTTTTTGTTTGTTTCTTTGTTTGTTCTTGCAGGACTAATGTGATTATGTGAAGCAATGTAAAATATTTAATATTGTTTGTTTAGAACAGGGGTGAAATACATTATGCTATTGTTCCAAACAAACCTTTTGGAACAATGATGAAACACATTACATGGCCATCCTCTTTTATCACAATCAGGGGTGTAAATTGTACATAGCTGTGGCTATAACTGCTTGGTGGGGTTTGCCTGGATGAGAAAGTAAATGAGTTTGTTTTGTCACCTGCTCATTTTAACAGCCATTTCTCATGAAATAAGGGATAAAGGCAGCACAGATTACCAAGACTGTCAGACTTTCTGGGGGCTGGTGGTCCATACCCACCAAGGCTTTATAACTGAATTTTGACATGGGCTTAGTAATTGCCTGTACCCTCAACCCCACCTAGTCTAAAACCAGCCTGGTGATGTCATTATTTCTTTAACTTTCCTCACAAACATCAGAGGGCACTATATCTTGTGATGAGCTGGGGGCAGTGTGGTCACTATTACTTAAACTTTCCCTGCAAATTTCTGAGGGGTGCACAGGTGGTCATTACAGCTTGTATAGGAGCACTGCACTCTCTCTGGGAGTAAATTGGGAACATTATTGTAATCATTATTTTTTTTCATTTAACTCACAGTCAAACATCTGATTCATATACAGGTGGCTATTATGACAGAAGCAACTTGAAATATGAATGTGGGCATTGATATGTTAATTATAATCTCAATTTAACACCTGGGGGGGGCAGAGATAGAAAGTGACTACTTATTTTTGAGAGGGGTAGGCAGACAGGTACTATACCAAGACACAATATATATATCTTTGCATGTGTTTTTTCACTTTATTGTGAACTGGCGTTTGGTTATCTTTGAACATTAAACCTTGGATACAAGATATCTCTTCTTTGAAATGAAAAAGTAAGATTGAATTTCTTTTCTGTATGCATAATTTTTGTTCAGATCATCACCAGATCAAAAGGATGGATACAACTCTAAAATGTACCAGAGAGCATCTATAACCCCACTTCTAGGTGCCTAACAGCCACCAGACCCCTAGTAAACTTCAGTTAACAGAGGGTACTTTTGTCCAGTTAGGGTTTGTTAAAAGGATGCAGGAAGAAGCAAAGTTGAAGAGTAGGATTGAATTTCTTTCCCTAATCATAGCTTTTATTCAGGCCATCATTGGATGAACAAGATTGTTCAAAAAAACTTTAAAATGCATCTCAGAAGATCTGGAAACCTCATGGTTTCTGGGTTCCTAGTGGCCCCACAGACCCAGAACATTATACAGTTATTTCCATTACAGTTATAACAGTAGTTTTAGTCAGCTAAAATGTTCTGAAGGATACAATAAAAAGTTGAAAAGTAATACTAAATTTCTTTCTTTGATCATGGCTTTTGCTCACTCACTGGACAAAAACATTGTTTAAAAAAAAAACTCTAAAATGTAGCCAATGGCATCTAGACCCCCCCCCATGGTATCTAGGAAGCACGTCCGACTTAATGCATTCATTTTCTCTGCAGTCAAAAGTGCAGTCTTTCTTAGATAAAACATGTTGAATGAATGAATAACTGCAGAAAAAATGAGGAGGTAGACAAACTTTGAGAAAAAAGGAAGGAAAAAAAGTGAAAAGTAATCTGGATAATTTGGGTAGTCCAGGATGGGATGAGTAATGGGGGGGGGGTTCATGCCATAGAGCCTTTTGCCTAGGGTGCTAGTTTACCTAAGGCTGACCCTGAGTGTAGTGGGTAGATATCTAGATGTAAGGTTGCTGATGTGAGGATTGCTAGTGAGCCATCAGTCAGAAAACTAGTTGAGAGGGGAGACTAACTAGTCAAAAGGATAATATTTTCCTCTAGGAGAGGGGCAGAAATCATATACTTATCATTATGCTAACATGAGCAAAACAGAGGGACACATATGGACTTTGGGGTGATGGTGGTTTGTATGGATGTATGTGCATGCCCCACACATTAAATTATTTCACTACACATGTCCTTTGGGGAGATTATAGCTGGCACATACCCCCCCCCCTAATAAATTTGATGGCTTTAAGTTCTAATCCTTGACTTCTAGACTATATAATTCTATTATAGGGATTAAATAAGTGAATAAGGGAGCATAATGACAGGTACTGATAGGGAAAGTTTGAATTAAAAATCTATAAAACTGGGATTATAAAAAATAACTAATTAAGAAAAGTATATACATGGTTGAGTTATCACTGATGATATAGTTGGACATTCAAATATTGTAAAGCTCAAAAGAGAGCTATCTAAACACATTAACCAGCAAATTCTTGCTACAAGAATGCAATGTTGCTACTATAAAAAAGCAAAATTAATAAAATGCTTTCACTGTAGAACATTCTCCTAGATTCAAAAGAATGTCAAGATAGCTAGAACACAAACTGATTTAATTATACAAATGGCATTTAATACCATCATTACATGCTGGCATTCAGAAAAAGATACAGCAATGTTATTTTATTCTTTGACACTGTAATCTGCTTTTAGCACTCAATTTTTATTTAAATGACAACTGTCAGAATAATAATGCAAAAAGATAAACCACAGACACTATGGCTTATAGTACTTGCCAGAAGCTATCATATGTAAGTCTGTCAGGCATACTTACCATAGAATGCTCTCATCAAATCATGTTGATGCCTCTGCCCTAGAAAATGTCTTTCTCTCACTGGAACCTAGGTCTGAAGTTCAGACAAGTAGCTCATTTTTAAATCTTAACAATGTAGTCATTTACATTATCGAGTGGGCTAATTATCTGTCTAGGGTATTTGAAACTGATTCATACTCAATGATACACTGTCAGTTTGCATAATTTGCAATACATGATGCAGAGAGTCATTTTCAAATGTTAAGCACCACAGTGACCGCTAAAAGGAGCAGCCATAATTTGTATATAAAGTAGGCCTGGGAGCTGAACTAGGATCTTAATATTAGGTACAAACCAGAATCTGCTTCCAAGCTGAGAATACAGATCACAGACATTTTTTTTTATTTTTGTAAATTGGATCAGTGAAAGATAGGTACACTAAATAATACAATAAGTACAGAGGTCAGTATTTCTAGATTCGCCAAGTATATTCCCTCAGATGAAAACATGGCAGTTAGTGCTGCTAGTAATGAAAATAATTAATTCAGTGAAATACAGAATGAATGCAGATGTTTGTCATCCATTATTTATTCAGTTTTATTTTATATCAGTAACTGTAGAAGCAGTGAAATAAAAATGCCTAATATTGTGAAATCCATATTATATTCAGTGCAACACTTTGCTTTAATATGATATCTGCTGTGCAAAAACAACTCTTTTAAACTATGTGTTTTGAGTTCTTGTGTAACAAATATAGCACACACACTACACACAGACTATATGGACAGCAATAATGATAATTCCTTTGCTACTACCTTTAAAAGCCTGAAATTCTTCTTTAGAGACCATGCACTAAGCAGGCTCAATTAACTCCTGTATACTAAGTGTGAAAATGCTTTCTGGGAAGTAGCACACACAGTAAATTGAGTTTAGCACCTTCTTTGAAAAGCTCATATTTTTTCTTAGAAATGTATTTGTCTAACAGATGTTTTAGATAGAGGATTGTGTGATGTGGTTTGCCAGAAGACAGATGAAAGGGAAGACCGCATTCTCCATCAGAGCACGAAATTGTTCCCCAGTGACCATAGTTACTGTATTCCATTACAAAGGAAAAATACTAGCAGTATAGAAGGCTGGAAGGACATACCACTGCTATTTCCTTATGAAAACTTTCTCTATAAAACAAATGAGTTCCTCAATAAAAAAAAAAAAAAAGTCGAAGATAAATCAGGAATTAGAAAATATCAGAAAGATGTTAGTGTACTATTTTGTTTTTATGCATATGATGGAGTAGCAGCATTTATGCTGTAAGCAGTTCTGTTAGTCATAAAAAAATGAGTTGCCTTCCTAATCCTGACATGTTTTGTGACTTCTCACTGCCATGGATTTGAACAATGGGTAATGTATTGCCATTTTCCATTGACTGGTTATATTGTTATGTCCAGCCTCCATTTTATCATGTCTGCTTATTGGCTATCATAAATCTGAATTTGCTATTACAGAATATCACTCATTTTCTGAAATAATTTTAATACTCCTATCAGATTGTCCTTTTTATATCAAAACATTGCAATTTTGCAGTGCAGTGCAATCTTTTCCAGCAGCCCAGTTGCTTATCTTCTTGAAATTTTCAAGGACATGAACCTGACACTCTAATGTTAATACAGTTTTCAGAAATGGATTTTGATGGAAACATTGGACCAGGAGTCATTCTTTCACTTTCTTTTGTTAACAGGTCTTTAAGTGAACTGTGCATCTTCTTTTTGTTTTTTATTTAGAAAATGGGCAGGATTCACGAAGCCTCCGTGTAAGAGTTATAACTCATCCACGGAGGCTGCAGTTAAACGGAGTGATGTCAGCATGCTATGCATATTCATGAGAGCATGCTGAATCACACCTAAGGCTAACACGGTCCATGTAAGACAGTAGGGGGCGTGTCAGTGGGCCGAGCCCTGTAAGCAGACACGCCCCCAGAAGAGGAAAAGTGCACAAAGTAAACACCCACGACAGAGTCCAAGGAAATGTGAATAAACACAACACAACACATGCCCCTACAGACTATGAACAGAAAACATATAAATAAACATGTTATATATTTTTTTTAAATTGTAAAAAAGTTTAACCGTGAGTGCACTCGTTTGCGCGGGCGTGCCCATAGCGCAGCTACAGTTAGCAGTCAGTGGGAAAGCATATAGGAACTAAATATGCAAAGTAAGCCAGGAAGCAATAGCGTAGCAGTAGAGATGTTGGTTGAAAAGCAGGCATTCATGGTTTGAGCCCCCACAACGCCAATTTTTATTTTTAGCAAAATAAGCACGAAACAAGTCCCTGGCAAATATGTACACATAAAACCACATTTTATGTAAAATGTAATGAAATAGCCCATTTATACTGAAGAAATGTGAGGTAACAAAAGAATAAAAAATGCCGGATGTGCCCATAGCTGAGCTACAGTTTAACAGGGTGAATGCATCTGCCCGTATGTGAGCAGTGGTTTAACTGGTGCAAAATGAGTGCCTGTAGCTGAGCAGTGGTTTAACATGCTGAATTTAAGTGCCCCTAGCTCAGCTGAGCGTAATATGTGTGCCGATAGCCAAATGAGGCTTAAACCAGCGTACCCCGTTTGAGCGGAGCTGCGCACCATGCAAACAAGCTAACCAACGGGCAACGTTGAGCAAGCCGTATCAAAACTGCCTTTACACAGACACACCCCTCAGCATGTCTAGACAGTCATGAAAAATAAAAAGCAGTGGCCACGTTTGAACCCACGATACTATACACCATAGTGAAGGTACCAAACCACTAAGCCATGACAGCAGTACCTAGAAATGCAATAATAGCTAATATATAGGAATGAATACAAACTGGAGCATGACAATGCAGGTTTACTGAAGTTGATACAATTCCAAAATGGCCAATCACAGATATGTGCGGGAAAAACGGACTATATAAGCCCCATAGGTGGGAATACACAGCATAAACGATTGTAGAACTGAACTGCAGGCAGAATGACAGGAGTAGGAGAGGGTAGTTGCTTTCGAGCACAGAGGTGGGGCGTTGAGGAGTCCAGGTACATGGTCTGGCTCCTAGTCCACAATCATGAGGCCCAACTCATGTAGGGCCAGGTCCTCTGGGGAGCATACAGAGCTGAGGCGTGGGACTGGTTGGCTCATGATCTCACCAGTGCCACAGGGATTCCAAGGACTGGTGAGCAGGTCCATCACCAACATGCGGACCTGAAGAGACGCAAGCAGGACCAACTGAACCTTTGGATCCACGAGGCCCGGCAAATGCCCAACGCCCCACTACTGAGTAAGTTACATTTAATTATGTATGTAAGAAATTAAACTAGCTGATATTATGGAGATGTGTATTCCAATATTACTTCATTTATATTACAGCTGCAGGTGTCCGTTCTGCGAACCGCAGAGCCTATGGCGATAGGCTGGTGTGGTTGCGCCACCAGGCAGGTCAATAATCCACTACCAGTAACTGTAAAGAAATATAAAAGTATGACAGTCAGCAAAAGAGTGCAGTGTAGTCACTAAGGAATAAAATGTGCAAGTAACAGTGTGAAAGTGTCTGCAAGTATTGCTTGATTACAAAAGTGTGTTTCAGCCTGTAAGTTAAACCAAAAAATGAAACTGTCTGACATAAATTCTGAAATAAAAATGCCCCACCTGTAAGAAAATAGTACACAACCTGCAGCAGGCTGAAAAGTATAGCTGCAGAAGATGATGAAATCACATGTGTGAAATATATCCCTGTTGAAATACTGAAACATGACAGAAGTGAGACTGCTCGAAAGGATTGTAATAACTACATGTAAAACATGTCAATAAAGCCTAGAAGTAAGTACCATCCTGAATAGTAAAATGAAAGCAAGTGAGAGAGTGTGAGAAAGTGTCATGAATCCAGCAATACAGTAGCAATAACCCCTGAATAAAGTATACTGCAGTCAAGACAGAATGAAATGCATGTGATAATCAAAACCAAACAGCGAAATCTGTTCAAAGTGTTGCTGCATCTGGAATGTGTATCCCAAAATCTGGATATGTTGCTCTCAGTCTGCAATATGCAGATAGGATTATTGTCTGATATACCAAACATCCACACTTGTCTACAGCTATATAAAGCAAATGTAGCAGGATGATGTAGCTGAACAAAGCTAGATATGAATGTGTATGAAGAACAATAAAATGTATATTGATGTTGCAGTAACAGTCCTATCACCAAGTTGAAATAGTTATCATATATGAAACTGTAGTTAGAACAGTAGTGTGTATATATCTGTAGCTATTAGAAATGTACAGCATATGTATTGGTATTTGAAGGTGTTAATATTATTTTCTTCACCCCACCCTATAACCACATATAACCCATTCCATGTGAAAATGGTATGTGCAATCACAATTAACACCCCTGGACATTTGTTCTGTTGGGTCATATATATTTGCATGTCCGTTGATGCATCTGCCCTGTTCATACATCCAAACCTGATGGCCTGTTGCCATCAATTAACCCTGCATGTTGTTGGACTGTGTATTGCTGTTCAAATTATGTATGTGTTATGCACGCTGTTCAGTGGTGTGAATATCTGTGTGTTTGGTTAATGGGAATACTAATGCATGCTGTTACAACTAATTGTGAATGGTATTATATGTCACTAACCCAAACTGTCATGACATAATGCAAAACATAGGACGACAGGGAAGGCGGGTTCCAGCGGACCCACCTCTCCCACCTCAGCTGGCGAGTGCACCTGGCACTAGTGCCGAGTCTGGACGCTCCTCCGGTGGCCCCGTGCCACCTGCAGGTGGAAGCGCTGCAGGGGATGGGGCTTGACCCCCCTCTGCAAGTGTGGCCGGAGGAGAACCACCACTCACCCTCCGTAGCGTCCGGACTGTGGTGCGTAGGGAGATTTGGGACTCTGTTCTCGAGCCCCTACGCCAGCTTGAGGCACGGGTGGCACAACTAACGGGCATGCCTGTTGCCCGGCCTACACAGCCCCCATCACAGCCTTGTCCTGGGCAGTGAAGGAACAGTGGCAACTGCCTATTGGTGGGGATATCAGTTCCACTGTTGCCATCTGTGGGCTCATGGGCTCTGGATATCCAAACCTCCGTCCCCGTCAATTGTGTAACCCCCCCCACACGTGTCATACACCGCCCCTGTATGCATCTTGTTTGTCTTGTCTGTTTACCTACCCAACCTACCTCCTCAGCTGTACCGACTTCCTTCACCTGACATACCACTCTCACCTGAAAAAAGGGCACTCTGTACCCACAAAAAAATTACGCCCCATACATAGCTGCCCATTCCACACACATGTCTGCTGGACATGGAATCTATCAATTACAATTGGCTGTACAACAAGTATTATTGTTGTCCTGACACCTCTCTCAGGGGTGGAAGGTTTCAAATGTCACACCAAATTACATACATATGCACAGCTGTTGCTGATGAAGAAATGGGCAGCTATGGGCCTTACCTACATCCCTCCTGCAAATCCCAAGCTTGTTTCCCTACTGTCTTACCCTCTTTGTGACCCCTTTTTCACCACTTTCCTGTCTCCCCATTTTCATTTCTTTCAAAGAAAATAGCGCTGGTGTGCGCCAGAGTAAGCACTGGTAAGCGGGTGTGTGCGCGGAGCTAACTGCCAGTGCGCATGCGTGAGCTCCGCGCTAACCAGTGCTAACCCGGTTACAACTGCTTAAAAGTGCCTTAGTCACTTTGATTGTCAGGTCCTGTACTCAGTTCAAAAGCAAAATAAAATCCCACTGTCAGTCCCGAACCCAGGACCTTGGAAACACTAGTCTGTATGACCTACCACTAAGCCATGACTCTTATACAAGAACATTGTGCTAAAATAAATATAACATGTAATAGTAAGGATGAATGTAAAGGGAATATAGGATGTGTACTACTCAAAGCATGTCATGTAGAATTACTGTCAAAACTACTGGATTCCCATAATAGTAGTGTGTGAACACAAACAGCCATGCTAGTTGGTAGCTTGTAGGTAATAATGTCAGTTAAAGTACATATATAAATGTATGTATATGTACATACATATATATATATATATATATAAATATATATCTATATATAGTTGGAGGAGTCATTGTGCATACACACTTACTACAGGGAACATGAGAGAGGAATGGAGAAATGTGAATCTACAACACAGCCTGAATCATGAGAGAGATACTAACCTTTACACTCACAGAACACTGTCCACAGCATACCAGCATGGTCCCCGCCCTTACAATCTGAAAGGGCAATGCCTATCCCACATACCCTTTTATAGCACTGACCTGAAATCACAGTGAGAACTGAAATCAGTACACAACTGGCTGTATGCAATTAGCAAATGCTGGCTTACAATTGGTGCAGAGGCCATTACATGGACCTATGCAGATACCTACAAAAGCATCCAGTACTAACACTCCACACATGCAATACATTCATTGCACTGTCTGGAAGCAGACAGAGGGAGAGAGAAAAGTGAGAGAGAGAGAGAGAGAGAGAGAGAGAGAGAACAAAAAAAAAAAATTATACAGTGTCTCTGTGACTCTAAGCTGTCAGCAGTGACGGTAGCAGCAGCAAGCAGAAGCAGTGGTAACGCAACCAGCAGCGACAAACACAGGTAATGCAAAGTAGCAGGTTAATAGTGTGCATACTGTGAACCCTCCAAATGTGTCATAGGTCTGTATCTATAAGTATGTCCATGTGATATGTTGTGTGTACGTAGTTCCACCAAAAGGGGATGACCATACATTACATGTCAATCAGTCTTAGACCATGATCCTGGCAGCAGTTGTCTGTGCGTTGCCCCCAGCAATGGCTGTAGTGACTGCTTTGAAAGGTTAGCCAGGTTCAAAAGGCAGGATCAGCCCATCACAAAGGCACACTGGCTGGGAACAAGTGTCTGCAGGTACCCGATATCACTGCATTTGCATCCCATACTGCATAATTCCATAGCTTAGCAGACCAGGCCGGTTATGCATATTATGTGGTAGTTCCCAGGGTCAGTCGAGGTGCCTCCTTAGTGGTGTGGGACCACTGTCGCTGTATGCCACTGTCCAGGTACATATCCTGTAGTACGGCCAAGATAAATTATCAGTGTTATATGCAGTTGTATGTCCTCTCGGAGTGCAGGTAGCACACATCCAGGGATACCATGTGGTCACAGTGATGCTGCGTGTTCAGCTGTGCTGAGGCCGGCCCTCACCTGGACATGTGAGATGATAGGGAGGTTACATACAACTGTGATAAATATTTCAACTGGTGGGGGAGAAGGAGGGGGGATACGTGCACCGAACCTATCTGCAAGACTGTTGCCAATATCCGTGTGTTTGGTGAATGTTAAGTAGGTGTGTATTAACACAGAGCATATCTGAGGCATGTGGTCCATATGTGTAATATAACTGAAGAAGGCCTTGTGGTCATCCATAGTGTTTGTGGCCATTTCCCTCCCAGAGTAGGCCGTGGCCGTTGTTATGACGGACCATAGCGTAGTACCAGTGCTGACCACAGATGCCTTCCCTTAATGTGAATGTGCTCTGTCCTGCAGTCGCCTCCTGCTATTGTTATACAATCTGCCTCTGTCTGGGGTCCACCAGACAGGATGCCTAACCTTTGTGCATAGGGTCTGGGTTAGAAATGTGTGCGCAAGTTCCATGCAATCTGTGGCATGTCCGTGGTAAGCATTTGCAAAGGGGTCAGCAGTGTGGGTTGTGGCTTCCACTGGCCCAGTGTGCTGCATGGATACCATCTCAGTCCCAGCAAGTGAATAACTGTCTAATTACATACATATCAAAGTAGTCTACTGTGCTGGTGGTGCTGGTGGGATATGTATATCCAGGCCGAGTAACTTCTGTCCACATCACAGTAGTGGATGGCGTCCCACATACAGTACCTTGGGATGAACCCCCAGCGTGAGGTTGTGCATTGGACCTGTCAGTGTGTGCTGACCGATGGGGCATGCTACTATGTTGTGTGGAATGTGGCAGGTATTGTTGCACAGGTGTTGGCTGAGCACTGATATCTGGCCATGTACCTGTCTATCCCCCACGACACACACACATGCAACATATGGGAGTAGTAGTATATCACTACACATGAGTATCATGTATAGTATGAGTGCCATATATTGCTGACATAGTCTGCTGATATCCTGTTTGTGTTCTCTTCCAATGAGATGGCGCTTCAGCGTAATCCCGCCTACTCTGTAGCGGAAAATGAGGAGATCCACCAGAGCCTGGTGCGGGAGTATGACATCCTGTTTTCCCGCACCAGCCAGAATCAGCAGGAGAGGGCTGCACTGTGGCAAGACCTTGTCCGTAGGGTAAATGATATTGGCACGCATAACAGGACATATGAGCAGGTACAACATCACTGCAGTGATTTAATCCGAAGTGTCCGTCAACGTGCATCAGATATCCACAGGCAACAGGTTGCCACAGGAAGTGGGGTGGCCACACATCCCCCCCTCACCAGACTGGAGGGGCTACTCCTAAGTGTTGTGGCTCCAGCCCTGGAACAGCAACAGCAGTACACCTGCATTATGATGGAGGCTGGTTCCACACAGCAGCACGACATGGAGCGTGCAGGTAATATGCCATATGTACACTTTACTGTTCTGTACACTGTATCATATGCAATATCAATGGCACAGTTGTGCCCACTGACATTAATCTCATCATTTCTGCAGGTCCCTCCGGGGTTACAGCAAGGCAGGCCATCCATGCTGGTGAGTGTGTTTAACATAACCTATAATAGTCCTGATAACAGTAGTGTAACTCAGTAGTGCTCTGTGTGTATACTGCGGGGTGTGCATGTGTGCAGGTGTGCCTGTGCCCATGTGTGGATGTGTGCAGATGTGCCTGTGTCCACGTGTGCATGTGTGCATGTGTGCCTGTGTCCACGTGTGCATGTGTGCATGTGTGCATGTGTGCATGTGTACATGTGACCACATGTGTATGTGTGC
The DNA here is from genome assembly GCF_019279795.1 of Protopterus annectens. Classification (NCBI taxonomy): domain Eukaryota; kingdom Metazoa; phylum Chordata; order Ceratodontiformes; family Protopteridae; genus Protopterus; species Protopterus annectens. The sequence continues at coordinate 1,027,512,834 of NC_056730.1, forward strand.
ATGTGTCCATGTGTGCATGTGACCATGTGTGCATGTGTCCATGTGTGCATGTGACCACGTGTGCAAGTGTGCATGTGTCCATGTGTGCATGTGTCCACGTGTGCATGTGTGCATGTGTCCACGTGTGCATGTCTGCATGCATGCATGTGTGCATGTGTGCCTGTGTGCATGTGTGCCTGTGTGCATGTGTCCACGTGTGCATGTCTGCATGTGTGCCTGTGTCCATGTGTGCATGTGTGCATGTGTCCATGTGTGCATGTGTGCATGTGTGCAAAAGTGCATCACTGGTAACAATGTCTGGAAACTGTAAACTGTGTTTCCTGTTTTCCTCCCACAGGTTCTGGTGCTGCTCTGGTGACCTGCAGCAGGGAACCTGCATCTTGTGCCACGGGTACTGGTAATGATGATATTTGTGTAATGGTACAGGAAGGTGTGTCAGGGTCCGCCATTGGTCAGCCAATTGACAGTACACAGCTGTCAACCCCATCATTGTGCACAGACATCCTGCCAGTACATCCATTGTCACCATTGTCCCTAGGTGATGGACAGGCTACAGTGGGCATAGACCAGGGTAATGTGGTACCTGTGGCACATGCATCCCCACACAGCAGCCATGGGCAGGGTCCTCCGATGGTACCACACAAACAGTTGCCCATGGGTTCTCATGGGAGCATCCATGGGCGTACTGCCTCTGGCCGACGTGCCCAAAGAGGTCTGTCAACCTCAGCTATGTTTTGGACTGTCATGCAGGCACAGTTGCGTATGGAAAGGTACACCAGTCAGGGTCTGAGGGAGGTGAGTGCATGTCGCACAGCCATGACAGACAGTATGCGTGACATTGCGGATGCTATCCGTAATTTCACCAATGTCATAGACAGACGTTGTGGGGACATATTACAGCAGTTCCACAACCAAATGTCCATGAGCCAGGGCAATGGTGGGCATTTGCGGTGTCGACGTGGCCGTATGCCGGCAACAGCAGCATCTGGCAGTCGGCGAGGACGACATCAGGCTCGCGCATGCCCCTATAGTGCCAGCAGCAGCTCCAGCAATGCTGGGTCTGTGCTGTCATCAGAATGCCCCAGGAGACCACGTGCACGTGGCTCTGGACAGTCCCAACAGGGACCTGTGTCCAGTCAACACACTCCCACTTCTGATGACAGTACCCAGTCTGGCTTAGTACTGGATACGGTCCATAGCACCCCTGCCAGGCACAGGTACCGTGTCCATGCCCACAGACACTGATCTGTATGACCTGCCAGGTGCAGTCTGTGGCTGTCCACAAACCCCTGTATATGGCAGCCATGAGGTGGAACTGTGTGCATGCATAAACACATATGAAATGTTAACACCTAGGGCGACCACATACACGCACACACTGCACCAACACTGCCCCACCCTGTACTGCTGCCCCTCACCAACACACATACACACACATGTCAATTGGTGGTATCAGTGGCTGACTCAGGCATACCTAATCCACACCCTGTGCATATGATGACACTGTGCCACCTTCTGCAATCTCCAACATCATTGCGGGAACAGGTAAACATGTTGCTGATGCACAGGGTGACTACATAGAAGTGTATTAGTAGTATCATGTTGGTAACAGTACAGTGTGCTGCTATGACTGTGTGTATATCCCAGCATGCCTGCTGCAGTAACTGTATGAATGTCCTGAATTGTTATCTGCACCCATAGTACATACCAAAGTGTAACAGCTGCACATAATTGCATGCCGGTGGTAAGGTTGTCAACAGATAGCCGCATACATGGGTAGCACAGGGGGAAAGCTAACGCAAGTAGTGATATGCAATGGTGGACATGTACAGTAATGGTGTCAAGTTGCCCACAACGACTATGCAATGTGGATGTTCGCGCATGTAGATATGTGTGCAGTACCAATGTAATCCAAATCACAAATAACTATGACATAGTATGTGTATTCCTGGGTACATGTTGATAGTGCCTGCATATTTGCATTGTTACTTACTGTTATTGTTACCCCTTCTTTGTTGTACAATGCACTACTTCCAGCCCTGTTTACTGTAGCTTTGTTTGCATGCATGTTCGCTTGGGGTTCCCTGGAACACTGCTTACACCTGCAATGCAGAGTTACAGTGCTTTTGTAGACTCCTAGTGACATCTGCATAGCATACGATACGTATGTCAACTTTACACATGACAGAACGTCACTGTCTGTCCTGTACGCATGTACGTTGCCTGTGACACATTGCACATGTCTTACCTGGCATTTACCCACGTGTGCAGTCATATATGAAAGTGCTATGAAACAGTAGCGGTACACCCACACATACACACCTTCAGTATGTTGTTCCCCATTGGCCCTATGTGTTGGTACTCACCATGGCAATCACATTACTAGGGTAGCATGTGCAAAGGTAACCTGTGAATCACCTCTATGGTCCATTTGTGGTTTATGTGAGTCATGTGGCAATGTCACAGCTGCCACATGTATGCAGTCAGTCATCACCCTTGGCCAGGAACATACAACACATGTGTGGGATGCCACCACACAGCCAATCTGAGGACTGGGCTCTCTGAACCCAGTAATGCCATACCCTGTCAGGTGGCATGTCATATATACTACATCCTGGACAAACTTCAACCCCAATCCCTGCTGCTACTATTGATAAAACCCCTGAAGATGTTTCTGATAGTTTTGACCAATTCTTTACTGAGACATTTCAAGCCCTAGCTAGCCATCTACCTCCCGGCTCCCCTGGTCCTGAAAGTAGCACCCCTAGAAACCTACTTGCGTTCAGCTGCCATCCAGTCACCACTTCACTTTTCTGTACCTTGATTGAAACAGTGAAACCCACTAAACTTTCTGCTGATCAACTCCCTGCCGAGTACCTATCAAAATCAGATTATGCTATTGCTTACCCCGTCTCAAAACTAATCAAACGAACCATGGTAGAATCTAAATTTCCCACCATCTGGAAAATATCCTATGTAATACCACTTCACAAAGGAGGCAGCTCTACTGAATTCTCCAATTATAGGCCAATAGCTATACTCTCTCCACTTGCAAAGATTATGGAAACTTTATTCATAGAAAATTCATGCACCACCTAATCCAAAATCGCCTTATGGCAGACACTCAGCATGGCTTCTGTCCTCATCGCAGCACTACTTCAGGCCTCCTTGCCTTTACTAACACCATAAACCATACTTGCAGCACTAATTATATATCCTCAGCCCTCTTTTTGGATCTTTCAAGGCATACAATATGGTTGATCACCAACTTGTAATCCACACCCTGCAAACATTCTGTCTAGATACTGGAGCCTTCCAATGGTTTCAATCCTACCTCCATGGTCGACAACAGGCTGGCCTCTGGCAGAACAAACTCTCTAACCTTCTACCTAACACCCTCAGAGTACCACAAGGCTCTATACTAGGGCCCTTGCTGTTCTCCATCTTCATTAACGACCTTTATACTGTCATCCCAAAAGTCAGCTGTATCCAATATGCTGAAGACTCTACTCTGATCTGCTCAGCCACATCTCCAGTAGAGTTATGGTCAGCTACCCAGACCACCTTTAATACAATAGAAAAGTGGCTTTCTGAACATCGTTTGATCCTAAATCCCAAATAAACTAAACTGCTGTTATTTCACCAACACGTAGGTCTACCGCTTTCACCTTTACCATAACATCAACTGATGGCACAATAATCTCCCCTGACCCATCTACTAAACTATTAGGTGTCATCATAGACAATAATCTCAAATGTGACCTACATGTTAACCAAATTATCAAAGCTATCAATAAAAAACTAGGGTCACTTTATAGAATAAAAGCCTTCCTAACCCCACCAGCTAAAGGTGCCATAGCTCGCTCACACCTTCTTTCAACCCTTCTGTATGCATCCCCTCTACTTTCGAATATGAACAAGACTGTCCTTAACAAACACTCAATTTGCTACAACCACATTGCCAGGTTTGCCACTGGGCTGCCTTTAGGACACATCATTGCATCAATCTAAATCAGCTTGGTTGGCTTGAAATACCCAGCCTAATACAGTATAACCAACTGATTATGGCCTATAAAATCATCTATAATCCGGACAATACTCCTGCACTTCAAATATTATCACCCCCTATAACAATCCTAGACCGCTTCGATCCTCTAACAAACTACTAATTCAGACTAGCAAATTTAATAACACAGCCAGTGATTCTCTCTTTGAAAACTCTGTAAGTAGATCCTGGAACTCACTTCCAGCTGATATTACCTTACTTTCCACCTTAGGTCAATTTAACACTAGACTCAAAAAAAAATTGTCACTTAACTGGCTATGTCAATGTATCAAGCCTGGCTAACTCGAATGTGTAAAATCTGTTAACCAGTTTACTGTGCAATTTAATTTAATCCTGACTTGTGCTCAGGACTAACATTAACCTGTGGAACATGTTTAACTTGCTTACTTATGTAATCTCTGTAAATAATCTGTTTGTAATATGTAATGCTGGTATTATGTAATGCTGTATCTGCTTACCCTTGTAGCTTTTCTCCCCGGGCCTCCCCTGGAAAGGGACATGCATCCTGTCGGACTATCCCGGTCAACAAATGTAGGATAAATAAATAAATAACTAAATAAAATATATTACAGTGACTACAATACAAGTCAGACATTGACATGCACTGACAGCATGCTGAACACACTGGGGCATACGTGGGGACTCAGAATAGCATCCTGCCTGAGCATCACACACCTCTGCAGCTGGCACACAGGCATATGTTCCGTTGAAACAGAGCACATGCCACACATGGCACACACATCCCCTGTGTCACACACTCACAGCCTGTAGGGCTACACAACACACCTGCTACAGACGTGTCAGGTACCTGTCTTGGGTGCTGCACTGGGGTCCCGCTCAACAGGTTGCATCTGGTGAAGGTCACAGTGATATGCCTCAGGGCCACTATGGTCCACCACAGAACACATGCATACAGGTCAGTCAGAGGCATGGACACATATGACTCACTCATTGACCATGCCAGTAAGGCTGACCTGAGACATACCTCCCTGGACTACATGATAGGGAACATAGAATGGATCTCTCAGCATGTGGCACAGGCCAGTATGAGCCTGATCTTGGTTGCCAACATACCCTCACCAGATATGCTACCACTATATGTGGGAAGGGTGTTGTATGTCTACATTATGCTCAGTCTCCACTGTCATTCATAGGGTATCCGCTGGCTGTCAACGTGTGCTTACATGCTAGGGAAGCAACAATGATGTGCAAGGGTCATCTTGCACGTGACACCCATGGCCCGATGTATAATGGCAAAGCTCCTTGGTACACACATACTGCCTTATGCTGCAGGACATGGTTTACATAGCCACCTCCATGGGTATCACACAGGTTAGGACACTAACAGTGCTGCTACACAACAACAGCAGTGTACACCGGAAGATGCATGCACCGGACACTATCCTCAGCACAGTGAACTGCAATGTCTGTGCAGTACCAGATTCCTGATTCATGGCTCACAGGGTTTTACCCATCACTGACAGGTTATGCCCCATACCATGCCTGTCATCCCGTACACATGTAACACACATGGACAGGGGGGTGGTATCCCAAGGTACCACAGATACACACACCTCCAGGTTGTTGGCACAGCACAAAGCATCAGGGCCTAATCATGAGCAGCTAACAGTGTGTTAGACTGCCATCTGGTTCATAGCCTGGCACACACAACCTTCCCATACACAGGAAGACCTCCTATCCTCCATAACAACACTGGCAATATGACAGTCTCAAGAACTGTGTTTATATGGCTGGACTGCATCCAGCCAAACATTGTGCGTGAGCATTACTGTAGCTACAACACACTAGTTGAAGGGTTCACAGCATGTGGTCACTGAATTGCAGTGGAATGACATGTTACCACTACCACAACAGGTGGGAACATGCACCACCTGTACATTGACTACATGTACACTATATGGCCCAGACCAGATGTGTATCCCCTCCTGTAGGTATTTTACCATATACACCCACACTGTATAGACACATACCGCGTGTGGACCCTGCACAGTAAGACACAGTCATATTGGCATACATTGCAAATACCATTTATCCACTCGAGGCATGTGTCAGACATGGTAACTACTGCAGGTCACAGGTATTTATGTGTATGTGTCACACACATACATCATGTGTGCAATGCCATTGCTGGTTTAGGCAATGGCATGCATTGTTATGTACAAAGACCCACACAAGGTCATACTCTGTGACACAACCACACGTGGCAGTTGTGGGTTACCAAAACATACCTATCTGTACTCTGACAATGGTAATAGACACAGTAGCAGAGCGCACTATTGGCATTACTAGCCAACTAGCCCTGTTTCGCTGTGCTGATAGTGTGGTGACATCCCCTGTGTTTACTGGGGGAATATGCAGCATCTGGCGTATTGTAGTATTTGCCAAAAGGATCTGTTCTCTCACACTTGCATTTACACACACCCTACTAGCCCCCCACACACACACTTGCCATTTGCAGGATTCATTCCCCTACCTTACTAGGTCACGACACGTGAGAGAGACACATTAGCGAAGCGCACTATTCGGATTACTAGATAGTTCCTCTTCTCTGGCTGTACTTATAGGGTGCTGACAACATCAGTATTTTGAAAGGGTAATGTGCATCAGGTAGTGTGATCTCCTGATTGCCAAAACTAACATGTTTTTCATACGGAAATGCACACACACAAACTCCCCACATCCAAACTTGCAGGTTTCAAACCCCTACCTAAATATGTTATGGCACTTGAGAGTGATGCTGTAGCAGGTTGCACTATTCTGAGTACTGGCAGATGAGTTTTCTCAAGCTGTATGTATAGGGTGCTGTCATCATCACTGTTTGGAAAGGTTAATGTGCATCATGTAGTGTGATCCCCTGATTTCAAAAAAACACATGTTATTCATACAGAATTGCACACACACAGAGTCCCCACATCCAAACACACACACATGCCATTTACAGGTTTCAAACTCCTATCTAATGACACTCGGGAGAGACGCATTAGCAGAGTGCGCTATTCGCATTACTAAGGGGCTTCTTTTCTCCTGATGTACTTATAGGGTGCTGACATCATCTGTGTTTAGAAAGGGGAATGTGCATCCTGTAGTGTGTTCTCCCAGTTGCCAAAAGGGACATTTCCCTCACACAAAATTGCACACACACTGACTCCCCCCATCCCAACACACAAACTTGCCATTTGCAGGATTCAAACCACTTCCTAACTATGTTATGACATGGATGCATTAGCAGAGAACACTATTCACATTACTGGGAGGCTTCCCTTCTCCTGCTGTACTTATAGGGTGCTGACATCATCTGCGTTTAAAAAGGGGAATGTGCATCCTGTAGTGTGTTCTCCCAGTTGCCAAAAGGGACATTTCCCTCACACACATACTAAGCCCCCTCACCTAAACACACACACTTGCCATCTGCAGAATTCAAACCACTACCTAACTATGTTTTGACACTCGAGACGGACGCATTAGCATAGCACGCTATTTGCATTACTAGGAGGCTTTCTTTTTCCTGCTGTACTTATAGGGTGCTGACATCATCTGTGTTTAGAAAGGGGAATGTGCATCCTGTAGTGTGTTCTCCCAATTGCCAAAAGGGACATTTCCCTCACACAAAATTGCACACACACTAACCCCCTCATCCAAACACACACACTTGCAGGATTCAAACCACTACCTATGTTATGACATTTGAGACGGACACATTAGCAGAGCGCACTATTCGCATTACTGAGAGGCTTCCCTTCTCCTGCTATACTTATAGGGTGCTGACATCATCTGTGTTTAGAAAGGGGAATGTGCATCCTGTAGTGTGTTCCATAGTTGCCAAAAGGGACATTTACCTTACACAAATACCAACCTCCCTCATCCAAACACACACACTTGTCATTTGCAGGATTCATACCACTACCTACCAATGTTATGACACTCGAGACGGATGCATTTGCAGAGCACGCTATTCACATTACTGGGCAGTTTCCCTTCTCCTGCTATACTTATAGGGTGCTGACAACATCTGTGTTTAGAAAGGGGAATGTGCATCCTGTAGTGTGTTCACCCAGTTGCCAAAAGGGACATTTCCCTCACACAAAATTGCATACACACTAACCTCTTTCATCCAAACACACACACTTGCCACTTGCTGGATTCAAACCACTACTTAACTATGTTATGACACTCAAGACGGATGCATTAGCAAAGCGTGCTATTTGCATTACTGGAAGGTTTTTTTTCTCCTGCTGTACATATAGGGTGCTGACATCATCAGTGTTTAGAAAGGGGAATGTGCATCCTGTAGTGTATTCTCCTAGTTCGCCGGGAAATTTTCCCTCTTAACAACAAAAAACTCCCACACACTGAGCATTTCAAGGGTTCAAACCCCCACCAACATTTATGACACTTAGGGGGGCATTAGGGAGCACATTCCAAAAAGGGATTTTCCCCTGTGTAATAGGGTCTGACATCTTTTTTTTTAAAAAGGAAAGTCATTGTATTGTTCCCGGTTTGGGGAACATTTACATTTTCACCACCACGCCCGGGGCGGGTTCAAACCCTATTAACTATAATGTTTTGGGAAAAACCTTAACAACAACAAACCAGTTCCGCACCAAAATAGGGCCAAAACTTTTTTTCCCAAAAGGAGGTATGCATGTTACTAAACCTTGTTTTTGGGGGGAAGGGATATTGTTTGAGAAATTCAGGGTCTACCCCTTTCCCTTTTTGGGATACCAAATTTTGGGCCACAGGCCGAACCCCACAACCCCAACCCAGGGGGAAACCAACACCCCATCCAAGGGGAAACCCGTTCCCCCCGGGAACCCCCAGGATATCTGCCATACCCCCCTTTCCCGGAATAACCCCTCTACCCCCGGCAATTGTTGAAAAACTTTTTCCAAAAGGCCCCTACCCCTTTTAACCCCCGGGGATACTTGGGCCCCTGTGGGGTTTTGGCCAAAACCCCAAACCACAAGCCCCATGGGGTACATTTTCATTGGGCCATCCCACTTACCCCGTGTTTCCCCAAAAACCCCCGAGGTAACCACCAAAATTTTTAAACGACCAATACCCATTTGGGGCTTACCCACAAGGGAAAGGTTGTTAAAATTTCAACCAAAATTATTTACACAACCCAAAAACCCATTTTTGACTGGGGTATTCCCGAGGGAAAGCGGAAAGGGGGTTTCCCTAGCTTTTTGACGGCACCCATGAGAGTCCTTGCAATTTCAAGCACCACCAAATGGGTGTGGGTTCCCCAACAAACCCTGGGTCCCCGGGCCCCGTTACAACCAGCCATATAAAGTTCCCGGGGACCTAATTTTCATTGGCCCGAGCCCCTTGCCACAGAGGGAAAACATCTGGTGAACGTTTCCCAGGGCCAACCCTTATTGAACCCCTTTCAAAACCCCTTTTTAAGTGGAAACACCAAAGGGTTTTTCAGTTTTGGGCTTTTTCCCCCCATTCCCCGTTTTGACCAACTTTTTTCTGTAAGATTTTCTAAGGGGACCACAAACACTTTGGCTTGTATTTAATTTTTGGGACTCATTTCCCGGTTTTTGGGGGCCGGCTACAGCCTCCAGTTGTTTGGCCCCCTGCTTTAAAAAGGGGTAGGGCCTTTGTGTGGGGAGATGCCCCGCACCTTTTTGGCTGGCTGCATTCCCTTTAAAAAGGGGAACCCCAAACCCTATTTGACCCCTAACCCCCCATATTTTTGTGGAATTCAAAAATATTTAATTTTGGTTTTGTTTGCAGGTTTAATTGGGCCAATGCTTCCCCCTTCCTTTCCCAACGGGGGTTTTCTGTGGAAAAGGGTTTTTCATATATTTTGGCGTTTTCCAAAATATTTTATTGTCCTGTAGTTTTCCTTGTGACTGGGCGATTTCCCGTGGTTTTGGGTTTGGGTTTTCCTTGGGGCCTTTAATTTTTTAATAAAAACCCGATTGTGGGGGAAATTTTGGAATATGGCCAATGTTGAAATGCCCCGTTCACCTTTCCCCGGCTTTTTTTTAAAATTTCCCCATTTATTCCCCAAAATTGGGGGGCATTGGGCCCCCTGGAGTTTTCCCCCGGCCCCTTTTTGAAGCCACCCCAAGGGTGTGTTTGCCCTTTAACAATTTAATGGGTTTGTGTTTGTCATGGGTTGTAACTTTCCCCCTTTTATCTGCAAAAAGGGGGATACCCAGGGTTGCCTAAAACTTTCCCCAAAATTTTCAACCTCTTTTCATAATTTACCTCCTGTGTACCAAAGTTTACTGGGTTGGGGGGCCTTTCCCGTGGTTTTGGGCATTCCCGGGCTTTGTCCTATGACTGCTTGGGCATCTTCATGTGAAACCAAAAGCCTTCCCGTTGTTACAATGAACCCTGTTCAATTATTCCCGGTTGGACTCCCTTTTAAAACCCGGCCGTTTTTCCTTGCTAAAATTGGGGTTTCCCCATTTGGGGGGACTTGGCAAACATGGGGATTTTTCCAGGGCCTTTCTACCCCGGGGGGGTTGTTTGGCCCTTTTTAAATTTTCTGGGTTTCCCCCTGGGGGATTTGTCATTTTGGTTAGGATACTGGGCCCCGTTTCCCTTACTAAAATTTAACCCAGGGGGGGTTTTGGTACCCTTTTTCCCATACACCACAGGTTTTCCTTTAGGGTTCATATTTTTACCCGGCTACCTTTGGGACCCAGGGTTTAAAAAGGTGGGGGGCCTTCTGTTTATGGGATCCCTTCTGAAAGCTTGTCCATGGTATGGTCAGTTTTCTGGGGGGAGGTCCCTTTTGGGGGCTTGGTTTACTGGGGGGAAATTCGTTTTTACCCTTTTCAACATGTTCATTCCTTCCAGGGTTTGGCCTTCCATGGGACATTTCCGAAGGGGGGGGGAAGAAGGTTGTGGGGTGCCCCTTTGTTTTAGGCAAAAATGGCATTTTGCCCTGTCTTTGTCCTTGGGGGCTGGGTTTGGAACCCCCTTTACAAGGGGTTATATTTGCTGGGAAAAATCCCAAATGGGGTATTGTTTGAAAATTTTGGGCCAGGAGGTGTGGACCACATTTTTCCCTCTGCCAAACCTTCAAATTTTGGGGGGGTTTAGGGAGGTTTTTGCGAAAACAGCCCATGTTTGGGGCCAGTTCAGGGTACAAAACCTTTTGTCCCGGTTACATTTCTGTTTTATATGGGAACAACCCTTTTGGAAATTTGGGGGGATTTGGATATCCACGGTTTTTTTTTTATACCCCGTTTTGAATTGCCTTTGGGCTACCTGGGTAAGGCTACATTGGGGGGTTTGTATTTTGGGCCCTTTTTTGGGTTGTTGGTCAGCCGGGAAAAAATTTTGGTCTGTTTGTTCTCCCCTTTTCAAAACTGTTCCTCACATCCCCCAAAGTTGGGGGCCATACCCCTTTGGGGAATATTTTCAACCGGGGGGGGGGGCCCGACCCGGTTGTTGGGGGCCCCTATTTTGGGTTTTGGGAGGGTTTTTTAAAAATTTTGGGTTCGGCATTCTTGGGGCCCCATGGTTTTAGTTTCCCTTTTTTTCCTTGGTCCCGGTTTTTTAATCTTCATAGGGGGTTATTTAACTGGTAACATACCATTTTAACCCCCGAGGTTTGTCTTGAACCCCCTTTCAGTTCCCCTTTTGGCCTTTTGGCCACTTGCCCCTTTTCAATGGGGCCCCTTAATGACGGCTTCCAAAAAGGGCAAACCTGTTTGGGGGGCAAGGGGGTTCCCCCAGGTTGGGAACCCCTGGGGGTGGGGGCCAGTATCGTTCCACAATTTTTTCCTTTGTTTGAGGCTGAAACCCTTTCCAAGCTTCCAAGGGTTTGGGTTTTCCTTGGGGGTGGTTTTTTGTTTGGAATCCTTTCCCGGCAACAACCCTTTGGGGGTTTTATGGACCCCTGGGGGGGTTGACACTTTCTTTTTACATTTTTCCTGTTTGGGGGGGTAAAATTTGGGCCAAGTAGGGGTATTTGGCATTCCCCTTATTTTTGGATAAATTTGGGTCGAAAGGAAAAACATCACATACCCTTTGTGTTTTGGGGTTTTCCCTTTCAGATAGGTGTTATCACAATTTTTGCCCCAATTTTCAGGGGTGTCCTGGGATTAAGGGGATTTCCCCGGTTTTTTCCTTTCAAAATAAAGGTTTTTATGTTGGAATTTGTGTGTTTGTTTGGTATTTGGTTTTTTTAATTATCTGTGTGTTTTGGAGCTTATTTTTGTGGTGAAATTTGGGTTTTACCACAGTTGGGGAACCCTTTTTTAATTATTCCTTGGGGTTCCCTGTTTGTTTTGTTTTCCCCAAAAGGGGGTTTTGGGTTCATATGGATACCCCCTTTTTTTGGGGCCCTTTGTAACCTTTTTGGGCCAGAGTGTGGGGTGCTTTTTCCCCGGGTTGCAATTTGGGCATTTAAGCTTTATGTTCCCCCTTTGGGGGGGGGCCCCCTTTTTTAGGGGCAATTTTCCCAATTATTTTTTGGGGCCCAGTTTTTAAAACATTTTTTTTGGGGCATTTGGTCCAAGGGGATTTTTACCCTTATTTTTTTCCTTTAAAAACCAACCCTTTATGGGGTTTTCTAAAAAAGGGTTTGGGGGGGTTTTTGGGGCTTTTGGGGCCCCTTGCCTTAAAATAATGGGGCCCCTTTTTGGAGGGCGGGCCCAAAGGCCCTTATTTTTTCCAAAATATTTTCCAGGGAACCCGCCAAAAACCGGGGAAACCCCGGGGCCCCGCCCCAAGCCATTTTTTCCCTGGGGAAAAGCAGGCCAAAGGCCTTGGTTCCCTGCTTTGACATTCCCCAAAGGGGGGGGAAAGACAGGGGGAAAAAAATTAGACCCCTCTTGGGGACTGACAGCCTGTTTTAACCCCGGGTGCCAGCCCCGGTTTAAACCCATGAAAACAATTTTTTCTGTGTTTGGGTTTTCCTTGGTGGGGCATCCCCCCTTTCTTTTGGTTGAAAAAGGTTTGGGAATGCTTTCCCCAAAAAAGCCAGTGGTTTTTTTAATTAAAACCGGCCCCCGGGGTACATACTCAGAGGGACCATCCATGTCTCTTTTCATGTTGACCAGGAGGTACATCTCAGGTAATTCACACCAGCATGGACATTGAGTGCATCATATTTCTGCTTGCTTTGGGGTGACCTGCGTACTTGTGTTATGTGGCATTTTGTGGCAGCCTACAGGCAGCTTACTCTACCCTTTCCCTTGTTCAGTCTGGTGAGTGGGACAGCAGTGTGTCTGCCTATACAGACACCTATTACGACTGTATCAGGCATGTTGTTTCTCCTTCTGGCCTGTGACTGTTTGGCACACCAGCTTTGTGTACTATTCATTGCATGTGCTATGTTTGAAGGTTGTGGTTGCTTGTGATCTACTTTGGAGGCTTCTGTTGGTGTGGTGTGTTTGTAATTAAGGCCTCTGGGAATATTTGTCTGTGTTTATGTGTTTGGTTTACAGTTGTGGTAGGTCTATGTGGGACTGGGTTTGTGGTGTATGTGGTTACCTTCTCCTCCTGACTAGTTTTGACAGTACTGAGTTGGTGGAGCTCAACCTCTGGTTTGGATGCATGGATGCATCTATCACATATATTTGTATTTATTGGGGGGTGTTGTGGTTGTCTGTGTACTTGGGACTGGTGTCACATTGCCTCTGGATTCACAGATTCTACTTGTTGTGGCTGGACTTAGTGGATTGTATGTGTGGACATATGTTATTGCCATACTACTGGTCAGTGATTACTTCCCTTTTTATGTTTGCTCTATCATGTGGTAGCTTCCTCATTCTCTTGCATGGTTTGGTAATGGCTGGGGTCCAGCATGCCAGATGCCTGCATGTATGGCATTGTGTGTTGTTGTTATTTGTGATTGCATACTCCAAGCATTCCTGGCTGTGTTCATGGAATGCCTGTATAACATGTTCTGTGGTGTGTCCCATATTCTGCACTTGCACAGGGCCTTTTGTGGATTCAACATCGGTTTTGAGGGCTGCAACCTATGCTTTACACATGTTTTTCACTGTGGTATTCTGGCCAGGGACTGGGGTCAGGATGTGTATATCCAGTGTGATTACTCTGTGGTCTGGTTTTACCAGTGAGGGGTACACTTCTCGTCTTGCCATCCAGTACACATGTTGCTGATTTTCACAACCAGTATGCTTACCCCTCTTGTGGGACTGGTACATTGTTCCTGGGCATTTTATTTTATGGAATCTGGGTAATTTTCTCCTACTGTGTTGGTGCTAGTATAATGCTCCCAGTGTATGTCTGGGTATTTTCAGTCAAGCAATATAATGTGGTTTGGGGGGCTTGATATATTCATGTATTCCGACATAGGCCAGGTGCAGTTCCTGGTATTAGGACAGTAGTCTGCAGCAGGCTATATACTGGGAGGTGGTTTTAGCCATTGGTATTTGACCATGGCTAATCCATGCTGCTTCTTGTTGTGGTACCAACATGGAGGTGTGGTTATCCTTGCCATTTCTTGCTAGTCACCCTCCTTTTGTAGCTTGGTCCATGTTTTGCGGCTGTACAGCACAGTATAAGGTGTGACCTGGTAGTGTTAGGGTGCTGATGTGAGCCTTGACCCAGTTCTCTATTACAGGACTGGTATCTACATTCTCCATACTGTGTGCATTTACACTGCACACATCTTGCTGTTTATACATCTGTCATTGGGTAGCATTACATCTAGGTTCCTATCCCTTGTAGAACCTATGAAGGTGGGTTTGTGTTTTGAGACTTACCTATTCAGGGCATGCTGTGGGTACTGACAGCCTTTGCCAGTATCCATGGGGCATGGCATGATAGGTGCACGCCACCCCTAGCAGGTGGTGCATCATGTCATGCTCCGCATGTCTTCCCAGCCTGAAACACATTGGCTCCCCTTTGACTAACTGCATTACTTCAGCCAGTTATTGCACTTGATCATCCCATCGTCATTTTGTGGCTTCATGCTTGGTGAGGGTGGATGTTAGTCAGGGTGCTCATGTGTGCATATAGTACATGGTGTTACATTACTTAACACATGGCATTCATGCATCAGGTGGTGCTGCAAGGCTGCCTCTGTCGATGCGCATATTACACTTCCCTGTACATGTTTGTGAGCAGGTCATGTCATTTTAGGCATCCATGTTATTATTTCAGTGAGTCAGAGGGGGTATCATTCCCAGGGTTCCTACTGAGCCAGTGTATGTGCTATGCGTTGCCTCTTTGCCAAGGCCAGAGCATACTGGGCACGCCTCTTTCTTCCTACTGGAGCAGGCTCAGTTTGTTCCTCCTTAGAGTCACGCTCTGCCTGTGATGGCCTTGGCAATGGTGGGGGGCTGTTGGGCCCAGCCCTATGCTGGTCCTGCTGCAGCTGTTTTCGCAAGATCATATTATGTAGCATAGCACATACTATGACAATTTGGGTACATGTAGTTGGTGTGTACTGCAAGGCTCCACCAGATGTGTCCAGACACCAGAACCATGACTTGAGCAGCCCAAACACATGCTCTATTACATTACGTGTCTGTGCGTGTGCCTCATTATGGCATTCGTGTTCAGGTGTGTGTGCGTTTCTGATGGGTGTCATCAGCCACGGCTCCAGTGCATAACCAGCATCCCCCACTAGGTGTCCACGTGGGATATCCCCATTGGCAAATGTCTGGTACAGCTGCGTCAAATGCCAGATGTGGGAATCATGGTAACTCCCAGGGCAGCCAGCACACACATTCATTATTATTCCCTGGGCATCACACATGACTTGGCAGTTGATGGAGGGGAAGCCCTTGCAGTTAATGTAGGCCCTACCCCGCTCACTGGATGGTGCTTTGATGCATATGTGCGTGCAGTCTACTGCACCCACTACCTCAGGGTATTCCGCTATTTGCTGGAAGAGACGCATATTGCTGGCCAATACCTCATGGGCATTGGGGAAATATACATGATCACCGACATGTGCTGACATGGCATCCAGGAACTGGTGCAGTACCCTGGAGGCTAATGCCTGTGATATCCCCATCATATCGCCAGTTGGTCTCTGGAAGGTACCTGTTGCTAGTATTCTTAGGCCAACACATACCTTGGTTTCCACTGGGATGGGTTCCCCTCTGTTGGTTCTGTGTGTGAGGCGTGGCCTGCACAGCTCAACAATTTGCTGCAGGAGCTCTCTGTCCACTCCATAGCGCTCTACTATCTCCAGCTCATGTAACCCATGGTAGGTGACCCTGGGCCTGTACACTCTTCCCCGTCTCCTCACTGTGGGTTGTCTGGCACCATCTGCATTGTCACCACCCTCAGCAAGTCACCTATGTCTCATTATGACAGCTATGACAGCCCCTAACATTTCTGCTCTGAGTTCAGCTTTTTCAGTTTTCACTTCTATTAGCTTACTCCTGTCTTGCAGTGTCTCTTAACGGAAACATCCTGCACTACTGTTTGCAGAGTTTTAAGTGCTGGGCTGGGCTACTATTCTGCCTGTGTAATTGCCTGCTTCTAATTGTTTTCACATGCTAGCTTCAGCAGTTATCCCTGCTAGCTTCCTATTAATTCTGTTGCTTCCTTTTTCCTCTCTGTTTCCTCAGGGGGGAGCAACGTGCATACTATCAGAAACACGCTCACAGTGGCTTACACGCGCTCACACGTGCTTACATGGTTCAGAATCTACTTATTTGGGTTAAAACGTGCGTACACCCATGCAAACACTGTTATACGTCTGCCAACAGCCTCCAACATACTCAGCCTGCTCTACACACATGCGCACACCCGCGTAAACAGTGTTAAACATCCCCCAACACACTCCCACATGCTCAGTCTGCCTTACACGTGCGCACACTGCCCTACTTGCGCTTCATGGTGTGCACACGTGCGCATGCACGCCCAGCAAGAAACTTTGGTGTAAGTAACAGTGTACACCTTCCATTTCTTGACTTTCCATGACTTATCTAGTGGCACACCTCTTTCCATGATCTGTGTCTGTCATCTGTCATGTTACACTGGCCTCCAATGAACTGCATTTCTTTCTACCATTCCCCCCTGTGATGTCACCTATCTCCTACTCTATTCCTCCCCCTTATGTATCTCTTACACTACTCAGACTGTGCTCATTTGCTATGTGACTGTGAGATTCAGTATGCTAACCCTCATTTACATGAGATTGCCTACTAATGCTTAGTTACATGTCTTAGACTCAGCTTCACCCCTTAGCAACCACTACACGGTGGCCATGTTGTTTTTGGTCTGCTCGTCCCTGCATTGTCATTCTATGTATTGCATGAAACCCACATTTGTGGGTTTATAACCTTCTTTATTATGGTTTTATACAGCGCAGCCCATTTGCGCGGGGCTGCGCTGGGTTTAAACATCGTCGATCGCCGGAAAAAAAATTATATTTTTAATATTTTGGCATCGGGTTATATTGCCAATGGCCACACATGGCTGACATGGCTCCATTGTGGAATTTTCAGAAACGTACTCAGTTGTCAACTGAGTACATTTCTGCAGCTAAAACGTGTCTTACACGGACTGGTTTCTGCTTCGTGCATCGCTAATATACCTCATTTGCATACCTTTCAGCTGCAAGTGAGGTATTTAGCATGTCCACGCCCAGTCCATGTAAGAGACGTTTTAGCTGGTCTCTTACACGGAGTTTAGGGCTGTTCCTGGATCGCAAGGCTTGCATGGAGTGTTGCACATCTCTTACACTCCGTGCAAGCCTTCGTGAATCCTGCCCAATGTCTTCTTCCAATGGCAACATTAACATCTTGATTGCTTCCACTAGTGATATGCCATTGACTCTGATACTGTCTTCACTTGCTACTTATCTAGATTTACAAATCAGTTTCATAACTACCCTGAATGTACGTCTCATGCTGTTTTTATTCACAGTATTGTTTAGACGTTCTTAACCCAGCCACTGGGGATGCACAAGCCAGTGCATTTCTTCATGTCAGTCCAAAACGTGGATAAATGGGAAGGGTTATGCTGGGAAAGGCATATGGTGACATATGTGGACAACAATACAGATTTCCATAATGGATCGGTCGAGCCCTGTGTTAACAACTACCACCACCAGTACTGTTAGCCAACAGGGTGCTAGTAGAGATAGGGCTACTTTTGGCCAAAGGAGAAAGGGAAGAAGAAGGGGAAGGCATTCCCAAAGACAGGAAGAGAGGAGGAAGGTTTGGAGAGGGATAGTGAGGGTAGGAACTTTGAATGCTGGCAGTATGACTGGTATAGGGAGAAAGCTAGTTGAAATGATAGAGAGAAGGATGGTTGATATATTGTGACTGCAAGAGACCAGATGGAAGGGGAGTAAGTCCAGTGTATCAGAGGTTGGTTCAAATTGTTCTACCATGGTGTGAATTGGTGGAGAAATGGGGTAAGGGTAATCATGAAGGAACAGTATGCCAAGAGTGTTTTGGAGGTGAAAAGAGTGTTTGACAGAGTGATGTTTATGAAGCTGGAAATTGATGGTGTGATGATGAATGTTGTTAGTGCATATGCTCCACAAGTTGGATGTGCAATGGATAAGAAAGAACAATTTTGGAGTGAGTTGACTGAAGTGATGGTGAGTTTGCCCAAGGATGAGAGAGTGGTAATTGGAGCAGATTTCAATGGGGCATGTTGGTGAAGGGAACAGAGGGGATGAAGAAGTGATAGGTAGGTATGGTGCTAAGGAGAGGAATGCAAAAGGTCAGATGTTAGTGGATTTTGAGAAAAGATAGGCATGGCTGTGGTGAATACATATTTTAAGATGAGGGAAGAGCACAGGGTAATATACAAGAGTGGAAAAAGATGCACACAGGTGGATTATATCTTATGCAGGAGGGCCAGTCTGAAGGAGATTGGAGACTGTAAAGTGGTGACAGGGAAGGAGTATTTGGGCAGCATAGGATGTTGGACTGTAGAATGACACTTTTAATCAAGAAGAGGAGGAGGAGAGTGAGGGCAGTGCCAAGGATCAAATGGTGGAGGTTCAAAAAGGATGATTGTGAGGCAGAGTTCAGGGAAGAGTTAAGACAGATATTGGGTGGCAATGAAGGGTTACCAAATAGATGGTCAATTACAGCAGAGCTAATAAGGGAGACAGGTAAGAAAGGTGTTTGGCGTGACATCTGGACAGAGGAAGGAGGACAAGCAGACCTGATGATGGAACAAGGAAGTAGAGGAGAGTATTGAGAGGAAGAGGTTGGTGAAAAAGAAGTGGGATTGTCAGACAGATGAAGAAAGTAGACAGGAGTAGAAAGAAGATGAGTTGTATGGTGAAGAGAGAGGTGATGAAGGATAAGGATAAGGTGTATCGAAAGTTGTATGAAACGTTGGACACTAAGGAAAGACAAAAGGACCTGTACCAAATGGCTAGACAGAGGGACAGAGGGACAGAGCAGGGAAAGATGTGCAGCAGGTAAGGGTGATAAAGGATAATGAGGGAAAAGTACTCAAAAAGTGAGGAGATTGTGTTGAACAGATGGAAAGAGTACTTTGAGGAGCTGATGAATGAAAAGAATGAGAGAGAGAGAGAGATAAGGTTGGATGATGTGGGACAGTGACTCAAGAAGTGCAATGGATTAGCAAGGAAGAAGTAAGGAAAGCTATGAAGAGGATGAAGAATAAAAAGGTCCATATGACATACCTGGGGAAGCATGGAGGTTTAGGAGAGACAGCAGTGGAGTTTTTAATCAGATTGTCTAATGAAATATTGGAAAGTGAGAGGACACCTGACAAGTGGAGAACTGTTTTGGTACTGATGTTTAAGAATAAGGGTGATGTGCAGAGCTGTAGTAACTACAGAGGGATAAAATTGATCAGCCACAGCATGAAGTTATGGGAAAGAGTAGTAGAAACTAGGTTAAGAAAGGAGGTGATGATTAGTGAGAAGCAGTATGGTTTCATTCCAGGAAAGAGCACTGCAGATGTGATGTTTGCTCTGAGAGTGTTGATGGAGAAGTATAAAGAAGTTCAGAGGGAATTGCATTGTGTCTTTGTGGACTTGGAGAAATCCTATGACAGGTTGTATAGAGATGTCTTGTGGTATTGTGTGAGGAAGTCAGGAGTGGCAGAGAAGTATGCATGAGTGATACAAGTTATGTATGAGGGTAGTGAGACAGCAGTGAGAAATGCGGTATGAGTAATGGATGCACTTAAAGTGGAGGTGTGATTACATCAAGGATCAGTTCTGAGCCCTTTCTTATTGGCAATGGTGATGGACAGGTTGACAGGCCAGACCAGACAGGTGTCCCTGTGGACTATGATGTATGTTGATGATATTGTGCTCTGTAATAAAAGTAGAGAACAGTTTGAAGAGACCCTGGAGAGGTGGTGAAATGCTCTATAGATGAGTGGAATGAAGGTCAGCAGGACTAAGACAGAATATATGTGTGTGAATGAGGGAGGATAAAGGAATAGTGAGGATGCAGGGAGTAGAGTTGGTGAAGGTAAATGAGTTTAAGTACTTGGGAACAACAGTTCAGAGTAATGGTGAGTTTGAAAGAGAGGTGAAGAAGAGAGTGCAGGCAGGGTGAAGTGGGTGGAGAAGAGAGTCAGGAGTGGTTTGTGAAAGACGGGTACCAGTAAGACTGAAAGAGAAGGTCTACAAGAGGGTAGTGAGACCAGCTATGTTTTATGGATTGGAGACAGTGGCACTGACAAAAAGACAAGAGTCTTTGGAGGTGGCAGACTTAAAGATGTTGAGATTTGCATTGGGTGTGATGAGAATGGACAGGATTAGGAATCAATATATTAGAGGATCAGCTGAGGTTGGATGGTTTGGAGACAAAGCTAGAGAAGTGAGAGTTTGGACATGCACTGAGGAGGGATGCTGGGTATATTGGAAGAAGGATGCTAAAGATGGAGTTGCCAGGTAAGAGTAAAAGAGGAAGACCTAAGAAAAGGTTTATAAATGTGATGAAAGAGGACTTGCAGGTGGTTGGTGTGACAGATCAAGATGCAGAGGACAAGAAGAAATGGAAACGGATGATCCACTGTGGTGACCCCTAATAGGAGCAGCGCAGCCAAGAGAAAAATGAAGAAGAAAATTGTTTAGATGTATTTCTTCCTTAATACCACTTAGAAACAGATGCAGTGCTGAACAGTCTGTACTGCTTAGTCTGGACATGTATGTATGTCTGTATGTATATGTGTGTGTGTGTATGTGTGTGTGTGTGTGTGTGTGTGTGTGTGCGTGTGTGTGTGTGTGTGTGTGTGTGTGTGTGTGTGTGTGTGTGTATTTATTTATTTATTTTGAGGATTGCATCATGGATGACCTTTTTAAATTCCATGCAATCAGTTTTGATATTACATAATGATGCTCACACTATGAATAAAGTGATTTATTTTAAGAAATCAAAAAGGCCTATGCCATGTTAAATGTATATTTGCTTTGTACTTGTACTTAAGAATCAGCCTAGCCCCCTCCCCCCTTTGAACATCCTTTATTTGTAGTCTGATATCAGCAGAGTTACAGCTGATCTGGATTTAATTGCATTGCCAATAATAAGTCATCATGAATGCACATATAAATGAAAACTGATGATCATTAGGCACAGACTCATTTTCACTTTAACAGTTTGCTACCTATGGCCTGAAAATGGGTCATCAAGGCTTTTTGTTTGCTTGTTTATTTGTTTGAATTTTGATGAAGAATGACAAGAAATGATTGTCTACAATTTCTGTGTTTTAATCAATATTATTCTGTTTATAGTTCCAAATGCAATTAGGGAGAGAACAGTGATCTTATAGTTTTTCACCTCAAAGGGCTCATGGAAAAGAAACTTTAAATTTCACTTCCCTGTGCATTGATTTGCGTGTATGTGGTAGCTTAGCATGGACATTGTGGTTGAGTTCACCTATCAGCATATGAAAAGAAGAGAGTAGAACACAAGAGAAAGACAAAGAAAGGAAGAATGTCATTAATGGATGGAAGGGAGAAGAAAGGAAAAAAAAACAAGAACAATGGAGTAGACTTAAGTAATGAAATAACAAAGAACAAAAGAAAGAAGGAAGGAAAGAAATTTCCCCTAACTACAAGACACAGTGATAAAATGGCAGCTTTTTTTAAGGTACTAATTAAGGATTGCATTGCTACTAATGATAATATTGGTGACATCTTTTTTTTTTGCATTGGGCTGAACTGAATCCCTGTGAGTAATGTATCATTCCTAGGTGCTTATGTGCCAGGTAGTCCTACTGTAATTCACTGAAAGATTTGAGATATTGCCTCTTGGACACAGAAATGGCAGTTCATTTCACCAACCAAGTCTGGAATGGGGCATTATACTCACAGTCCATTACTGGTGAGTATATGACTCCCCCATACTGCGTAGAATGCAATATATATGCAGAGCATATTTTCAGTGATTTGTAGATGTATTATAATTAAAAATTATGTATGTTTCATCAGATAAAGTAGTATGATTAGTCATTAAACATCAATAGAAACTTATGTATACTTCAACAGGCAAAGCAGTACAGTTGATTATTGCACTGTAATTAAAACCATTTCATTTTAAGCAGGCAATGACTATAACTCTTTGAGGTGAAGGGGCAAAATAATGCAGCCAAGCTCAGCACTGATCAGCAGTGAAATCTCAAACCTTAAAAAAACAGTCTTAGGCAGTTTTTTTCACTCATGTATCCTACTGCAATTTCTTGAATTATTTTAGAACTTTTAAGCGGGAACTGATATACTGGCTTTTATATACAGGTAGCAATTTAAGAATTCACATTAATTTGACTGTTGTATTTTTGGTATTTTACATTATTTCCATTAGTTGTGATTATTTAACTTCTGATAAAGTTGCATAATGTAGACAGGCCCCCGGATTCATGAAGCTCAGCGGAAGGCCGGCGTAAGGCTTGCGCCAGCCGTGCAGCGTATAACTGGCGTAGCAGCGCCACATGCATAGTAATGAGTGTGCGCCGCAACCACAACCACGTGCATAGGGCACGTGCGCGAGTCCAGGGAGCCCAAGTAGGATGCGCCCGTAGGCGTGGCCAAGCCGGCAGGCGATGAGCAACCTAAAGTGCTGACTGTCACAGGCCGCCTGCAATAGTAACCGCACCAACCAGTGTCCGTGGATAATGAAACGTATGCAGAGTATGCAACATAGTACCCGTCCACACAAAATGGAGAACCAAACATAAATCCACGAAGTACAAAATGTTCCTGTCCACGGAACAAAGGATACTCGGAATACCGTGTCCGTCACGCAATGCACTGTCAGCAGGCATACCCAGTGGAGGTGTACTGCATCATGTCAGCGCGCTGCAACTACACACGACTAGCCCCATGGGCATGGTCACCAGCAGTCCCACAGTGGTAGTGAGAGTACACAGCTGGTCAGTCGTGGCCATATAACAACCAGAATGAAACCAGATATCCCAAACACAGACAAACGTGTATAGCAAAATGTGCTAGACACAGCAACGTAACCGTCACATACACATAGGATGGCGTATGCCAAATCAGAATATCCAGAAGCAGAACCCACACATGCAAATGTAATACACAACAACCCCGTCATAGCACATAAACCCGCACCCATGTCCGACTGTCCACCCAATCCAGCTAGCAGCCTTGCGCAGCTGCACACCTACACACAGCGGGTATACCCCAGATGTAGTAGGAAGTATTTTCCTAGGCAGTGACATGCGTGCAAATATGTACCCCACATGTCAACATCCCATCCCAGGTACTGATATCCAAATGGCTGCATGTGAATGTGTCAGCAGAATGTGTACATCTCGCGTGTGGTTACGGACCTGTCGAAACCCCATAGGTGTTCACATGCCACGGTGTCCATAACTGTACACATCTGGACAAAGCAGTATGTGCAGCCACTGTACCGATGATTAGCTATGCAGACATGTCAAACACAATACACAGGGCGGAACAGCCTTCCACCAAGCAGGTCACCCCAGCAGGGTTGCCACATGCACAGAATGTCAAGGTGGGACATCACTCGTAGATATGTGTTGTTCCATATGGCAAAACACCCACGGCCAATGCAAAGGATAGAATAACACATAAATGCCCGGATGAATGGTTATGCCATAGCAGGGGAATAGCCTAAGCTATCCAACATAATAGTCATGTGTACCAGATACAAAACAGCTGTAACACGCAAGTAGTAATGCAGGAAGACATACACGACTGTGTCAATATCACAGGACATATGGCACGTGTCAAGTGTCGATGCAGGACACATATGTCCATAATGGGGCCCCCTGCAAAGAGGAACACGTGCCAACCCCACCCCCCACTGACATATCGGCAGTATAAATACAACTCAAACACACACCAACACCACCATCCAACCCATGATAGCAATGAAGGCTGGACAAAGACCAACACGATACGTGCACACATAGGGACACATGTAACCGGTGCTCTGACAACCTTCCACAGGCCACCGAATAATAGTATGTACATACGCATGTAATGCTGCGAAGGATGTGTGGTAGTCCCCAGTATCACAGAGGTAGGTACACAGATACACTGTAACCAACCGTCACATATGTGCACTGTACACAGCATACCTGCAGGTAATACATAGTTCAGTCATGTGCCACATAAATATCCACGTATGAATGAGGACAGGGGATAGACAAGTGTGAATGGGAAAAACGCAGAACATGGCATATGTATGATAACCGGCACCACCCACAGCATTGTATGCCAATAGCAGAAGCTATTGTTGGTTGTCCAAACACTCGTGTCTGTACATACGGAATGAATATCATAGCAATAACCCATGCCTGGGTGTGGGTAATGCTGGATATACCCACGGTAGACGTGGTGCAGTCCCGAGGGCGATGCCCGAGGGACCAATCAAAGGCAACCATGGGTAAATACAGCAGTACCCACACCCAGACGTGGGTTATTGCTATTATGCCATATCATCTAGGAAAATAAACTATTAATCCCCAGACATAATGGCACAGCATAATGCCTGTCTGCTGCCTGTCCACAGATGTCTGGCATCCGTGGCGGTGCTGACGTACTGCGCGAGATGTCCGTTGCTAATGTCGAAACTGTCTTGCTATGTAAAACACAGTCAACATAGCAAATCAAT
This sequence comes from Protopterus annectens, assembly GCF_019279795.1. Lineage (NCBI taxonomy): Eukaryota > Metazoa > Chordata > Ceratodontiformes > Protopteridae > Protopterus > Protopterus annectens. The sequence goes on from NC_056730.1 coordinate 1,027,537,935, forward strand.
ACAAAACAGCAACGTAGAGCTCGGTGTCCCCGTTGCTGTGTTGTACAACCTGTCCCGCTATGTTAAATGTGTGTAGCAGAGCGAGACTGCCCCAAAGTAAGCAGCGGACATCACCGTGGCTCAGTTAAAGCTGTCACGCTATGTTTAACCCATGTAACATAGCGAGACAGGTTATAAATACCGAGGTATACTAATGGAAATAGGTCCGTGCAACCGGACTGTGTGCCATTACTATAACCCGATCTACAACGGGCACGCTGGCCAATCAGCGTGCACGGTTAGGAATAATGGGGGTGGTTATGGTATAATAGACATGGACAAACCGTGCACATGTGCCTCGCCTGACATTCGTACACGGTCAGGGCAGTTCCGTACACTAGGCGAACAAGACCAAACCCAGAGCACCACAGGAACACCCTGACAATCAAAGACCTGCATGCATTGGGGCTATAAGCCCCTGTGATCTGAATATCCCTGCGGTCACGCCATATGCATCCTGGGTCAAGAGCAGTAGGGAATAGGGAATGTGTAACATGTAGTACCGCACTTTTCCCAGCAGGAGAATGGATGCCTGTGACGTAAGTGAGTGCGGGGGTGGGGGGGTGGGAATATGTTAATGTAGCTATGTACCATGGGTATGCATATAAATGAGACAGAACAGCAAACGTGTAGTGGTCACAGCAACCGGCCAACGTGAATGCAGTCCCATTTGAATTACGACTATAGAACATATAAATGTGAACATGTAAGTAATGCGTCTGTGCCGCAAAGACAGTCACATGTGTAAAGGTGAAAGTGTGTTCCGCACACGTCTGTTAACCGGATCAGAGATATGTTACTGGAACAGTCACAACTAATACAGGCCACGTAATCACACAGACTCAGTAAACATATGTAACCCAGAATATGGATATGCATGTGTGCCTGCGCATAACCCACAATTAGGAAATGCAAGTGCGCCTGTGCGTGTGTGATCCGCTCACAGCAGGGTAAGTTAATGCTGTGTCCTCCACGTTAGTTATACATGTCTCAAAACTGTCAGCCTCTGAAAGTATGGAACCGGACAATGCCATGCAAAGTACTGGTACAAATAGTGAGAAACACATGATATGTGATAAGACAAACACAGAATGTGGATAGAATAACGGGTGTGTTAGTAGCAGGGATTGACGAAGGGTATGCATCTGTAACCCGACCTACTTGTCAGAAAGTGCCACCGTATGTTTATGTACATTTTATGTTGGTTTAAATTTGTTGACCGGGCTAGGCTAGCTGGATATATGTCCAGTGTCAATAGAGGCCCGGGGAGAAATGCTCCACACACAATAATAGCACAACATACCAAAGTAGTCATATATGTAAACAAAAATGAACAACAATAGAAAGCAAAAAAGACTGGTTACAGAAAGATTCCAGAAGACAAAGAAAAATATAGTCAGTGGAAGCACGTCATAATTATAGAATCAAGTCTCTATAGAATCAAGTAAGTCTCACATGAAATGCCAGCAAATTGCCAGATAGACACAGGTCAATGTAACACACACCTAAGATAAAGGGCCAACCATCCATACACTCTGCCAGAACCTGCACAGTGGAAAGGTATGGTATGGTTATATATGTGTGTACACAGGTAAACCACAGACAGTAACAAAGCAAGGTATGAAACAAGGGGTTCACATGTATATATGTACACACAACAGACCTACGTCCCGTATATATGACACATGGATATAAATATGCCAAGTAATAGATAATATGGGTAGTCAAACAGACGTCCATGAATGGGGAACATACAGCAGCAGTCAAAACCACTGGCCAGAAGGTGACAGTCCAGCAAGTTCTACACTTTATACATGCACACCGGTGTCCATTGTAGGACTTCAAAAATTGCTCCATTCGCAACCTCTGCTGCGATTGACGCAAAAGAAGTGACAGCCGCAACCACGAAACAGCTATACATGCACTAAAAGCTTGTTCAAGGTTGATGACACATGTGTCCATGAAATGCAGGACATATGGACAGATATCCCCAGAGTGGTGAGTCCATAGAAGTGCGTCCACATCTCAGTACCGCACACATTAACCATGTGTAATGTGTACTGTCAAGGGCTGCAGGCATGGGAACCTGGGTATGCAGAAATGGGCCTAGGTGTTGTTTGGCAGAGAATCCGTAGGCCTGCCCCGTGGGAGGGATGTGGGTATAGCACATGCCATAATCCCCACTAATGGTGCAAAGCATCCACCGGATAATGCGAAAAGCAGGTGTGAAATATGTACAGCAATATACCAGTGTCCTGTAGGCGATTCCCATGGATGGACATGCATACGACCAAGATGGCACCCATAACTGGAAATCTGTCAGAATAACACAGCTGCAGTAAGGCATAGCACAGGAAATACAGATAGGGACTACATTAGAAATACCCCATACAAAGTCAGACCGTTGTGCGAATACTGGCGTACATAGCTCTCAACCTTCCATCACCAAAATGAGGAACACTCGCCTCCATAATGTGGAACAAATGGGCAAAATGTGGAACACATACTAATGACTTACTAACAACTTAACTAGGAAGGTCATAGGATGGTTAAAATACACTGTTTGCACGTATAATGAAGATCCTTTAATGAATTAATATGATTAATGTCAATTTACCATGGAGTTCACCTAAAACATTCCTAACACTGAATGTGTAACAGACCCTTTCAATGTGGAACTTTGTGGAATTTCGAGGAGCATGACCCTTTTAAGACCCCAAATGAGGTACGTCCCCCATAACGAGGTACACTTGAGAGGTATGCGTAGCCATGAATACGGATGTTATGAGTGTCACTAATCATGCAATGGAAATAGCGCTCCCTATCACCCACCGCACAGTCCGGAATGCCTAGGCAGCAATCAGCTAGGAAGGCACAGCACTATGCGAAACGTAACAAGGGCAATGGCGACGTCAGGCGTGTACACATAATGACAACAGGTCAGGGTATGAAGGAGCTACCTGTCCAGAATACATGTACTGAACCGGTGATACTAGGTGGACAGGTGGAAAGAAAGACAGCAGGACAAATGTGCAAACATGTATATGTCTTATCCCGGTAATTGTGAATGACAACGTATGCCCCGCGAAGGTCAATGTGGAAGGTAATCAGACACAAAGGTGAAGTGTCCCCCAGGGTGCCATGAAGTGTCAACATAACAATTACCAGGCTCCCATAGTTGTACGTGAGCCCCGCCACTGACGGGAAGCGCAAATACGATGCACACATATGGTACAGGAAAGAACAAGTAGTGTGGATAAGCAGATGTATACCTGTGTGAGGAATACAACTGTCTGCGTGGGTGTGCCATGCAAATACAAAGTAATGTCATGTGGTCTGTTATGCCGCCACACACTGTGTGTTTATTGTAGGCAGACAGTAGGTATGTTGTATTAGACACATACCCTGCAACTGCACAGATGTACACAGACTGTGTAGAAGTCTGCCTCATATGTTCGCTGTGTTCCACGTAACAGTAACAGTCCGGCGCACTCATGATAACTGACGACAGGAAGCAATGACAAACATGCGAGGAAGACACCAAATCAGACTGAAATGCCATACGCATGCATAACATATCACTGTGCCCACTATCAATGTTTCTAAAAGCAACATGACATGACTGGCCCCGAGTGTCCCACTATCACATAAGGCCGTGTCCAGATATACGCTCCCTGAGGTGGAGTGTTATGAACAGACACAGATACATGTGTGTGGAAACACTAGTATCCACTGCAAGACGATGGAATATGCTGCCGTAGGAGGGGTAGCACTGTCCGCAGGTATGTGCTGAAATGCACATGAAACCGCTGTCTACATGGATTACCCATAGTGGCGACACCTGCACAGATGATTATAGTGGGACATACACACGACCAATCACACAGCTCAGATAGACATACACACACCATAAACAGGCAATGATACACAAGGTCTATGGCGTGTACGAGTACAGTGACAGTATAGCAAGGATAGCTGTCTGTGAAGATATACAGCAGATGTCTCTAGGGCGTGCAACACCTCCCGGAACACGGACGTTGCATGGACAATGTTTGGATATGCATTGTACCACATTTCTATGTGTCAGCCGTGCAAATATGCGATACATGGGACAGACAGCTGACCATGCAAGAGCAGCGCTATGGGCATAACATATGTATGTATATATACATCGAGAGAGATACAGACGGACACATGTGGCAAGGCCGGTAGTGGAACCTACACATCACTACCCTATCACACCACAGCAGGACACACGTGGAGAACACGCTATGGAGGTCGCTAACCACAGCAGGCACACAGGCAGTCCACTAGCTGCATCTCAAAATCCGCAAACACAGAGATGTCAGCAGGATATATGTGTACTGCGGAGCGTCTAAAACCATAACCTATGAACCCATGCAGCTGGGAGCATAGACACACACACACACAGCTGGCAGGCATGGGAATTGACCGTACCCCTACCTACCCAACCGCACGACAGTATGACACAGGTACGGAACGCGCTACCCGGAGCACTGAACACAGCACTGTCAGAGGCATACGTCTAGGTGGGTGACATCATCCGCAAAGGAATTGACGCCGATAGCAAATGTATGTGTTGTGGAGCATCTAAAAGCGTTACTATCTCCAGAGGCAGCTGGAAACACACACACACGAGGATGGGCTGGGAGTTGAACCTACGCCTACCTACATGAACACACTACAGCATGATGCATTTACAAAACGCGCTGCCGAGATTACTGAGCACAGCACTGTCAGAGGCATACTTCTAGGCGGGTGACATCATTCGTAAAGGAATAGACGCTGATAGCCAAGGTATGTGTTGTGAAGCGTCTAAAAGCATTACTATCTCCAGAGGCTACTGGAAACACACAAACACACACACACACACACACGGGGAAGAGCCGGGAGTTGAACCTACACCTACTTACATGAACACACTACAGCATGATGCATTTACAAAATGCATTACTGAGATTACTGAGCACAGTACTGTCAGAGGCATATTTCTAGGCGGGTGACATCATCTGTAAAGGAATAGATGCTGATAGCCAAGGTATGTGTTGTGAAGCATCTAAAAGCATTACTACCTCCCACGGCAGCTGGAAACACACACACACACAGGGAAGGGCCGGGAGTTGAACCTACGCCTACCTACAGGTACACACTACAGCATGATGCATTTACACACGCCGCTACCGAGATTACTGAGCACAGAACTGTCAGATACTTCTAGGTGGGTGACATCAAACACACACACACAGGGAAGGGCCGGGAGTTGAACCTACGCCTACCTACAGGTACACACTACAGCATGATGCATTTACAGAATGCGCTACCAAGATTACGGAGCACAGCACTGTCAGAGGCATACTTCTAGGCGGGTGACATCATCCGTAAAGGAATAGACGCTGATAGCCAAGGTATGTGTTGTGAAGCGTCTAAAAGCATTACTATCTCCAGAGGCAGCTGGAAACACACACACACGGGGAACTGCTGGGAGTTGAACCTACGCGTACCTACATGAACACACTACAGCATGATGCATTTACAGAACGCACTACCGAGATTACTGAGCGCAGCACTGTCAAGAGGCATAGTCCTAGGTAGGTGATATCATCTGCAGAGGCAAGGCAGCTGATAGGGAATGAAGACAGAGTGCGCAGTCACACAGCATGTTGCTATCCCAAGGTGGGCATACAGTAACACGGCAGTGCTGCCCTCAGGAATACTAACTACCTACGGAGCACAACATCATGACATGGATACGGGATGCACCACAGACAGTACACCCTATGAGAGAGCAACCGGCGTGCATGATGTAGGCAGCCATTGTGGCATAGCAACTACATATAACTCGCCCGGATGGCCACCATGGCTATGCAGGATGTCATTGGCCATGGCTACATGCCTAGTATCAGACTTCGGTGCCGACTCTACTGTGTCTCCATGCATGGCATACTGGGCATGCCCACACACCTAGTGGTCGCAAAGGGAAAACATACATGCACACGGGGCATACTCACAGAAGGGCGCAGTGTGCACTGTACTGTGTGTCCATCTACACAACTGCTTACTGGGCATGCTCACACACTTAGCATTTGCAGAGTGCAGACATGCATACACATGGGGTTGAATCATGAAAGGGCAGAGTGTGGAATGTCGTGTGTGTCCACCTACACAACAGCAACCCGGGCATGCTCACACACTTGGTGGTTGTAAAGGGGGAACATACATGCACATGGGGTATAATCACAGACGGGCGCGGTGTGCACTGTACTGTGTGTCCATCTACACAACTGCTTACTGGGCATGCTCACACACTTAGCATTTGCAAAGTGCAGACATGCATACACATGGGGTTGAATCATGAAAGGGCAGAGTGTGGAATGTCGTGTGTGTCCACCTACACAACAGCAACCCGGGCATGCTCACACACTTGGTGGTTGTAAAGGGGGAACATACATGCACATGGGGTATAATCACAGACGGGCGCGGTGTGCACTGTACTGTGTGTCCATCTACACAACTGCTTACTGGGCATGCTCACACACTTAGCATTTGCAAAGTGCAGACATGCATACACATGGGGTTGAATCATGAAAGGGCAGAGTGTGGAACGTCGTGTGTGTCCACCTACAAAACAGCAACCCGGGCATGCTCACACACTTGGCGGTTGCAAAGGGGGAACATACATGCACATGGGGTATAATCACAGATGGGCACGGTGTGCACTGTACTGTGTGTCCATCTACACAACTGCTTACCGGGCATGCTCACACACTTAGCATTTGCAGAGTGCAGACATGCATACACATGGGGTTGAATCATGAAAGGGCAGAGTGTGTGCAGACATGCATACACATGGGGTTGAATCATGAAAGAGCAGAGTGTGAAACATCATGTGTGTCCACCTACACAACAGCAACCCAGGCATGCTCACACACTTAGCGGTTGCAAAGGGGGAACATACATGCACACGGGGTATAATCACAGACGGGCGCGGTGTGCACTGTACTGTGTGCCCATCTACACAACTGCTTACTGGGCATGCTCACACACTTAGCATTTGCAGAGTGCAGACATGCATACACATGGGGTTCAATCATGAAAGGGCAGAGTGTGGAATGCCGTGTGTGTCCACCTACACAACAGCAACCCGGGCATGCTCACACACTTGGCGGTTGCAAAGGGGGAACATACATGCACACGGGGTATGATCACAGACGGCCGCAGTGTGCACTGTACTGTGTGTCCATCTACACAACTGCTTACCGGGCATGCTCACACACTTAGCATCTGCAAAGTGCAGACATGCATACACATGGAGTGTGAGCATGAAAGGGCAGAGTGTGGAACTTCGTGTGTGTCCACCTACACAACAGCAAACCGGGCATGCTCACACACTTAGCATGTGCTACGCGCTGTCCGGCATGCAGATGGTGTGTACACACCGCAGGTCACGGTCAGGTAAACCCGTCCACACCCACAGGGTGGTCACACATGCAGTTACTCGTACACACACATATGACATCACAGGCATCACGGGTGCAGGTCAAACATGTACACACTGCAGTGAACACTGTAGCTGCCATGCCAGCACCATGTCAGCGGTGCAGCAGTATGCCTCACGGTCCAACAACAGCATGTGACATATGTCCACAGGTCTGTATAGTGGTGTACACCAGTTGTGCAGAGTACACATGTACTAACAATGATCCCACATGTGTGATGTGGTCTGCCCATATCAGTATACATAGACAGGTCGGCTTCACACATAACACGGCCCTGACACAGCTATGACACATGACTGCTGCTGTACCAGAGTGAACCAATGTCCGGATATGTCATACATGTGATTGTCTGGCTGTGTGCATGGACTGCACACAGGACACATACAAAGCCTGTGATGTACCACATGCATAACACTGGCGTACGTGGTGCTACACACACGAATGGAAGGTGGACACATGTCGCTGGTATGCTCCCACTACAGGGTGTAGTGGTGTTGACTGGGACACATACCCTTGTATTGTTCGCCTGTGACAGCTGTGATACCATACCACAGTCCATGTTCTATGTATGTCAACACACATGTCAAAACGTAGCAATGCATACACACATGGCAGCAGGGGACACATGTGACACGTGTACTGTGCATGGTGCATCCATGCATGAGCAGTGGCCAATGTCCATAACATAGTTGCAACTCCCTACCACATGCGTACCCATCATGGGGGCCATTATATGGTGGCATAGTAACAGCACGTATGGCAGTATGTGTGTACATCATGTGTTTAAACACCTGTCCACATGCATGTGTGCAGGTGGTGGCTCACAGGTGTGTCACACACCATCCTACCCTGCCATGTGCATACGGTATGCTATGTCGCTGTTACATGACAGTGCTGCCATAATGCATACCCATCGGTCAGGTGTCATCGACTGTATGTCACATGGCTACTGTAACACCTACCACCTCCCAAGTGCATATATCGGCACATCTGCCGGATACAGTGTTGGTACGCATAATGCACTACATACTGCTGCATGCCTGCACATGTCTCACATGGCGGGTGTGGCATTACCAGCACCGACATGTGTGCAGGAATCTGTGCACATGTATGCCACATATCGGGGGGACTATGTCCCACGTGCCACACATCCCTCTACACCATAGTAGAGATCTGTATATACCTCAGTGTGGGGTGCATGGATGTGGATGGTGCAGTACATGCAACACATCGTCTCTCCGTGTATACATGTGTGGTCACCACTATGTGTGTGTGTCAACATGTTTGTATGTCTGCTGCCTGGTGTGAGGGTGTATGCAGATATACTGCTGTGTACGGACACTAACCACACAGGGTGACCATCCCGTACTGGTGCTGCATTGCACAACCCTGTCGAAGCCATAGGTGTGAGCCATACTGGCCACCTGTGCAAGTCCACCCCCTGTGACATGGTGTGTGGGTGCATTGTATTGTGAGGGTGCTGACCACACAGGCAGGTGTCCCCATCTGCACACTATGGGGTGTGCACCATAGTGGTGTACACCCCGCGACTGCGGCCGTATTCCTGTACTGGTACAGCATCCTACTGCTGCACAGTGTGCACCACAGCTGACAGGTGACACCGGAGGTCAGTGGCCAGCACGCTGTGTACGACACCTGCACAATGTCACCATACCTGTACTGTGTCCTGCCATGTATGTGATGTCTTTGTCCACTGTAGCCTGTGGCACCGACCACAGGCGTCAGGTGCAGTATATGTGTGGACATGTGTGTCATGTACTGTGTATATAATGTTAAACAATGTCTGGCTCCGTACATTCTGCTCTTCAAGTTTTCCCTTAGAACGTCTTTACTTGCAATCTAAACTGTCTAGTCTCTATCACAAAAGCTCAGCACTTGCTCCTAAAGCATTCTTATATAGGTAAAGTATATATATGCTAAACAAAGTACTACATTAGCCTTGAATCCCCTTGAGTACCCATTTCCCTATAGGTCCCTTCTGACTCAGTTACACAGCAAATGCATTCACGTTTTCTAGCATGTGGAAGGGTCAATTGCTAGCGTCCTCTCCTGTTCAGCTGGTGAATCTGGGCATCCTGAGGCAATGTTACAATTGCCTCATGTACACAGACACCCACACCTCCCCCCACAAAACACAAATACATGTGAGAGATGCAACTATATAGCCAAACTGGAGGCTGAGCTCTCTCAACACAGGACCGGCAAGACCAGACAGGAAGAGAAGGTCAACACGCACACCACAAACCCAGTTTCACATAGAACTATCACAACTGCAAAACAAACACATAAACATACAAAGACATACTCAGAGGTACTGTTCAAACATATACCAAAACTACAGAGGCCTCCAAAGCAGACACCCAAGCAACTGCCTCCTCAAGACATAGGACATGCAACACATAGTTCTCAAAGTCAATGTGCTAAACAGTCACAGCCCTTAAGGCCACACACAATGCCAGACACACTTGTTATAGGTGACGCCATAGTCAGACACACTGACGTCCCACCCACCAGACTGAACAAGGAAATGATCACAGTAGGATGCCTGTCGGGTGCTAGAATCTGCCACATAACACAAACACTCAGGTCACTCCGCAGCATGTACAAGTATGACGAAGTCATTGTCCATGCCGGTGTGAACGACCTGAGACATACCTCCCTGGACTACATGAAAAGAGACATAGAGGGGCTCTCAGATTATGTAGCCCAGGCCGGTATGACCCTGACCCTGAGCAGTATCCTACCCTCACCAAGAATGATGCCACAATACAGAGTCAAAATGATCACCTTTAATAATTGGCTTAATTACCAGTGTCAGTCTAGGGGGTCCAATGTCTGTTTGCCTGGGATGACATGCTTGACAAGCCACGCTTCTTCGCAAGGGACGGATTGGACCTGTCACCTCTGGGCTTCCGGATATTGGCAAAGGCTCCTGCCACCCCCATAGTGCCTTTTTCAGGCAAGGCTCAAATGAGAAACCTACCGCCCTAGAAAACAAACATGGAAAGAACTAAGGGTAATACTGCTCAATGCCAGTAGTCTACACCCCAAGTTGCACGCCGTCAAAGCCCTCCTCAGTATGGAGAACATCGATGTCTGTGCTGTGACTGAAACCTGGTTCAAGGCTTCTGAGAGCACCCCAGCACTATCAGGTTATACCTCATATCACGCGTTCCGGCCCCAAATCCGGACCAAACCACAAAAGGAGGGGGAGTTTCCATATGCATAAAGGATACCCACACCTCCAGGTTAGTGGCAACGCACGTAGCAGCGGAGACCATCCAGGTGCAATTAACCATAGGTAGACCTGCCCTACAGTTTGTATCATGCTACAGACCACCCTCTCATACTCAGGATACCCACACAGCCTTCCTGAAGACACTGGAGAGTATGAATGTCACTCCAAACACCATCATATTGGGTGACATCACCTACCATACATAGACCGGGAACATTACCCAAGACCCACCACCCTAGGCCAAAGGTTCCTGGAGTTCATACACCCAAATGCTATGGAACAACTAGTCACCATACCCACAAGAGGAGGAACTATACTAGACCTGATCATCACACATGGGGACGACATGCTCCACACAGGATGTATATCCTTCATCGGTGAGATCAGACCATAAATTAATATCACTGGAGATCCACATCCCGCCCCCAACCCCAGCAAAGGAGACCACGGTGAAGAACTTCTCAAAAGCAAACCTCACACTTCTTAAGACTGGAGTGGTACCCTGCAAGGCCTCCGGGCCATTGGAAAACACAACCCACGCTGCTGAAACTCTTACAAATGCCTTCTACGAGCACCTCCAGGAATGTTTGGATCAAGCAATCCCTAATAACATCAGGACCCTTACCACCAAAGGCAGGCGCACGGTCTGGTGGACCCCAGCCATAAACAAACTCTACAACAAGAGGAGAAAGCTACTACATGACAGAGCAAAATCCCTAACAGGGAAGGCATCTCTGACCAATACTAGCAGTAAAATACGATCACACATACAATCATCCAAGGCCACCTGTGGGAGAGGACTCGCAAAAGACACAAAAGACAACCATAAGGCCTTCTTTAGCTATGGTAGAAACATGGGTGGAAGCTCACAGTTATGCTCGGAATTAGTCCAGAATGGTACAATGATCACTGAACCCACAGACATTGCCAACATACTGTCAGACAGGTTCCGTGCATATTTCTCCCCCCCAAGAGGTGAGATATCTATCCCACCAGAGTCTAGCCTCCCAAACATCCCAGATGCCCAGGTGAGAGCTGCTCTCTCTAAAGCGGACAACACAGCATCAATGGGACCGGACGGTGTCCCCGGCTGTGTGCTACACGACCTCAATGAGGACCTAAACCCGCACATAAGGCTGCTGTATAATCTTAGCCTTACTACAGGATACGTACCCAAAGAATGGCGTACGGCAACTGTGGTCCCACTCCACAAAGGCGGTGCTTCTACGGACCCTGGACATTACCGCCCTATAAGCTTAATGAGCCTTGTCTGCAAAGCTATGGAGGGGATCATAATGGAGCTCATAAATGAAGACATTGGGGACCTACATACACTGGATCATACCCAAGTCGGCTTTGTCAGGGGCAGATCCTGCCTCTTGAACCTGGTCGACCTTTGTGGAAGAGTCACTAAGGCCATTGATGAGGGTAAGGCAGTTCACACAGACTACCTTGACCTAGCAAAAGGGTTTGACACAATACCCCATGCGGGCATCATAGGAAAGCTCACCAGCGTAGATGTAGACCCATATGTCACAAGATGGGTTGCAAACCAGATCAAGGACAGAACCCACAGGGTTAGAGTTCCTGGTGCCATGTCAGACTCTAAGCCAGTCACGAGCGGTGTCCCACAGGGCTCAGTCCTGGGCCCCCTCTTGTTCGGCATTTATCTTTCTGACATGCAGGCAAACATGGGGGGTTGTGGCTGACAAGGTATGCAGATGACTGCAAACTGGGCACCATAATCGGCACCCCATCAGACACAGACATCCACCAGAGGTCTCATAGAAATGGATAACTGGTGCCAGAGCCATGGCCTTATGCTACATGCCAAGAATGGTATAGTCATACCCTTTGGGAAAAACAAGGTAACCCCTAATTACCACATAGGTGGTAATCCATTAAACACGGACGACGTTATCAGGGACCTGGGGACCCAACTTGTCAGTAACCTCTCTTTTGACACTCACATTGCCAATGTGGTTAGGAAGACTTTCTACATTGCCCACCTGATCATGAAAGGATTCACATCCAGATCAGGGGAGGTCATTGTACCCCTGTACTCTTCCCTTATCAGACCAATGATCGAGTACAATGCCCCATCCGGAATGTACCTAACCCGACACCTGCAGCAATTGGAAGGACCCCAAATGTTCCCCACCAAAAGGATAAAGGGGCTCAAACATATGTCAAACGCTGCCCGACTGAAGGGGCTCCGGCACTATACAGTCGCATACCGTCTGCTCCGAGGTGATCTGTGCCTGACAGACAAGGCCATGTCCAACCCGGAATTAATGGACATGCTCCACCTCATAAGATCCAAATCAACCAGAGCCACGAGAGCAAGTGACACAAACCTCAACACGGATATAAATAGGACGTGCTGGAGGGACAGGTTCATCACCCAGAGACTCCCTACACTATGGAACAGAATCCCAGTCCTTGTGAGGCAGAGCCCCTCACTGACTCTGTTCAAGAGAAAGCTTGACGAGTGGATGGGAGATCGTAGGTATACCCCGGGAATCATCTCGGTGTCACTGCTGGACAGAGGCACAGCAAACTAATGGGTATAGTATCCTCATCCTAAGGGGTGGTGAAAGCCACACACACTCTGGCTAGGCTTATAAATGCCGTAGGGCAGATAGCCTAGTATGTACCTATGCACCTATGAACCTATGTCGGTGTCCAGGCAGGTTGCGGGTACATGTGGTATGCTGATATTGCCAGATGTGCCTGTGGGTAATCCACAGCTACACTTGGGGGACCGATAACAGTGCTCCCTGTAGGCACATGTGAGTACACCATAGGAGGGTTTCAGGTTATCAGAACCAACATGGTGCTACACATGTAACCGTCACACATACCGTGAACACAGCTCAATGCATGCTGCACCTGCACTACATGGTATGTCTGCTGCGTGTTGACAGTACACAACCCACGTCACATACGCACCAGTCTGTTTTCATACACTGAAAACACACCAAACAGCCAATACTTAATCCAGCGAAATTTTCTTTTATTTCTTTCCCAAAGGACCTGGTACCTCGGCAATTCGCCTTCAAAGGATCACAATTCAATGCAGCATAATGGCAATATTTATATAAACACTAATTGGATCAATCACTCAATTAATTATATAATTAATTCCAAAAAGGAGGGAAAAAAACTTATACATATTTAAAGTGATCACACTATATTTTAATAAATATTCACATGAATTATATACATACTATATTACTAATTATTTATTTATTTAATGATATTATATATAAATATAAACATATTATTCTATTATATAATTCTATTATATGAATTTTATTATCAAAAAATATTCCTGATATGTTAATTAATCCATCAAATCATTCATCACATTCCTAATTCTAAATTAAGTCCAGAGGGTTTTAAAGTATTAAACTTTAAAATCATCCTAGTTTCCAGCTCCAATAATCTATCACAAATATTGTCACCTCTACAACAGAAGGGTTTACCCAAAATGCTAAATTTTAAACTATCAGATTTGCCTTCATGAGCTTCAAAAAAGTGTTTGGCAACTGGGCTAGATAAATTTAAATTCCGAATATCCCTTAAATGTTCTAGAATTCTAACCCTGACCATTCGTTTGGTTTGTCCAATATACCATGTATTATTACAACTGCAAGTGAGTGTGTATACAACACCAATAGATTTACAATTAAAATGGTGCTTGGGGTAATGGTTAACATTATTAATAGACCTGACATCAATAATTCTATCACATAAACTACAAGAACCACATCTGAAGGATCCCAAATTGATAGTATGAGAAGTTCTTTTTATTAAGAGGTTATTATTTAATATTTCTTTTAAATTCTTTCCCTTCTTGTATGAAAACGTTATGTGATCAGGAAAAAGCTCACCTATATAGTCATCCTCACTAACCAAATGCCAAAATCTTTTTATTATAGAGACAAATTTTTCAGAAAAAGCTGTATACCTAGTTACAAAAAATACCTCTTCCACGTCTCTATCTTTTTTGGTTAAATCTGAAATATTCCTTTCTAACTTCCTGAATGTTTTATACTTATTCATGACATTATTCATACTTATAAATAATTGCTTTTTTTCATATCCTCTTTCACATAATCTAAGAAATACCTCATTCAACTCATGATCCAACTCAGATTCTATACTAGTATGCTGATATATTCTTTTAAATTCTCCATAAGGCAAAGCTCTTAATAAGTGAGGGGGATGCATGCTGGTAGCATGCAAGAACATATTGACAGACGTACTTTTCCTGTAGGGTCTAAATCCAACAATATTATTTTGTTCAAATAGGGTCAGGTCCAAAAAATTAATTTGATTCCTATTAATCTCATACGAAAATGAAAGAGCATGTTCATTAGCATTCAAAGATTCAAAAAATTCACAAAATTCTAATATATCCCCTTTACATATAAAAATTAAATCATCTATAAAACGCTTATACAAGATAACTCTATGTTTAAAGAAATTTGAGGGGTAAATGAATTTCTTTTCAAAGGAATCCATATATATAATGGCATAAGTGGGAGCGTAAGCAGCTCCCATAGCCGTCCCATTGATTTGTAAAAAATACTCATCATTGAATGCAAAATAATTATGAGTTAAACAAAACTCCAATAGGGAAATCAAAAAACTAGTCCTAGGACCTTCACCTAACATATTCTGAATGGCTTCAAGCCCCCACCTGATATTAATGTTTGTATATAAGGACTTAATGTCAATAGTTACCCAATAGAAATCACTATTCCAAAAAATTTTGGATACTTCATTAATCAAATCTTGAGTGTTGCTGATATGAGCGCCCACTCTATTCAAATAAGTTTTCAACTGAAAGTCCAAAAAGACATTAACATTCTCCAAAAAAGAGCCTATCCCTGATACTATAGGCCTACCAGGGGCTCCATTAAATCTTTGTGGATCTTTGGAAGAGCGTATAATATAGGTGTACGAGGGTCCTTTATATACATCTTTTTAACATCAGCATGCAAGAAAAATCCTAGTCGTTCTCCCCTTTCCAAAAAAGTTAACAATTCCTCATTATAGAATTTAACAGGGTCCCCATCAAGTCTAATGTATTCTTCATTGTTAGAGAGCAGTTTATTAACCATCATACAGTAGTCAGGTTTATTCAAGATAACCCAATTACCCCCTTTATCAGCACATTTGAATATGTAATCATTTTTCACTGCTTTAAGATTTTTTAAGGCCTGCCATTCACCTTTACTCAAATTAAATTGTTTTTTCTCTTTAAGGAATTCCTTAAACATTAACCCTGTCTCTTTTAAAACAACTTTTTGAAAAACTGAAATAGCTGGTATAGAAATGGTAGGTGTAAATTTACTTCTAACATTTCTAAATTTAGGTATCATTAGTTTTCCATATCCTGTCAAATAATTGACACTAGAGCTGATATCAGTGTTAGAACAGTTTGAACAATCATCACCTTCTTCCAAAGAGCAGTCAAATTCATCATATTCATAGTTATATACAGATAAATTCATTAAGCTTTCATCAAAATCAATTTCATTTTCATTAAACACTCCATTTTGAATTTCAGTTGAGTTAGAAGCAGTAACATTCACATTTACATTCATATTCTTAAATTTTCTAAAATACACTCTTAATAAGAGCTTACGAATGAATGTTTTCACTTCTAGGTAAATATCAGCAAATGAAGGAAAAATAGTGGGAACAAATTTACTCCCCTTATGTAAAACACTCAACATTTCATGATTTAAACACAAATCCGATAGATTAACACATTCTAATGAGATAACATCATTACAAGTTCCATTAGATGTAGGTAATCTCAAACCTTCATTTATAGCGATTTTGCCCCTTTCTGCCATTTCTTCCGTTTCTCTCCTTGTTGTAGTTGTCGTTTTGAAAATTCATATTCTCCGCTGTACTAAGATTTGAAGCTTCATTAGAAGCTTCTGCAATGTCCCTATCAGTAACTCGATTCGGAGCAACAGTTCTCGCAAAAGAAACATTTTTGGTAACAGTTTCTTTTTCCATAGAAGAGAAAGATGACGCTGAATAGTTCCTTCGTTTAGAGCTGCGAGTCCAACTCCTCCCCCTAAAGTGATTACGTACAGGCTCACGCTGCCAATTGAAAATAACACCTGTTTCATAGTCTTTTAAGTCCCGAACTAACTTACTACGTTTTCTCTGCACAATATCAGCCTCTAATTTATTCATTTTGTCACTTATGTTGGCCATTTGAACTCTATAGTTCACTTCAGCAACAAGTTCTTTTTGCAATAACGAAATCTCATTTTTTAACTTGTCATGAGACTTTTGATTTCGTTTAATCAATATCCGAAGCCAGCCTATTGTGCATAGAAGAGAAGTTTGTTTCCATTCATCTAAAAGATCTGATTCATCATCTGTAAACGGTGCAGCTGGCAGTTTGTCAATGCGCAACCCTCGGGGGGTGATGTTAAGACTAACATACTTCTCCAGAAGCCTAGTGTCGAAATACAACGCAGCCTCCTTGGCCATTAATTTATTTAACTGAGCAAAGCGACCATCAGCGCCTGTATCCCCCTCCAAATTCCAGGGATCATTAATAGTGAATCTTTTATCACGCTCCACCACCATGTCCTGAAACAGTAAGGCATTGGATGCAGAGCTCCGTTCGGAGCTTCCACCACTGGACATGGATGGAAAAAGTTCAATAACCTCTTCACAGGAATATTTAAATCAAACAAGAACAAAAGTAGCTCACTGGAAAAGTACGGCTTGGATCCAAATTCAATAGAAACAAACGATACGAAAAACACAAAATATGTAAACTGAAAACACACCAAACAGCCAATACTTAATCCAGCGAAATTTTCTTTTATTTCTTTCCCAAAGGACCTGGTACCTCGGCAATTCGCCTTCAAAGGATCACAATTCAATGCAGCATAATGGCAATATTTATATAAACACTAATTGGATCAATCACTCAATTAATTATATAATTAATTCCAACCACTGCAACATACACATCACATGCTATGCATGCACAGGTATCACATACACCTCTCACTATCTTGTCCACCCTGTGCATCGGAATATATTTGCATAACCCTGCACCGATGGTGTGGATGACAGGGATGCGGCAGAGGCTTCATCATATGCACAGGGTGATATGTCTGCCAGGGGCATAGGCTGCACCAATGGATGACATCATGTGTGTGTGTAAGGGCCGGTGAGTTTACTGGGCATGACTGTGCAGAATGCATGTGGATGTGGTGGAGCCCTACAGTTGTGTCTGCCGTGTGTGGGTATGTGTGTACACAGTCCAGCCATATGTGATGCCTACACGGGGTATAATTGGCAGCCCCAGACAGTACAGTGCAGGTTGTATGGCTCACTGTGTCCGTCTGCGGCCACGTGACCCATGCCTGCCTGGGGTCGCACGGGCACTACCGGGTGGAGGTATAGAGTGGCTACTCTCCGATGACACATGTCCGCTGGAACCATGTCCATGCTGGGACCAGCCAGGGCCACGTCCACATGGCCTGCTGTGTCCTGGTGTGGACGGTGTAGCACCAGCTGCACTGCTGCTGCTACCGGCACTGTGTGAGTGGGCATGAGAGGTGGCACGCACACATCGACCTACACTAGGTGGTGTTGCTGGCCTACGCCCGTGTGTCCTATGCCTCACCCCTACCAGGTGTTCCAGCACAGACAGCTCACGCTTGCGGATTGCCATGCCTCGGTCGAGGATTCCAACCATCTCACCTAATCGCCTATCCAGTACATTAGCAATCTGCTGTTGAGCATTCACCAATGACTGGATGTTGTCATTTAGGGAATGGATTGCAGCCCTCTGCAGCCTCTGCCCTTCTTGGTTCTGCTGTTCTGCACGTGCCTGTGCCGCCATTACAGTCTGGAACATGCGTCTGGTGAGACCAGCTGCTGCGCCCTGTACAGCAGGTGCATGTCTGCCAGAGGTCCTCCTATGAGCAGCACCAGCCACATGCCTGTGTGGCACATCACCAGTCATTACACTGGCAACATGGTGTGTAGGCACACCTTCTGTAGCCACCACACATTCCTGCTCAATGCCAACAGACGCTGACTGTCCTTCCTCTATGGGCAACGGTGATGTGGTATGTGTCGGCATCAGAACCATGTGCAGGGATGAGGGGGACATAGGTGGGATGCTAACCAATGGCACAGCTTCTGCCCCTGACAACCCTGCCTGTACCTCATGCATATGGTCATCACCGCTAGTATCTGTGGGGACACTAACATCAGATGGACCGCAGGAGGGGAACGCACCTACACCACCTGTGAATACAAAGACATACTGTAAGGTACATTACACACACACGCAGACCCACACACACACGCAGACACACACATACACACACACACGCAGACACACACACGCAGACACACACACGCATGCAGACACACACACACGTGCAGACACACACACGCAGACACACACACACACACGCAGACACACACACACACACACACACACACACACGCACACGCAGACACACCATGCATGTGATATTGCAGATGGCATGCAGCATTCCCACACTACAGCACAGGGAATGCAGCCCAGACATTAATAGTGTTAGTACGCATACTGCCCTGGGGTGCACACTACATCAAGCAGGTGTCATATCAGTAGGCATGCAGTACACACAATCATGGTAGTTTGCATGCATCACCGTGATGCACCATGTGGCCACAGACAGCTTAACAGTACACATGGCTGACGTTACCTTGACATGTAATCCACCGACATGTGCGGTAACATGTGGACATGTGTGACAATGGTGTCCCGCCACATGCACCGCATCATTATGGGCTTCACAGTGCAGTGTTGTGTGTACAGCCTACAGATAGAATGCATGTTTAGCAAATATGTCTGTGCAGGTGTGGTTAGTGTGAGCTGTGTACATAGCTATACAGTGGGGAGTACAGGCACTGTGCCACTGCATGGCAACAGGACACATGTATGTTGCTGTGCGATGCATAACATGGACGCATTGCATTGCCATGACTGCAACACAGTCATGCTGTTCCACAGCACGTATATGGTAGACATCGGTGGCACCTCCGCTGGCTGCAGACAGGCATTGCAGTTGTCTGTTGTACCACATCAAATGTACAGGTGGTCCACTACGGCTATGATCGCACTATGTGTGGACAATGTGCAACGGTGTCTATCCACATCAGACGTACTGTGTGGCAACATGCTTGTGGCTATCACCCATGGCCATGTTTGACTGTGTCTTGGACAATTGTGTGTGATGGGCATCGTGTACCCATTCCTGTGGCGTCCCATGTGACATACACCCATACATGTCGGATTTGTCACAATCCAGAGGGCTATGCAGACAACAGTGTGGATGTTTGCTATGTCGGGTGTAGGACATGTGATGGTGTGACAATATTGCAGACAGAACACCACGGGCGTGGGACATGTCGGGTGGCGTGTCACAACGTGTGCACACAATGCAGGGGCATATGTCACATTGGTGACACCTGTGTGCTGCCCAGATCACTGCTCATTGTGTGGTACTGTGTGCGTACCACAAATGGAGTTCCAATGCATACTACATATGCATCCATTGTAGAACACCTCCACCATTGTATGCATAGCTGACCGCACATATCACACTGACAGGTACTGTGGTTTCATGCCAGTGTATGATAACGGTTGTATCTACTGCACATGGGTGGCATGTGTGTGTCTGGTGGTGCAACCTGTATACCGTGACTGGAACACAACCCAGGTGTGCATGTTATACCTGGCCATATGGCGAATAACTCTACACTGTAACATGCCTGTTACTAACAACAGTCTCACCTGCGACGGACCCATGTCTGTGCGACACACCAGAGGTACCTGTATAGGGGCGACACAACAGTATAAACATTATCCATGACTGTGTGACAGCCACAGTTCGCACTGTGCATGTCACATCATGTACCTGTGTGATAGCATGTGGTATGCACACGTCTGCAAACACAACATAGCATACTGTAGTATGCGGCTTGTGTGCCCATATACCTGGCATGTGTTGTTACTTTACATGATGTACAGTGACACCTACACCTACAGTGGATATCATACTCATATACAAGACTGACTTACCAGGCAGCTCCAGGCTCATTGGTTGGGAGACACCCACCTCCATGATGGCGGCTAGTGTTTCTGCATGCTGTTCCCTGGGTGTCCCCAGACTGGCCAGGAGCTCCTCCTTGTGTGTGAGTGGGGGCTGGGTTGGTGGCCCACCACCTGTTCCACCTTGTTCTCTGGCAATTGCGGCGGCACGCTGTTTCGCGTGCCGTATGAGGTCCGTGCAGTGTCGGTGTATCTGCTGGTAGGTGTGGTTGTTGCCACCCACGTCATTCACCCTCCTGCGCATATCCTGCCACAGGTCATCCCGCTGCTGCGCTTGCTGTGGAACATGGCTGAATAGCAGGTCATAGTTGTCATGGAGCAACGGTATGATTACTTCATCCTCCTGGCGGCTGAAGGCTGGCAGTCGTGAACGAGGCATTATCTGTAAGACATAATGATGGTGACAGGTCACATTCACACTGATGTACTGGCATACCGCTGAACATACATTGCTATGACATGTACGACATCTGTTCAGTAATCTCTGAGATGCATCATGACACTGACACAGCTGACATGTTGCTGTCACACCTGTCACACCGTTATGCAGTGGATATCATATCATATCTCTGTGTCAACCCATCACACTGTACATACCCCATGTAGATGGTAACCTGCTGTGGACATGTGTACCTGCCTGCACCTGTGTTCATACCAATCAGCACGTGGCCCAATGTGTGCACAGTTCTACTGTTCACCTGGATGGTGTGTATATGTCACTAGGCATCACAGACGCAGCCGTTATGGACGTCAGCGGTGGCACTGCACACATACACATGGACACCTGTACATGCATGTGTTGTGCCATATACATCTACTCAGCACTGTATGGGTGTTGGATATTCTGCCACGGCTCGCCTGTATTGCACATGTGATACACATGGGACAATGTCTAATCATATGACATTAGCAGGGATGGTTATACATAGCATGTGCGTGCGCACGTTGTACACTCTGACACACAGCACTTGTGACACCACAAGGTGCATCAGTGCCACATTACTGATCTGGTCAGTTGATAGTGCACGTGCCATGTGGCCATCGCACCATGTATGACTGTGATGGCACGTGCAGCCTTGCTGGACAGGGCTGCATGGTATGGCAGGGTATATCACATACATGGCACAGGGATGTGTCCCGCCTGTGGGATACCAGTATTGGGAGGGTGGCTGTCCATTCCATATGTCATTACTATGGGTATATGGACATGTCACATGTCTATCATCATGGTGTAGACAATGGCCTTCTGCAATGTAGGCAGCATGCTGCTTGGTGGGGGTGTGTATGGTGCATGCTGGTATTGCACATCCATGCATACACATTACCCCTGACAGGTGCTATGTGCTGTGATATTGTTCAACACAGTGCTGTATGTGCCCGCACGGTGATATCCTGTGCACATGGATGGTACCCTGGCCTGACATGGGTACCAAATATGTCTACATCCAGTGCCTGCTGCCACCACCATGTCGGCAGGTGCACCACACAGCACCATCCCTCCCACAGGGACCATGGTGTTGAGCACAGCCTAGGTATTCATTTATGGGGACGGGGATGTTCACATAGTGGGGGCACTGCTGGTATCATCCATCAGACCATACACGTATGACGCACACCTCACACACACAGCCCATTCAGTATGTTGTTCGCAACACTGACACAGCTATACTGCTAGGCCAGGGCCATTCCCAGCCGTACATACACAGATGCATAACACGTCTGTCTGTGGCATGGGCTACAATGACGGTGGGGTTCAACACATACCGTGTTCGACTGTGGCTGGCGCTGATGTTCTGTGCACATGTCAACACAGTAACCCTGTTCTACTTTAGCCAGAGGTGATGTGCTGTGCACATGTCAATGCTGCACATTGTGTTGGTGTCTGTCTGTCAGCAGGCCAGTGGTGGAACACGCAAGGGTATTTGTAATCAAATATGCATGCCGCCCTGTACAGCTGTACTGCTAACATCTCAGGTGCTAATGTGTAATGGACATGCACACCTTACCCGGAAAGGTGATAGTGGATTGCCACCCGTACCCATCACCTCTTGTGGGTTGCTATTATCCAACACCGTATTTGTATTGTATGTTCAGGCTATGCATCTGTGCAGGACATGTGGGCATGTAATGCGCCACTGCGTACCTTTGCACCCATTGCACAACATGTCACACAGGTACACTGGCAGCCGTACACTTCACAGCTTGATGAAGGTATGACAGGTGTTGTACACACGTACCACATATCCTGTGGGACATGGTCGTATGTACAGGCATGTCCGACAGTCACGTACCAGTGCTACCCCTATATGACAGATATGCTGTACATGTGGCAATACAGCAACTGTCACATGTACTCGTGCAATGCCCCCCTACCAACATGGAGCGGTACTGCCTATGGGGGATGTGCATCTGCATCCATGCTGTGCCCATAGCTGTCTTTTGTACATCATTACGTGCAATGTACCTCATTTGGTGTTCTAACGGGTGCATGTTCATCACGGCTCCACATTGGTTGGGTCTGTCACACAGTCATTGTTGTACACGGTTTACATGCCAGCCATGGCTTACTATATGTGAATCAATGTAATTCATTGGGATACCATAATTATACATTAGAGCAGCATATTCCAGCCATCATATAGCCTTCCTAGATGACACTGTTAGCCAGCCAGTAGTAGGTGTTCTGCCATCTGCACATTAGTCACACAGTACGAGGGCTACTGTTACCCATTCTGGGGACAGGGTGCTGACAGCTGTGGATGGGTGTGATGCTGTCGACAACCATGACTGCACCTGACGGTTACGTCTGGATGGGTAACATTCACAACACACACCTACCTTCACATAGTACCACATCATCTACAACAATGGACATTCCTGCCAGAACAATGTATGCAGTATGTCTGTATGACCACTGTAGGCACCACTGGTGGCCCCAGCATGGCAGCCGACAGCACCGGTGTATATCCCGCAGACCCATGGGTTACACCATTCACAATGCACCAGTCACGGATGACCCTGTTGTGGATCACATTGCAGTTCCACACATCATGTTACACAAGGCATCATGCACTGAGATGTTGCGGATGGGTGAACAGCTCTGCAACTCAACATACGCACACATGACACATCACCTGGTACAATATATCTCGCATACAACATGTTATTGTGACTGCCCTGTGATGGCAATACACAGACTACGTGTACTGGGACATGCGATGGCTCACCGGTGTTATAGCCCTCTGGGTGTGTGTCTAGCCAAGTGTACAGTAGGCAGTGGTCTGAACACAGGGACACTGTACATTGACCTACTGTGTCACTGCAACTCTTGCCTATGCTCCTACTGTTATTGTACAGGCATGTGGTATCTGACCGCTATGACAGTCCTGGTCGACCACACTGCTGTGGCACTCATGACCTGCAGCCATCGGCCTGGGGTGTGGAGCACACATGTACATCTTCACATGCTATATTGCCTCTGTGGCAGTTTCACATAACTGTCTCCGGCAGGGCTGTAACAGGCAGGCACGGCATGTGGTCATGTGGGACAATGCTTGCATCTTCCACTGTGCTGCACACAAGCGAGGCGCACACACACTATTGCACCACTCACATATCTGTGCGGTGACTGGGACCTGCCTCCATGCTCTGCGCAGCATGCCTGTGAGTACGGATTGTACACGGATCATACCTCCCAGGCACATACCTGGACTGGAACACCCACAGGTGAGGGGTTCACACATCACACAGTGTTTTGCACACATCCTGGATAGTTGCCTAACACAATGCATCATAGGTGCTCCATGTGCAGATACCGGTGTTTGTGACTGCTATACACATTGTAAACACAACAGAGTCGACATTGTACACCACAGGTTACATAACGTCTGTGTTGTTATACTGTACATTGGGCCTCAGACAGCTAATACTGCCATGTGCTGACAGCAACCCACACTTCCCTGGAATAGACACCCATGTACCTACACATGCTCGAGTCATGCACTCCGCTCAGCTGGATGACACATTACACAACACATACCATACCTACATTACCCTTAGCATGCACAATACCTCCATGTGACTGGTGTGACACACCTGGGGTTATCCCCTCTTTGGAGGATTAAACACATATGCTACATGGCCCTGTTAGCCACACCCTGGAAACACACCCATCACAGCATACACGGAACATGTGTACTACAACCAGTACTACTGACGTCTGCTGACAGCAGTTGTTAACGGCATGTCACCCCAGCAGATGGACAGTGCACATACATATGCTGACACATACCACAGTGCACTTCCGTAGCATGTACACAATTGCAGACACCATGCTATTCCACACAGAGACGTGGCGGTACTGACCTGTTCACAGACGCCACTGTGGTGGTCCTGTTCCATGCACATATGATGTACAACCACATGTGCAGGCTGTTGCACAGTGGTGTACATTCACATGTGTGGGGTGCATCACTTGTCAGCCATGGTGGGTCCTCAAAGTCCATGA
Source organism: Protopterus annectens (assembly GCF_019279795.1). NCBI lineage: Eukaryota > Metazoa > Chordata > Ceratodontiformes > Protopteridae > Protopterus > Protopterus annectens. Next base: position 1,027,563,425 of record NC_056730.1, read on the forward strand.
TCACATACTCCAAGGCTAGCTACCTAAACATGACTGCTGCACATTGCGGTGTGGGGCCTCAGGCATTGTGGTGGTATGTCTGTATTGTTTGGCTACATCCACATCTGATGTCACATACAATAGTCACCCAGGCATTGCAGACCGAGCTACTGTTGGCAACGTGCCAGGCGATGGCGTACTTACTGACAATACACCCTCTCACTCACTATAGGGTCGCAATCCGTACATGGACATCGTAGTGTCCCTATGGACACATACACAGTACTGACATGCACACGATATGTCCTGGGACGCTGGCCTGATGTCACCTTCCGATGTCCCTGGCTGTAATGTCCCACCAACCTGTTCGGTATATGTCTCTGCACCAGGCCACTATGTTCACTGCTAGCCTGTTGTCGGACATTGTGTACCCTGACTGCCGCACAGCGGCATTTCTCGCACTACCCATGGGTGGCACTGCATTGCACGTGTGGGACTGTAGTCACACACCCATGACTGGACCATTCTGAATGGCAATGGGGCACATCCTCACGAACGTGATTCCCACACACATTGATGGCCTCCAGGCCTTTCCTAGCACCCATGTTGGGCTTGTGTATGCCACAGCATGGCACATACACATGCTGGCCACCTGTCATACCGTTGCATGGGTGGTTGGGGTGGTACGGAGGCCGACACATCAGACGTTGTCCTCACATTGCCCTTCAGCACCATTCCACAGTCTGGTATTGGCAACTTACACAACCACCTGCACATCATACCCTGTGTCTCAGGATGTTATGCTATGTGGCTCATGGACAGGTCACACAGTGGTGCGAGCATACCATAGTACCTACTACATGTCAGGTACATATGGCATTACACAGTCCTCAGTCATGAGGCCCCTCATGTTCACTATATGCTTACATACAGAACATGCTGTCACAGAATACTGTCCATGCCTAGATATCTCACGCCTACATACCAAGTGCCATTATTGCTCCACCAGCTCATACCAATACCAACCATACGGGTGTCAGTGTGGCGGATACATCATATGAGTATCATGGCATCGGGATGCATGACACATGGTGCATGCACATCACCTTTGCATAACAACATTCACCCACTGACTATCACATGGATACTGGTCCCGTACATACATATCACATTGTACATGGTTGCTGTACATACATATGCCACACACAGTCCTGTGGTTACCGTATTCCACTGTGGCATGGATACCCTTCTGCAAGGCCACACCTATCTGTACTGTGTGTGATGCTGGTACATAGGTAGCCATTGTACCTGTGAAATACACACATCTACACACAGTCAAGGGTGCAATACCAGATTTATGGTGTACCTTCAACAACAGCTACAGCTTTACATGGCACAACATTGTCATGCCATGATGTTTACCAGGCTCAGACGGTTTACATATGCGGCTGACATACGGACAACACATCTGTACACATCTGCATACCGCATACTCAGGGGTGTCTTCTGCTCTGACACGGCCCATGTCCTCCACATTACTGATGCATATACACCTCATACATGACATCTGCGGTGGGCAGTGTGAACGGACTGCTCCTGGATATGTGCACACACACACTGCATGGGCTGGGCTTCTGTGTTACTTCCACAAACACAACACACACCATGCTGTGGAACATAGGTCCTGTGCACATCCTGCAGGGACACACAGTAGCACTGTTCATGTGATACCTCCCTTGCTGTTTGAGTGACACGTAGTCCTGGTACCACCACAGCAGCGGTACTGTGTAGACGTGCAGTTGACACCCGCCTCTGCTGTTCACAGGACACTACCATGGGGAAGTGACACTACTGTGTACACTGCACATGTGTTTACACATGGACCTGCCAGACTGCATTGTTGCCCACTGTGCACCTGTGCAGCTGCTACAGGTCCTTTGGGCATGGTTACTTGGTGTCCCTTCCAGTTCGGCTAGCTATCATGCTACTACTCTGTCCCATACCTACAGGCCATATGTATCCTGTTATTGTACATACCAATAGGCGATACCTGTGTTTTGCATGATATGCCTGTGATACTGTGTATGATATCTGTCATATCTACCTAGACAGCTTTACATTACACATATTTCACATAGTATCCCCTAATGCAGGGCATACTTGCAAGTCGGCCGCACCTTACGTATGACATCAACGGTATATGCCCATACACATGCGTGCTGTGACAGTAGGCATACATGTCCTATCCCCTGCTATGGCACATCCTTGTTGGACATCCACTGCCAGCAACGGCGTGTGGTATGGCATTGTTCTCTCTAATGCCCCCCTGTGGCAGCCCTTGTGGTGTCTCCGCTGTGTACATGATGTCCCACTGCTGTACACACGGTGTCCACAAGCATTGGTATGCTCGGCAGGGTATCACTACATAACTACCTTTCACCACTTTCTGCATTACGGACAAGTGTAATTAATTACAACCACCATTCACATACAGTACAGCTTCGTCATACACATCATGCGTTACACAACCGTACATATTGTGTGTTCTACATACCTTGTCGGTGTTTCGTTCAGTGTTTTGTTCCGTGTATAGTTTTTCCATTTTCTTTCGCTTTCGGTTGTACACTGCTGGTTCGCTATGAGCATACCGTTTGGATATCCTGCGAGTCATCCTTATATCCATCGATACATGCAACATGTGAATTCATCCCACCAATTGCTGTTCCTCAGTGAGTAATTACGTGCATATCACCTGTGCATCTACTCCATTTGCAAATTACGCGTCGATACTCAGGTATAATTGGATTCCTCACCTGGGCGTTGGCTATTTGCCCTACCTTCGTGGAGATGGTCTGTATTGTGTTATGTTATGTGTAACTGCAACCGCTATGCGTGGCGACAGGTATATTTCGAAGTAATGTTACCTGTGGATTGTGTGTGTAGGGTGTAGTATTTGGTTCGACATGTGGGTGTCCCTGTCCTGACGACGAATGATAATGGAGTATTGCATTCAAAACTGTAACATGGCTGTTGTATTCCTTTATACGACGCATGCAAGTATGCATCCGTCTTTAATTGTGTCTCCCACATGAGATGTTGTGGTTATGCAGATGTCATTGACTGACTGTATGTTTGTGCTGCTATTACGGTTTGTATTCCTTTAATATCTACGGTGGGGGATATCGGTGGTTGTACGTGACAGATATGGGTTATGGGCCTTGCATCTCTACATACACAGTATAGTTGTCTGTGTGCTCCATCCCTACCTGGAGAGTTAACAGTTAATAGTCTTTTGTTATGGGAGTGTAGCTTGGGCTGTTGTTACTTGGTTTCAATATCGTCTGCAGGTGGTCTTGCTGCATGTATACCCCCGTAACTTCTGTGGTATATCAGCGGCTATGTGTATGTGTAATTACGTGCATATCACCTGTGCATCTACTCCATTCGGTAATTACGTGTCGATACTGGGGTATAATTGGATTCTCTGCCTGGGCGTTGGATATTCGCCCTACCTTCGTGGGGATGGTCTGTATTGTCTTATGTTATGTGTGACTGCATCTGCTATGCATGGGAACAAGTATGGTCTGCATTCATGTCACCCATGGATTGTGTGTGACAGGTGTAGTATTTGTTTCAACAAGTGGGTGTAACTATCCTGCCGACGTATAATAACGGAGTATTGCATTCATAACTAAACATGGCTATTGATTGCATTTCTACAACGCATGCAATTATGCAGCTGCCTTTAACTGTGTCCCCCATGCGATATGTTGTGGTTATGCAGATGTCATTGACCGACTGTATGTTTGTGCTGCTGTTACGGTTTGTATTTCTTTATTATGTACAGTGGGGGATGTCGGTGGTTGTACGTCACGGATACGGTTTGTGGGCCTTGCATCTCTACATAACCAGTATAGTTGTCTGTGTGCTCCGTCCCTACTTGGAGAGTTGACAGTTAATTGTCTTTTGTTATGGGATTGTTGGTTGGGCTGTTGTCATGTGGTGTCGGTATCACCTGCGGGTGAGCTTGATGCATGTATACCTCTGTAACATCTGTGGTATATCAGCGGTTGTGTGTACGTGACAACTATCCCTTGTCATTCTGTCCCAGATATTTGCAGTCATTGTGGTCCTGTTGTTGGGATAGCCTGTTTGCCAGTGGTTGCCACATATTCAGATGGGGATTGATTGTTTGACACTTGTAGAACACGCATCGGTGTTTACGGGCCGACATGTGGCCACGGTCAGTACTGGGGTAGCACATACGTATTTCCGCGGTACATACCTATTGCCGTGTGACTTTGCCGACGTATCTTATTGCAATTAACATATCGGTGTCGTACATACAGGCATGACTATTACATACGTCCTTTCCATTTCATATGGGGTATATTCCTGTGCTACCATCTGGGACATTTTCACTTTGTATCGTTGTACGTCGCGACACACCTAGCCAGGGTGGGGCTGTCACTACGAGTTTGGGACTAGTAGTGTACATATGCCTGAGGCTAGTTTACCATATGCCTACACCTAATATTCCGCTCTGCCTCTAACGTGGCACCAACATACACATGTTGCAGACACACACACACATTACACTCACACAGCGACGCACACGGCACCCTCACCGCACAAATACACATACTACGGCACTCACGGGGACGGTTGCACACAGTACCTACGTGGACAGCAACACCGGCAGCGGTGTCTACCTCTCCCTACATATCATCATACTATTACATGCGCATGTACTGTTACGGTACTGTGGTCTGGCGATCTTTCCGCCTCGCGGTCATGCATATCGGTATGTTACCCTTTCCATGGTTGGCGGTATCCTCTTATGTTGAACCTCCCGGATGTTCAGGTTGTCGTTTCACTATGTATACTATGTACAGATATCGCGGGTTACATCTCAGTCACCTTATATCCCTCAAATTCCCTATCTTAACTGTAGTATATATATGTATATGTGTACATATATTTCTATATATATATAATTATATCTATCTACATATATATATATATATATATATATATATATATATATTTATATATATATATATATATATATATATATATATATATATATATATATATATATATATATATATATATATATATGTATACATCTAGTGGCGAACATTGCAGGCATACAGCAACGCTGTATGCTGTAGGACACGCGTACTGTTCAGGTGTTGGCGTTACATGCTCCACTGGCTGTTGGGTGTACAGTGTTTGGGGGCTGCCTATGTTGGAGTCACACATGAGGCCACCCATACAGTACACTTTACAGGTGGTCATGTTTGTGTGCCGTCCATTTCACTGTGTGTGCAGGTAGGGAGGTGTCAGTCCATGGGGCCTACGCTGTCAGAGTATGTGCTATATGTTCCCTCTTTGCCAAGGCGTAGGCATATTGGGTACGCCTCCATCTGCCTACTGGGGCTGGCACAGTGTGTTCCTGGTCTGGAACCCTCTGTGCCTGGACTGGCCTTGGCAGTTGTGGTGGGCTTTGTGGCCCTTCACCATTATGTCCCTGCAGCAGCTGCTTCCGCAGGATCATATTATGTAGCATGGCACATACTATGACTATGTGGGCACATGTGCCTGGAGAGTACTGCAAGGCTCCACCAGATGTATCCAAGCACCGGAACCATGATTTCAGCATCCCGAACACACGCTCTATGATTATTCTGGTTTGTGCGTGTGCCTCATTATGGCGTTCTTGCATGTGTGTGTGTGCATTTCTGATGGGAGTCATCATCCATGGCTCCAGTGCATAGTCAGCATCCCCCACGAGATGGCCTCGTGGGATGTCCCTCCTGGCAAATACCTGGTACAGCTGTGAGGCATGCCAGATATGGGAGTCGTGGTAGCTTCCAGGGCTGCCAGCACACACATCCATGATAATGCCCTGAGCATTGCACACGACCTGGCAATTGATGGAGGGGAATCCCTTGCGGTTTATGTAGCATCTACCCTGCTCGCCAGTTGGTGACTTGATTTGTATGTGCGTACAGTCTATCGCACCCAGTACCTCTAGGTATTGTGCCACACGGTGGAAGTGGCGCATATTGCTAGCCAAATCCTCCTGAGATCTGGGGAAGTATATATGCTCATTGGCATGTGGTAACATGGCATCCAGGAACTGGTGTAGTACCCTGGATGCTGATGCCTGTGAGATGCCCATTATATCTCCAGTTGGCCTTTGAAAGGTACCTGTGGCCAGTATTTGCAAGCTTACACATACCTTTGTGTCCACTGGGATGGGTTCCCCTCTGTTGTTTCTTGTTCTCAGGCGTGGCCGGCACAGCTCCACTATTTGCTGTAACGTGTCCCTGCCCACCCTGTAACGCTCTACTATCTCCAGGTCTTGTAGCCCGTGGTAGGTTACCCTTGGTCTGAACACTCTCCTTCTCCTCCGAGGCCTACGGTGGTTGTTGACACCCTCATCCACAACACCATCTGTCTCTAACACATGCTGATGGATCAGAGCCACGGCAGCACCCAACATGTACATTTTAAAAGTTCCCCGTGTGTTTACACCTATGGTGCGGCGTTTGGGAATACACGGCTGTGTGTTGTGTGCATTCACACTTTATACTATTGTGCTGTGCACACCGATGATGTCATAGGATGTGTTTTTACGGCTGTATCTGCGGGTTATCTTCCGTGTTTTACCGATGGAACTACAACGCTGTTGCCTTTGATGTTGCATTACTCTTGCCTGCCATGGATTACCTTTCGACCTTCCCTTACTATTTCTGCACGTTGCACCTACTATTTTCTGGCATGCATCCTGCAGAGCACTGTCATGTGTACTTTCTGGGACATTGCATATCATGCGTATTGTGTGCTGCCGCCGTTGTGCTGCCTGTCTGCTTTGCTCTGCTGTGTCAGGTCTTCTATCTTTGCAATCTGCTACCTCCCCTACTTTCTTTGCATTCATATGCCTCCCCTATCCCGTTTTGCAGGTTTCTGCATGCAGAGTTGTCAGCTGCTGCCGATTGGCCTTCGTGGGTTGATTAGTGTTGATTGCTCATTAGTACTCCAGTTACACTTCTTCTGCATTTCCTCATATTCTTAACATCACCTTCCTGTTTCCGATGTTGTTTGTGGGGTGAGCGTCACATGACTAGGTTAAGGGAACGTAGTCATCCTCGTGCACATGCACTTCTGTGCGCATTGTGTGCTCTCAGCTGAACTAATACCCCACACCCCGGTCCTGCAGCTGTGATTTGCGATGTACAGCCCAGGTTTGCTGTGCTCCAATGTGCTTCCTGCTACGGTGGCACACCCCTCTGCAGATGACATGTATTCCCTGTAAGCCACTCCTCGGTGTATTAGCGCTGCGCCATTTGGTACAGCCTTATGCCGGCGGGGGATTTGCGATTCAGTATTATCTGCCTCATTTGCATGGCATTGACTACTAATTCATAATTACCACGCTGAACACTGCCACGAGTCCTTGGCAACCCTTGCATTGTGGTTGTGGCGTTCCATGCATACCATGGTGTATTATGCTGTGACCCTGCTGTGTATTACACTGCTGTTTTATAACCTTGTTATATTATTTCATTGTATTGCACCTTCCGCAAACATGTCCTAGGGTTCTGATGTGAGTTGCTGTGGACATGCCATTTAAGTTGTTATTTACATGTTGTGCATGTTTTCTTTTGACATTCTCTGTGTATTTCACCATTGGCATATGGTAACAGTGTCACACCTGGGTCTGACACTCTTCCGTTACTCCTATGTTCTGTTTGGAAAAATGTAAACTGTTTTTTTTGGTTTACATTGCCGTGGGCTTATGCTACGCCTGCGCCACTTCGTGAATCACTATATGTCTTCATTTGCATGGTGCAACACCACACATGGGGTGTTTAGCATACCTACGCTGGGGGCTGCGCAGATCCGGCGCACGCTGGTAGTGCACGTGGGATTGGATCGTACCTGAATCACTCGGTGGCCATATTTGGCGTTGTAACGCCTACGCTATGCGTGCGCCTGGCGCAAGGTTCATGAATCCCGGGGAGGGCCAGCCTTAGCTGAAATGGCGCCCTAGGTGAAGTAGTGCTACGGTGCCCTTTAAGCCCCGTTCACACCATAGTCAAGGAACACCCCCATTTGAGCCATGCCCACAGGCATAAATGAGCTTATTAATGACAAAAACACTGCTAAAAAGGTAAGTTGTCGTCAGTTTAAAAATGGAGAAATTTAGAGATAAAAATTACTTGGGAGGGAAAAGATACCCATTTTAGGATTAGAAGAGGGGTGGTAAGGAATTAATTATGGGAGAAACGTTTTGTATAGTATAGCAGAGGCAGGAAAAAGTAGCAATTTAGGACTATTTCTTTTAGTGAGATACTAAAAGAAGGAGTCACTGGGATAAATAGTGGGTAGACAGGAGAAATTTAATTTTCAGACATACTAACATTAAGCTCTGCTTGAGAATAGAAAGTATGCAAGGAAATAGATGACAGTACAAGCAAGTTGGTTAAAGCTAGCCTAGTAGACAACAGTGATGAGGACAGTAAAATGGTAAAAGAAACGATCATTAACATATGGCATGCGCAATATTTTATTTTTTAAACAGTGTTCTAGCCGCAGCTCAAAGGACTTGTTCTCTGTACAAACTTGCTCCAGTTTTTAACACCCATTTATATCTCCTGGTGTTGCTATAGACAGATGTCTTTAAACTCCGCAATCAACATCATTATATAGGCATTATTTGGATGACACTAAAATCAGTTGTAGGACCTGCAATGGTGTGCTTATCATTACTAGTGTCTTCTATGCCAGTCTTTTTGACAGCTGGTATCAAAATGATGTAGTTAATCAGTCCAGTAAGAAATGTAATAAACTTTTTTGTGGATGTTGTAGTCCAGCCACATTGCAATAGTTTTGCACAAACACAAACACACACATACACACACACACACACACATATATATATATATATATATATATATATATATATATATATATATATATATGGTTCCCTATCAGAAGCCTGAAACACTATAAGCCTGAAAATCAAAATCCTGAAAACTAAAGCCTGAAAATTCAAAATCCCGAAAGCCCAAAATCCTGAAACTCAAAATCCTGAAAGCACAAAATGGACATACTGACATCATTGTGGCTTTGCTATTGTTAGCCCTGTGGTGTTAGGTCATGCGTTGGGTTCAGGTAAGTGTGCGGTTGGTTTTATGTTAGGGTCAGGGGCGGTTTAAGTGATTTAGGGTTAGGGCGCAGGTTAGGCATGTATGCAATAGTGACAAATATTGGGGTTAGGGGCGGTTTAAGTGAGTTAGGTTAGGGCTGGGTCAGGTGAGTGTGCGATAGTGACGGACCTTAGGGTTAGGGTTAGGGTCAGGGTCAGTTGGTAGATATTAGTGTCTTTATAGTGAAATATTAGCACTATTTGTGTTTTCAGGATTTTGAGTTTCAGGATTTTGGGTTTTCGGGATTTTGAATTTTCAGGCTTTAGTTTTCAGGATTTTGATTTTCAGGCTTATAGTGTTTCAGGCTTCTGATAGGGAACCATATATATATATATATATATATATATATATATATATATATATATATAGATAGATATAGATATAAGGATTTTTAGATTATTTCTTTTTTTTTTCAAAGAATTTTATTAAGTAATTATTAAAATGAACAAATATTTCTATGAAATTATAACATTTTTTCTTTAAAGTTAAAAAAACAAGAAAATAAAAAAGCAAACCATCTAATATATAAACCAATGTAACTAAACTATGTACAAAGATGTTCATCATGCAAAAAAAATTCTTAATGTAGCTGTAGGATTAATAAAAATCATCTGTTTACATAAATTAATAAACTATTTTTCTAGAAGTTCCTAGATGATATTCCATGAATTATATAATGTAGTATTCCTAGATTATCTAGATTTAATAGTTAACATTTCAAATTACACATTTCAAGGAGTATATTTTTAAATTCCAAAAATGTAGCTGCTGTACTAGATTTCTAATTCTTAGTGCTTGTTTTTCTAGCTATAGATAGCATAGACCAAAACAAATTATTGATATCATCCCAATATTTTCTTAAATATATGCAATTATAAAACATACGAGACCAATCAGCATTCAATTCAATATTACATCTCCAACATGTTATATTCTTTTTAGAAAATATACTTATATTATGAGGAGTGATAAATGATCTATTTAAAAATCTCCATGTGAATAATTTCCATTTTAAAGAAGAAGTAGTCATACGTGCTGATTGTAAAATATTCAATTTGTCTTTCTCTGAAGGGGGATTATTATTAATTAAAGAAAAATATTTCCAATAATTATCTGAATGTGTATCTAAATCACATTTAATTGCCCTGTAAATGTTTGATAACTTATTATTAGCAGGATATTTATGCAAAACTGATATCATATAATGTATTGGCTTGGGAATTTTTTTCCTAATTATAGGAGACATAGAATCCAATTTATTTAATACATATTGTCTGGCTTCTTGAAGCTTGAACCATAAACAAGAATCAAGTTTATACTCTTCCAAGAGTAAACTATTGGATTTTATCTCATTATTTATCATCATTTGGTGCCAAAATGGTAAATGCTTTTGCTGAAATATAGACATTTTTGTATAATCTGAAGAGAAAATAGATCTGTGTGTGTAGGCTATAGGGAAGAGTAAAAAAAGCTAATCCTTATATATATATTATATTTAAATATACAATTTTTAAATGATTTGAAAAGAAAAACTATATACTTAGAGTTAAAACTCAGAGAAGAAAGTTCAGAAATATAATCTTTTAACCTCCAAATGAATGGATTATTAATTATATTTGGCTTATAGGAACTGTTTATATCTTTGGTATTTTGTGACAATACCTCTATAAACTCTTTTCACTTAGCAGTGTATTCTACATCGATGAGATGAGAGATTGTATTGAATACTGATGAAATTGAATACATTTCTAAATTTGGTAAGGCTATTCCCCCATTATTCCAATTATACATATGGTATGTTAATGCAAGCCTTGGCTTATTTGGTAACCACAAAAATTTCTGAATCATTGAATTAATTTTTTTAATTATTTGGTAAGAATGAGTTATAGATAAAGATTGAATTATATATAAGATTTTGGGGAGAAGGATCATCTTTATAATTAAAAGTTTATCATCCATAGAAAAGGGTAATTTGTTCCATTTATTTATTAAATTTTCTATCTGTAATAGACTTTTATTATAATTTATTTGAATGGTATCTTTAATATTGTTAGTAATAATTATACCTAAATATGCTATTTGTTGAGACTGATCTATATAGTCATTATATTCATCAGGTATATTGTATTTTTTTGAACCTGTTAAAATAATTTGTGTTTTATTATTATTAAAAGTAAGGCTGGAATTTTTTTGAAAATATTCCATGTTTTTAAAAAGTTTTTGTATAGATTCCCTTCTACTCCCAAGAATAATCAACATGTCATCTGCAAACATTTGTATTGTACATGATATAGTGGGGTTTCATTTGTATCCTTCAATATCTGTATCATGTCTTATTAAATTTGCCCATGGTTCCATAACTAATGAAAATAAAAGTGGGGATAAAGGACACCCTTGCTTAGTACCTATTACTATTGGTATATTTTGAGATATACTAGTACCAATTTTAACATAGGCTTGGCTACCTTCATATAACAGAGTGATAAGATTGATAAAATTATTGGAGAAATTTAATTCCTTTAATAGAGTGAACAGATATTCCCATGTAACTGAGTCGAAAGCACAATTTATATCTAAACTAACTAGGGTTAAATTTGTTTTAAGATTTTTCACTGAATCAATTAAAGTTAATATTCTTTTAATGTTATCATATGAAGTTCTCTTTATTATAAACCCCCCCCCCGGGATTCATGAAGCTCGGCGCAAGGCCGGCGTAAGGGCTGCGCCGGCGGTGCAGTGAATAGCTGGCGTAGTAGCGCCATATGCATATTAATGAGAGTGCACCGCAACCACAGACACGTGCGTAGTGTACGTGAGCGAGCCCAAGTAGGATGCGTCTGGAGGCGTGGCTAAGCCGGCATGCGGTGAGCAACCTAATGTGCTGACTGCCACGGTCCACCCATAATAGTAATGGCAGCAGCCAGGGCCCGTGCAGAATGAAACACACGTAGAGTATGCAACATAGTACCCGTCCCAACTAAATGGAGAAGCAAATACAACCCACGAAGGCTTAAGTGTACCCGCCCAAGGAGCAAAGGATACGCATGAGACCGCGTTTGTTCCGCAATGCACCGTCAGTGGTTATACTCAGAGAAGGTGTACAGCAGCATGTCAGCGCGCCGCACCGACATAGGAGTAGCGACTAAGGTCACCACCTGTCCCACTTTGCGAGGGGCAGTCCCTCCATGGGCAGTTGTGTCCCGGAAAAAAATATTAAAAATGGCAAATGTGCTAAGACTGTAGGACATAATGATATCCCGTATTTAATGTAATGGTAGCATGAATTGGTTATTTCTGTAACTGAAATACCTAAATGACACAAGAAACAGAATAAGCAACCAAACTGCCACAACAATAAGCTTTTATTTAGGCAAACAAGTGAAGTTCTATGCTATATAGTGACCGTGTATGTGTCGGCCTGTAAACTCAGATGTGAGTCCCGGAAATATCCCACCTTGGCAACTGGAAAAGGTGGCAACCCCAGTAGCGACATGGGCATGGTCACCAGGGTTACCAGCTGTCCCAATGTGCCATGGACAGTCCCTCATTGGACAGTTGTGTCCCTGCAAAAATCGAAAAAATGGAAAATGACCTGAGATTCCCTGCCAAAAATATTCCCGCAATATACATGTAATAGTAGCATAAAACATATAATTTGTATATGAAACACATACATGGCAGAAGAAACTGACTAAGGAACCCAAATGCTAACGGAATAAGCGTATATTATGGCAAACAAGTAAAGTCCTGTCAACTCCACTTACTGTGGGTATGTGTTGTCCTGCAAAATCCGATGTTCCCACAAAACATGTCCCACTATGGGCATTGGAAAAGGTGCCAACCATAATGGTCACAAGCAGTAGTGACAGTACATAGCCGGGTAGCTGTGTTGACATAACAACAGGAAGGAACCAAGATACCTTAAACACAGGCAAACATGTGCATAGCAGCATATCCCACACCCAGCAACGTCTCTGTCGCATACACTGGATGGCGTATGTTGAAGTGTAATATCCAGAAGCAGAACCCATGCATTCAGATGTAATACACAATAGCCTCATTGTAGCATGTAAGTCCCACCCATGTACACCTGTGCACCCAAACCTGCTAGCATCCGTGTGCAGCTATACACCTACACACAATGTGCATACCTGAAATGTGGTAAGATGTTTGTGTTAGGCAGTGCCACGCTGGCAAACGTACCCACATGTCACCAACCCACCTCAGGTACAGATATGGAAATGGCTGCATGTGAATGTGTCTGCAGAATGTGAACATCCCGCATGTGGTATGTACCCGTCCACACCATATAGGTTTGCAGACGATGCACATAACTGTACACATGTGGACAAGTCGGGTTGTTGAACCAACGCATCGATGATTAGCTATGCAGAGAAGTCGAACACATATAGCGGAACACGTGCCTACCAAACAGGACGTCCTAACAGGGTGCTAAAGGCAAAGAAGGGGAAGGTGGGACATCACATGTGGAGAGTAGCGTTGCCGGACGGCCAAATACACACGGTCAAGGTAAAGGACGGAACAACATGCATATGGCCGGATGGATGTTGTCCGAGAAATATATATAGAAACACATATGAAGTGCCAGTTTAGACTCAAAATACTATATAATGCATTGAATTGTACCGTACAATATGGCAGTAGAACTGATCATGCATGTAATTGGTGAAGCTAAGCTGTAGTGTGATGGAATTCTGACCCTGGCAGTAACCAGTGCAGCAGGTGTATGTCATTCAGCATTAGTCATCTGCTCGGTTAGAGAATAATAAATGTATGTACAGGTATATCTGTCATCCTTCCACTGAGGAGGATAGGCTTGTGAGCTCTATCTAACACAGAGTACAGCTGCTTACCAGAGAGACAAAGGAACCTAGTAGGAAATGGAGTGACGACCGGATCTGAACAGTGTTGGAACCGTGACAGAGCAGAATTTACCAAGTACATTCTAATTGACTATGTGGCTCGCAAGGCTGTGCTATCCTCATGGGAAAACATTTCATAAGCATTACCTTAGCACTGTTGTAGGAATACAATCTTGTGGACTATAGTGATGTAAATGCCCTGTGACTGACCACATCATTAATGTGTGCATAAGATGATAGTATACACAATGCTCATACAGCTGTAACATGTATAGAGTAAAACAAAAGTCTAAACTTGTACTGCATAGTTCTTTGCCTCCTGCTGCACAGTAGTAAAACGTTATTAATCTCAGCTTCCTGTGTTATTGACTGTCAGTTTGAAAAGATGAATGAGTGTTACAGTTTGATTTAAACAACGTAATTGACAGATGTGTATGTTCTAGCATGGGAATAGGTCAAGCCAACCATCACAATGTCCATGTGTACCACATACAAACAGCCAGTATCACGCAGTAGTAGTAGTGCATGAAGGCATACACGACTGTGGGAATAGTACAGGACATATGGCACATGCCAAGTGCAGATGCATGACACAAACCCCAGGATGGGTGTCCCTGCAAAGAGGAACATGTGCCAGCCACACCTCCCACAGATGTACCGGCAATAAAAACACATGGCAAACACACAGAAACACTACCGTCCAACACACGACTGCAATGGAGCCTGGTCAGACACCAACATGAAGCATGCACAAACAGGGACTTGTGTAATGTTTGCCTTAACACCCCCCCCATAGGCCAAAGAAGAATAGAAAGAACATATGCATGTAATGTTGTGAAGGATGTGTGGTAGTCCTCAGTATCACAGTGTTAGGGACACAGATACACTGTCATCAACTGTGACATATGTGCACTGTACACAGCATACCTGCATGTAATACAGAGGACAATCATGTACCACAGAAATATACACTGGATAAAGAGGATAGGGGATAGACAAGTGTAAATGTGACAAACTATGAATATAGGTTCATAGGTCCATAGGTACAGGATAGGCCATCGTCCCAGGTTCAGCCACAACACTACACCATAGTTAGGATGACTTTGGCAACCTTCTGTGCTTCAGATAAAATACTCATGATATTGCTGTACCTCCGTCAAGCAGTGATAATGATGTAATCCCTGGCCTATACCTGCAATTCTCCATCCAATGGACAACATACCCATGAACAAGGCTATGAAGGATCTCTGTCTCACATGTACTGTGATGTAGATCCACAGCATTGTGAGTGTCTGGGTGATATATGTGTCACTCAAACACATCCCATTAATGACCGTGACAAGGTTCATGTCACCTGCCCTAGTGGTTCTGAGGGATGCAGATACAGTAGGTGAAGCATAGACATGACATATGGGTTGACATGGCCTCGTATGTCAGGCACAGGTCAACACTAAACAGCAGGTATGTGACTTAATGGGGCAGGGGTCCTACAAGTGGGGCAGCATTACACAAAATGATGTCATCCTGCATCTGTACGACAATTAAGCTATGAGGGCTTCCCAGCTGCTGTAGGTGTATGGTCAGATACAGTCTGAATGGGGCAATGTAGTAAATCATAGGTGTAACACGTAATGGGTACAAGGAGACAATGACCTAGCCTGATGTAGATGTGAATCCCTGCACAAACAGGTGGGCAATGTAGAAGTCCCACAGAACCACGATAGCAATGTGTGTGTTGAATGAATGGTGACCGACAAACTCTGTCCCCTGATCCCTGGTAATCACCCCTGTGCTCAGTGGACAGCCACCTATATGCTGGACAGGGGCGACGTAGTACTTCTCGACAGGTATGATGTTGCATTACTTAGCATTTAGCTGTGGGCCATGTCCCTGACAGCAGATATGCATATCTGGGAGGCCTCTTCGAAGGATATCTGTGTCAGATGTCCGTCACACTATGGCACCTGTTCTGCAGTCATCTACAAACAATGTTGCCCATAACACCCCTGTGTGTGCCTGTACCGTGGAAATGTAGATGTATGACAGGAGTGGACCCACGGAAGGGCCCCATGGGACACCACATGCGACAGGCAGTAGGTCTGACATGCTGCCAGCAAGTATGACCGTGTGGGTTGTGTCACATAGACGGTTTACAACACATTCTGTGATGTACGTGTTCACATCCCAGCCAATGGGTTTATCAACGATACCTGAGGGGGGTAATGTGGTGAAGGCCTTTGCCAGGTCGAGGTAGGCTGTATGGACTGCAACACCCCGATCAATGGCCTCGGTGACTGTCCCGAAAATGTCAACCATGCTTTAAAGGCATGAACCGCCCCTGAACAAGACAAACCATGTTGGATGCAAAGTATGTATGTATGCATTCATGTACGAGCCGCAGTATGATCCCTCCCCATGTCTTTGCAGATAGGTCTCCTCATGGTAATGGGACAGTAATAACCAGGCTCAGTGGAGGCATTGGCCCTGTGACGTGGGACTACCGTTGCCATGCGACACAACCTGGGTACCTTACCTGAGGTGAGGCTACAAAGAAATAGCTGTCCTAACTGTGGGTCTAATTCCTCAATGAGATAGTGGAGTACACAGTGGGGTCACCAGCTGGTCTCATGGATGCTATGTCCACTACCCTGGAGAGAGCATGTCCCACCTGTGTGTCACAGAACATTTGGTGACCACAAACCGCTGGTACAGACATCTCCTCATGTGTGGGGGAGGGTGTGGAGATGTCCTCACTGGACTTGTCAGCCTGTATGTTGGCAATGTGTGTATGTTGAGTAAACTCCACCTCTTTGTGAATCCAGTCAGAGCATATGTGGGAGTGACCTCCCAGGTGTTGAGCATAGCAACTGAAGGTGGTATGATTGTCAGCCAGGTCCATGTAGGTATATCTGTGGAATGTGCCCTGGACCATGGCATGACAGTGTGTAACTCTACACATATGATGACCAAGAGTGTCATACCTCACAAGGTGTCTGCTCCACCTTGTAGTAGCCACCTCCTCGTGTTGTACATCCTGTGTATGGCTGGGGTACACCACACTGGATGCTTGGCATTGGTACAATGAACCACAGTTGGGTAAGTGAATGCCTGGTTCATGCAGTCCTGTAGGTACTGGTAGATGGCAAATGTGATTGATGCAGTGGCTGCAGTACTGTCGACCACTGGCTCAGGGTCCTTAAAGGAGACCACAGTAGTGTGCAGAATTGTGTAGTCTGCCTCTGAGCAAGCAATGTGTATGGTAACTGGCAACACTCACAGCAACGGATGCCAATAGCAGAAGCCAATGTCCAAATAACATAGATTAACTTCTGCATGACAATATGTCTTATCATACATGTATTGACACGTGTCTGCTAATTACAATTGCAAATGGCCGGTAAGACTGGCCTAAAGTTCCCGTGATTTACACAGTCTGGAGGTGTTGTTCCGATAATAAAGTGGCAATACCTCCCAATCGTGACCTCTGGGTATTAAAGTGGTTGTTAACCTGCAACATTGGATGTACACCATTGGGTTCTGGTGTCGGAAAACATGGTTCCTGTACCACTACACAGTATGGGTAGTCAAGCAGACATCCGCGATTGTTGAACACACAGCATCAGTGAAACCCACTGCTCACAAGGACACAGTCCGACAAGCTCTACACTTTACATATGCACAGTGGTGTCCATTGTAGGACCCAAAAATTGTCTAATGACAAGAATGATGCCTTATTTCAACGCCTACGTGAACTCATTGTCGTCACAGGTACACATATGCACCGCAAGCGTGTTTAATGTTGATGATAGCTGTCCATGAAATGCAGCACAGATGCACAGAAATACCCAGGGTACCGGGTCCATAGAACTGCGTCCACATCACAGTCCCGCACATGAAGGATGTGTAATGGGTACTGTCGATTGTTGCAGTCAAGGGATTCTGGGTATGTAGACTCTGGGCTCGGTGTTGTTTCGCAGGCAATCCTTTGTCCCGCCCCGTGGGAGGGATGTGTGCGTAGCAACTGCCTTACTCTCCGCTAATAATGCCAACCATCCACCGGAGAATGCTAAATGCAGGTGTGAAATGTGTACAGCCCCATACTAGTGTCCAGTAGGCGATTGTCATGGATGGACAACCGTATGGCCAGGATGGCACCCACAACTGCAAACCCGGGGAAATTACTCAGCCGCGGTAAGGCATAACACAGGAAATACACATAGGGACTACAGTTGACATTCCACATACAAAGTCGGACCGCCGTGCCAACACCGGCGTACACAGCACTCAATCTGCCAGCAACAGAATGAGGAGCACCCGCTACCATACAGCGGAACAGATGTGCGACCTGTGGAACACATACTAATGGCACACCCACAACGTCAAGTAGGATATGTAAACTATGGCATTCCCACCTATGAAGACAACATGGTTAAATGAATACATAGGTGATCAACATGTCCTGGTGGTGTTATGTTGAAAATACAGTGACGGATATGTCCCATTGGGATGTCTGAGGTTTATATGAAGCAGTTGCTAACCAGCATCTTTGGATGTATGACATTTGTTCACAGTACTAAATCACCTGGTTACGTAGCACCATGTAGAATGGGTAGTCAAACAGACATCCGCGATTGGGGAACATACACCAGCAGTGAAAAGCACTGGCCAGGTGGACACAGTCCAGCAACATCTAACCTGACATATGCACATTGGTGTCCATTGTAGGACCCAAAAATTCCATTCATTGAATGCCTGCTAGCTTCCTGCATTACCCACGTGAACTCATTGTCGTCACCACGTCACAGGTACACATATGCATCGCAAGCGTGTTCAATGTTGATGATAGCTGTCCATGAAATGCAGCACATATGCACAGAAATACCCAGGGTACCGGGTCCATAGAACTGCGTCCACATCACAGTCCCGCACACATGAAGGATGTGTAATGGGTACTGTCGTCTGTTGCAGTCAAGGGAGTCTGGGTATGTAGAATCTGGCCTCGGTGTTGTTTCGCAGGCAATCCTTTGTCCCACCCGTGGGAGGGATGTGCGTAGCACCTGCCTTACTCTCCGCTAATAATGCAAACCATCTACCGGAGAATGCTAAATGCAGGTGTGAAATGTGTACAGGCCTATACTAGTGTCCAGTAGGCAATTCTCATGGATGGACAGCGTCGACCAAGATGGCACCCAAAACTGTAAACCGGTGGAACTACACAGCCGTAAGGCATAACACAGCAAATATACATAGGGACTACGGTTGACATTCACCATACAACGTTGGACCTCCATGCAAACACCGGCGTACACAGCACTCAATCTGCCAGCAACACAATGAGGAGCACTCGCTACCATACTGTGGAACAGATGGGCGACCTGTGCAACACAAAGTAATGGCACACCAACAACGTCAACTGGGATATGTAAACTATGGCGTTCCCACCTATGAAGAAAACATGCTTCAATGAAGACATAGGGGATCTAAATGTTCCGGTGGTGTTATGTTGAAATTACAGTGACGGATATGTCCTATTGGGACGTCTGGGTTTTATTTGAAGCAGTTGCTAACCTGCATCTTTGGATGTACACCATCTGTTCACAGCTGTAAATCACCTGGTTACGTAGCACCACGAAGACTGGGTAGTCAAACAGACATCCGCGATTGGGGAACATACAGCAGCAGTCAAAAGCACTGGCCAGTTGGACACAGTCCAGCAACATCTAACTTTACATATGCACATTGGTGTCCATTGAAGGACCCTAAAATACCTTTCCACATAACTCACTCCAGACGTTTACGAACAACAGACGATGCTATAGCCGTGGCTACGGCACAATTAGACATATGCACCACCAGCGTGTTTAAGGTTGATGACAAGTGTTCATGAAACGCAGGACATATGAACAGAAATACCCAGATCGACGTGTCCATACATTTGCCCACATCCCAGTCCCGCGCATGAAGGATGTGTAATGGGTACTGTCGAGGGTTGCAGCCATGGGATCTTGGGTATGCAGAGATGGGGCTTTGTGTTGTCTGGCAGATAATCTGTTGTCCTGCCCCGTGGGAGGGATGTGTGCATAGTACCTGCCTTACTCACCACTAATAATGCAATGCATCCACCGTAGAATGCTAAATGCTGGTGTGAAATGTGTACAGCCCTATACCAGTGTCCAGTAGGCAATTCACATGGATGGACAAGCGTATGACCAAGATGGCACCCATAACTGCAAACCCGGTGGAATTACACTGCCGCAGTAAGGCATTACACAGGTAATACACATAGGGACTACACTTGACATTCCCCATACAAAAAACACAGACAACCAGCTGAAGAAGTCCAAAGCAAAGACGAGGTACTGTAGACACCATCAGCGACCACTCAGAGCCCACCAGGAATTAAATGCAGTCACCATAGTTTATTGAAGCTCTTTTCGCCTGCTTCATAAGCAGACTTATTCAGAATACATACACTGCAGTCCAACCTACTACATTTAAAACCCTTAATTGGTCATTAAATTAGATGTGCTAAGTATTAATTAAATGCCTTAAAGGCAAACAAGCAAACAAACTTTACTTGGGTTACAGATTCCACACAGTGAGTACATCAGACATTGCTTCGAAAGGTACATTCTTCATAGAAAAATAGAAATATATGTATATATATGAAAGAAGAACCAACATAATGTTTTCCAAATGACTGACTGTTTAAGCTACATATATATGTTCTACGGATTGTGCCAATATATTAAAAGAACTACAGACACCTAGTAATATAAATGAACCATAATATATAGAGATAAACCGTATGATTATGACTAATGTAAAATAGACCAACGAAATGTAAAGATTCACAATGTGGTAAAGTAAATATTCATTTAGAAGGTTAGTTAAAGAAATCAATTCAGACATCCTTGTCAAAATACTAACACAAGGCCAGTCACATGTACTGGGATGTTGTTCCACAGCATAGTGAGTGTCTGGGTGATGAATCTGTCCCACCAGCACGTTCTATTAATGACACTGTGAAGGTGTACGTCACCTGCCCTTGTGGTTCTGAGGGATCTAAATTCTTTAGGTGAAGCATAGTCATCAGATCTGGGTTCGACATGGCCTTGTATGCCAGGCACAGGTCACCTCTGGGCAAGTGGTATGCGACTGTATACAGCTGGAATTCTTTCAGTCGGTCAGCATAACACATATTCCTGAGACCCTGCATCTGTTTGTCGATGAACTGTTGGGGCCTGTCCAGCTGCTGCAGGTGTCGGGTCAGATACATTCTGAACGGGGCATTGTACCCAATCATAGGTCTAATGAGTGATGAGTACAAGGGGACAATGACCTCCCTGATCTAGATGTGAATCCCTTCATGATGATGTGGGCAATGTTGAAGGTCTACCTAACTACGTTAGCAACGTGTGTGTCGAACGAACGGTTAACAACAACCCGGGTCCCCAGATCCCTGGTAACTCCCTCTGTGCTCAGTGGATTGCCACCTATATGGTAGCTAGGGGTAACCTTGTTCTTCCCGAAGGGTATGACTATGCATTTCCTGGCATTTAGCTGTAGGCCATGTCTCTGGCACCACTTATCCACATCTGTGAGGCCCTCCTGAAGGATATCTGTGTCAGATGTGTGTCCAACTATGGCACCCAGTTTGCAGTAATCTGCAAACATTGTCAGCCATAACCCCCCTGTGTTTGCTTGTACTTTGGAAATGTAGATGCTGAAAAATAGTGGACCCAGGACTGAGCCCCATGGGACACCACCTGTGACTGGCTGTGAGTATGACATGACGCCAGCAACTATGACCGTGTGGGTTCCGTGACTTAGCCGGTTTGCAACCCATGTGGCGATGTATGGATTTACGTTCAAGATGATGGGTTTATCACGAACAGAAAAGCAGTGAAAGGACCAAACAGCAATAGCGTATAACTAGTCCACTGGAGTGGTTTACATTGCCTTATGTTCAACATGTCCGGCTTTTTATGTCGGCATGACCACTCGTTGTCTCAAGACTAGGATTAGGGAACACCTCTATAGTATTAAAACTAGGGACGAAAACAATGCCCTGTTTAAACACACAGTAACTTGTTCATCTTGTGTTTTTAAAAAATTTTTATTTTCTGTACTAGAAACTGTGCATCCTGATTTAAGGAAGGGTGATTTTAAGAATTACCTGGAACAGCGTGAAACTATATGGCAGATCAGATTAAATTCTGATAAATTTCCAGGTCTTAATGATGCCATTAATATTAAATGTTTTTTAAAATATAGGAAATTACATATTAACAAAGCCTATAATATTAGTTTGTTATTGAAATAAGTATTTTATTAGTTTTTTAATTAATTATTGGTATTTTAATTATCAATTTGTATTGTAGTATTTAAGTGTCTGGTATTGTACCTTGTGTTGCATTCTGAGGAAGTCGAGTGACGAAAGCGGAAATTAAAACTAGTTATACGCTATTGCTGTTTGGTCCTTTCACTGCTTTTCTGTTCGTGATTTTTTTACTAGTGGTTTTTGGTGCTATTTTGTTAATGATGGGTTTATCAATGATACCCGAGGGGGGTATTGTGTCGAAGGCCGTTGCCAGGTTGAGGTAGGCTGTATGGACTGCTTGACCCTCATCAATGGCCTTGGTGACTGATCCTACAAAGTCAAACACGTGTAAAAGGCATGATCTGACTTTGACCAAGCCAAACTGGGTTGGATCCAAAGTATGCAAGTCCCCTATGTCTTTATCTATGAGTTCCATTATGATCCTTCTCCATGGCTTTGCAGATAAGGCTTGTCAAGCTAATGGGATGGTAATAACCAGGGTCAGTGGAGGCACCATCCTTGTGAAGTGTGACTACAGTCGCCCTGTGCTACTACTTGCAATGTATCCTGAGGTGAGGCTAAGATTAAACAGCTGTCCTAAGTGTGGGTTTAATTCCCCATAGAGTTCATGGAGTACACAGCTGGGACACCATCTGGTCCCATGGATGCTGTGTTTACTGCCTTGGAGACAGCATTTCCCACCTGTGCGTTACAGATGTTCCAGGATCTACAATTCTCTGGTATAGATATCTCTCCATGTGGGAGGGGGAAACGTTAGCACTGAACCTGTCAGCCAGTATGTTGGCAATGTGTGTAGGTTCAGTCATCTTCACATCATTCTGAACCCAGTCTGAGCATATCTGGGAGTGTCCTCCCAGGTGTCCAACATAGCTAAAGAAGGCCTTATGATTGTCTGTTGAGTCCTTGTTAGTTTCTCTGTTGAATTTCCCCTGGATGATTTCATGACAGCTTGTAGTTCTTCACATATAATGAGCAAGGGTGTGTTACCTTACAAGTATTCTGCTTTAACTTGTAGTAGCTACCTCCTGTCGTTGTAGAGCTTGTTCATGGCTGGGGTCCACCAGACTGGATGCTTGTCTTTGGTACAAAGAGTCACAGTTTTGTATGGAATTGCCTGATCCATGCAGTCCTGTAGGTGCTGGTGGAAGGCATATGTACATGATTCAGCGGTTTGAGTAATGTTCACCACTGGCTCAGGGGCCTTAAAGGAGACCACAGTAGTGTTCAGAAGTGTGAAATCAGCTTTTGAGAAAGGCATATGTATGGTAACCAGCACCACTGTACACATGGAACATCATAGCAATAAACCACGGCCGGATGTGGGTAATGCTGGACATACCCACGGCAGGCGTGGCGTTCCCGAGTCCGATGCCCGAGGGACCACACACATAGCCGGCCTTAGGCATAGGCCAAGTAGGCAGCCGTCTAGGGCGTTGCTCTACTCGGGGCACCTTTCCAGACTTTATTTGGTGTAGGTAGACCAGGAGGGGGGTAGCGGGTGATGTGGCGGTGGCAACATGGAGTCCTTCTGCCTAGGGCACCACTTTACCTTAGGCCACTCTTCCCGTGGGTAATACAGCAGTACCCACACCCAGACGCGGGTCATTGCTAGTATGCCATATCATCTATGGCAAGAAACCATATATTCCCAGACATAATGGCACAGCATAATGCCAGTCCGCCGCCCAAACGCAGACATACGGCACCCGCGGCGGTGAGGACGTACTGCGCGAGATGTAAGTTACCAATGTCGACACTGTCTCGCTTTGTGAAACAAACTCAACATAGCGATTCAATACTAAACAGCGACGGAGAGCCCGATGTCCCCGTGGCTGAGCTGTTCAACCTGTTCCGCCATGTTAAATGTGTGTAGCAGAGCGGAACCGGCCCAAACCAAGCAACGGACATGTCTGTGGCTCAGTGAAAGCCGTCACGCAATGGTAAACCCATGTAATATTGCGACACAGGTCATACATACCGAGGGTTAGTAATGGAAATAGGTCCGTTCGCCAGACCGTGTGCAATTAGTATCACAAGATCTACAACGGGTACACCGGCCAATAAGCGCACACGGTTATGAATAATTGGGGGGGGGTGACATGGTATCATAGACACGGACAAACCGTGCCCATGTGACTCATCTAACATTCGTACACGGTCAGGGCGGTTCCGTACACTGGGCGGACAAGACCAAACCCAAAGCACCACAGGAACATCCTGACAATCGAAGGCCTGTATGCGTAGGGGATATAAGCACCTGTGATCTGAACATCCCTGTGGTCACGACATATGCATCCTGGGCCATGACCGAGAGGGAATAAGGAATGTTTAACATGCAGTACCGCACCTTTCCCAGCAGGAGAATGGATGCCTGTGATGTGCGTGAGTGCGGGGGGGGGATATGTAAATGTAGCTAAGTACCATGGGTATGCATATTAATGACACCGAACAGCTAACGTGTAGTGGTCACAGTAACCGGCAAACGTGAATGCAGTCACGTTTGAATTACGACTATAGAACATATAGATGTGAACGGTATGTACGCGTCCCATGCTGCAAAGACTGTTACATGTATAAAGTTGTAAGTGCGTTCTGCACACGTCCGTCAACGGATCAGAGACATGTTACGGAATGGTCACAACTAACACACACCATGTAACCACACAGACCCAGTAAACATATATAAACAGAATACGGATATGCATGTGCCTGCGCGAACCCACAATTAGAAATGCGAGTGTGCGTGTGCAGTGATCCACTCGAAGCAGGGAAGGTTAAGGATGTGTCCTCCACTCATTTACATTCATAATTGTAAAATATATGCTTAAATTGTACTTATTGATTCCATGCTTTGGAATCGTAATGCTACAATTATACACATTGATATAAAATATCCTGATCAACACACTACATTCTAAGGTTTACTCACAACAATTATCAACTATGTTTCAATATACTGATTGTATTGACCAATATTGTATTTATATTAACACATCGTTGTCGTATTATTGTTTCCATTAAGTAATGTATGCAACACTGATTTGTATATGTCACGTTATCATCAAGACTTGGAGCACTGTCCACTTAACTATGAGCAGGTTTATTGATTAATTGACTTTAAACTGACTCTGAAGGAAGTGTATAAGGGACGACTATGTAATGTATTTCGTACACCGACGATGCCCCATGTTAGTAGGTGAAAGAGCTCAGTATCTTTTGACTGTGGAGTGTATCGTTTTTGTCATTGTCTGTTTTGGCCGATATATGTTCAATAATGTCTTTTATGAAGATGGGCAGGACGCAAGGTTTGCTGTATTTCCGCTTAATGGCACGTGGATATAGATAGGCCATGTAATACATAATATGGGTAGTCAAGCAGACATCCGCGATTGGGGAACATACAGCGGCAGTCAAAACCACTGGCCAGATGGTGATAGTCCAACATGTTCTACACTTTACATATGCACATCGGTGTCCATTGTAGGACTCCAAAAATTGTTCCGTTTACACCGTCGACCAGCTGTGATCGACTCAGACAGAGTGACAGCCGTGACTACGGCACAGCTAGACATATGCACCACCAGCGTTTTTAAGGTTGATGATAACTGTCCATGAAATGCAGGACATATGAACAGAAATCCCCAGATTGTCGTGTCCATAGAAGTGCGTCCACATCCCAGTCCCGCACACATGAAGGATGTGTAATGGGTACCGTGGGGGGTTGCAGCCATGGGATCCTGGGTATGCAAATATGGGGCTCGGTGTTGTTTGGCAGATAATCCGTTGTCCCGACCCGTGGGAGGGCTGTGGGTATAGCACGTGCCTTAGTCCCCACTAAGGATGCAAAGCATCCACTGGGTAATGCTAAAAGCAGGTGTGAAATGTGTTCAGCCCTATATCAGTGTCCAGTAGGCAATTCCCATGGATGGACAAGTGTACGACCAAGATGGCACCTATAACTGGAAACCTGGTGGAATTACACAGCTGCAGTAAGGTATAACACAGGAAATACAGATAGGGACTACAGTAGACACTCCCCATACAAAGTCAGACCGCCGTGCGAATACCGGCACACAGCACTCGATCTGCCAGCAACAACATGAGGATCACTCGCTTCCATACTGCGGAACAAATGGGCGACCTGTGGAACACATACTAATGGCACACTAACAACCTCAACTAGGAAGGTCAGACGATGTTTCGACACTAGCGTTCCCGCATATAACGAACATCCTTCAATGAATAAATAGGGTATGCATGTTCTGGCTGTTTTATATTGACAATACAGTGGCGTATATGTCCTACTGGGCCTTCTGAGGAATACTTAAAGCAGTTGCCAACCTGCAGCATTACATCAATACCATTTGGGTTAATCGTAGTAGAACATGGGTTTCGTAGCACAACATAATATGTGTAGTCAAACACACATCCGCGATTGGGGAACATACAGCGGCGGTCACAACCACTGGCCAGATGGACACAGTCCAACATGTTCTACATTTTACATATGCACATTTGTGTCCATTGTAGGACCCAAAAAGTTGTCCTATTGCAACTCCAACCGGGTGCGAGCGGAAGACCAAGATGAACTACAGCCGTGACTACGGCACAGCTACATATATGCACCGCCAGCGTGTTCAAGGTTGATGACAACTGTCCATGAAATGCGGGACATATGCACAGAAGTCCACAGATTGTCGAGTCCACAGATGTGCGTCCACATCCCATTCCAGCACACATGGAGGATTTGCTATGGGTACTGTCGAGGGTTGCAGCCATGGGATCGTGGGTATGCAGAAATGGGTGTTGGAGATGATTGGCAGATGATCCATTGTCCCGCCCCGTGGGAGGGATGTGGGTACAGAACATGCCTTACCACCCACCAATACTGACAATCATCCACCGGAGAATGCTACATGCAGCTGTGAAATGGGTACAGCCCTACACCAGTGTCCAGTAGGCATTTCCCAAGGATGGACAAACGTACGGACAAGATGGCACCCATAATAGCAAACCTGGTGGAATCACACAGCCGTAGTAAGGCATAACACAGGAAATACAGATGGAAACAACAGTAGACACACCCCATAGACATCCAACCTGCCGTGCGAATCCCGGCATACACAGCAGCCAAGGTGCTAGCAAGTATGTGGGGATCACCCGCTTCCACTCCACGGAACATACGGGTGACCTGTGGAACACATATTAATGGCACACCAACAACGTCAACTAGGAAGGTCATACTATGGTTAAACTATGGCGTTCCCACACATAAATAACATCCTTTCATGAATAAATAGGTTCTACATGTACCGGCTGTGTTATAATGACAATACAGTGGCGGATAGTTCACAATGGTACCTCTGAGGATTACTTAAAGCAGTTGCCAACCTGCAGTACTACAGTAACACCATATGGGTTAATTGTGGAAGGACACGGGTTCCGTAGCACTACATAATATGGGTAGGCAAACAGACATCCGGGACTGGGGAACATACGGCGGCAGTCAAACACACTGGCCGAATGGACACAGTCCAACATGTTCTACACTTTACATATGCACATCGGTGTCCATTGCAGGACCCAAAAATTTCTCCTTAAGTGTTGGCAACAGGCTGCGATCATGTGACCCAGAAGAGGTGACAGCCATGACTACGGCACAGGTAGATATATGCACCAATAGCGTCTTCAAGGGTGATGACAACCGTCCATGAAATGCAGGACATATGAATAGGACTCCCCAGGTTGCTGCGTCCATACATGTGCATTCACATCCCATTTCCGCACACATGAAGGGTGTGCAATGGGTACTGTCGAGGGTTGCAGACATGGGATTGTGGGTATGCAAAAATGGGTCTCGGTGTGGATTGGCAGATGATTCGTTGTCCCGCCCGTGCAGCGGACGGGCCATGGCATATGCGTTACTCCGCACTAATAATGCCGATCATCCACCGGAAATGCAGAATGCAGCTGTGAAATGTGTACAGCCCTATACTAGTGTCCGGTAGGCAGTTCCCATGGATGGACAAACGTACGGCCAAGATGGCACCCATAGCTGCAAACCTGGGGGAATCCCACAGGTGTTGCAAGGCATAACCCAGGAAATACAGATAGGGACTACAGTAGACACTCCCCATACAAAGCCAGACCGCTGGGCAGATACCGCGTGACAGCACTCAATCTGCCAGCACATAAATGGGGATCACACGCTTCCATACAGTGGAACAGATGGGTGACCTGTGTAAACATACCAATGGCACAATATCAATGTCGGCTGGGAAAGACATACGATGGTCAAACTATGGCGTTCCCACCAATGAATGACATCCTTCAGTGAATTAATAGGATTGATGTCAATTGACCATGGCAAACACCCAATGAACAGGAAAGACTTGCTGGCACCCTATGGCCACAAACCATGTCACACATAGGTAGATGGAACAGTCAACTGAAACATTTCGGCCACGACAGGTCGCATATGGTATCCAAAGGTTCTTCATAGACATGTATGCGCTATCACCCGTAGGCCCCGTGAGACTTACACATAACATGGAAGCATCCAGGCTTTAAATATCCACCCTTACACTTCCATTTGTCACTTTCTATGCGAACAATGAACATGTAGCCACTGCATAGAAAGCACAGACGCACTGCTAACGAAACACACACATGTCAACATCTCAGAAAGCATCCTATGAACACACGTATTACATGATATTGTACTATGAAAAACAAACAAACCAGCAACCTGTGGCAAGAATAGTCCCCGTAGTTCGACACAACACAAGTCTTCTTAACATTTAAACAGTTTATTAAAACATGCAACGTTTTCGTTGTTTCCACAACTTCTGCAGAAAAAAGCAAATTCTAAGAGTGTTCACAATCAACAATGTGAGTCTTAACGAGTTCTTAAATCTCACATTGTTGATTGTGAACAGTTTAAGAATTTGCTTTTTCTGAAGAAGTTGTGAAAGCAACGAAAACACACACACACACGGAAGGGACGGGGGACGAACCTACGCCTATCTACATGAACTCACTACAGTATGAAGCATGTACAGAACGCGCTACCGAGTTTACTGAGCAGAGTGCTGTCAGAGGCATACTTGTAGGCTGGTGACATCACCCGCAAGACAATAGCTGGCAATAGCCAAGGTATGTGTTGCGCCTAAAAGCATGTTCATTCGCAGAGGCAGCTGGAAACACACACACACACACACACGGAAGGGACGGGAGATGAACCTACGCCTATCTACATGAACTCACTACAGCATGAAGCATTTACAGAATACGCTACCGAGTTTACTGAGCACAGCGCTGTCAGACGCATACTTGTAGGCTGGTGACATCACCCGCAAGACAATAGCTGGCAATAGCCAAGGTATGTGTTGCGAAGCGTCTAAAAGCATGTTCATTCGCAGGGGCAGCTGAAAACACACACACGGAAGGGACGGGTGACGAACCTAGGCCTATCTACATGAACTCACTACAGTATGAAGCATTTACAGAACGCGCTACCGAGTTTACTGAGCAGAGTGCTGTCAGAGGCATACTTGTAGGCTGGTGACATCACCCACAAGACAATAGCTGGCAATAGCCAAGGTATGTGTTGCGAAGCGTCTAAAAGCATGTTCATTCGCAGGGGCAGCTGGAAACACACACACACGGAAGGGACGGGAGACAAACCTAGGCCTATCTACATGAACTCACTACAGTATGAAGCATTTACAGAACGCGCTACCGAGTTTACTGAGCAAAGTGCTGTCAGAGGCATACTTGTAGGCTGGTGACATCACCCGCAAGACAATAGCTGGCAATAGCCAAGGTATGTGTTGCGAAGCGTCTAAAAGCATGTTCATTCGCAGAGGCAGCTGGAAACACACACACACACACACGGAAGGGATGGGAGACGAACCTAGGCCTATCTACATGAATTCACTACAGTATAAAGCATTTACAGAACGCGCTACCGAGTTTACTGAGCAGAGTGCTGTCAGAGGCATACTTGTAGTCTGGTGACATCACCCGCAAGACAATAGTTGGCAATAGCCAAGGTATGTGTTGCGAAGCATCTAAAAGCATGTTCATTCGCAGAGGCAGCTGGAAACACACACACACACACACACACACACACACGGAAGGGACGGGAGACGAACCTAGGCCTATCTACATGAACTCACTACAGTATGAAGCATTTACAGAACGCGCTACCGTGTTTACTGAGCAGAGCGCTGTCAGAGGCATACTTGTAGTCTGGTGACATCACCCGCAAGACAATAGTTGGCAATAGCCAAGGTATGTGTTGCGAAGCGTCTAAAAGCATGTTCATTCGCAGAGGCAGCTGGAAACACACACACGCACACACACACACACACACACATGGAAGGGACGGGAGACGAACCTACGCCTATCTACATGAACTCACTACAGTATGAAGCATTTACAAAACGCGCTACCGTGTTTACTGAGCAGAGCGCTGTCAGAGGCATACTTGTAGGCTGGTGACATCACCCGCAAGACAATAGTTGGCAATAGCCAAGGTATGTGTTGCGAAGCGTCTAAAAGCATGTTCATTCGCAGAGGCAGCTGGAAACACACACACACACACACACACACGGAAGGGACGGGAGACGAACCTACGCCTATCTACATGAACTCACTACAGTATGAAGCATTTACAGAACGCTACCGAGTTTACTGAGCAAAGTACTGTCAGAGGCATACTTGTAGGCTGGTGACATCACCCGAAGACAATAGTTGGCAATAGCCAAGGTATGTGTTATGGCGCCTAAAAGCATGTTCATTCGCAGAGACAGCTGGAAACACACACACACACACACACACACACACGGAAGGGATGGGAGACGAACCTACGCCTATCTACATGAACACACTACAGTATGAAGCATTTACAGAACGCGCTACCGAGTTTACTGAGCAGAGCGCTCTCAGGAGGCATACCCCTACGTGGGTGGTATCATTTGCAGAGGCAATGCGCCCGATCGGGAATTATGTCAGAGTGCGCAGTCACGCAGCCTGTTACCATCCCAAGGTCGCCGTACAGTAACACGTTAGTGCTGCAGTCGGGAATACCAAGTAACTACTGATCAGTACATCACTGCCTACTGGGCATGCTCAGACACTTAGACTCAGCACGGAGCAGACATGCATACACATGGTGCGACGGCATGGGTGGCGGAATGTGGACCGTCGTATGTGTCCAGCCACAGAACAGCAACCTGGCCATGCCACAGACGTGGCCGTTGCGAAGTGGATACAGGCATGCACCCGGGGTATAACTGCAGCCGGGCGCGGTGTGCACTATGCTGTGTGTCTATCTACACAGCTGCCTACTGGGCATGCTCAGACACTTAGCCTCGGCACAGAGCAGACATGCATACACATGGTGCGACAGCATGGGTGGCGGAATGTGGACCGTCGTGTGTGTCCAGCCACACAACAGCAACCCGGCCATGCCACAGACATGGCCGTTGCAGCGGGGAATATCTAGGTGCAATGAACCATGTGTAGGACTGGCCTACAGTTTGTTGCATGCTACAGACAACCCTCCCAAACACAGGATACCTGCACAGACGTCCTGAGGACACTGGTGAGTGTGCATGCTCCCACAACAGCACCGTATTGGGTGACATGAACCACCCATACATAGACTGGGAACATTACCCATGGCACAACACACTACGCCACCGGTCCCAGGTGTTCTCACACCTGGCCACTGTTAAACAGCCATGCACCATACACACTAGGGGGGGATGTCTGACAGTTCTGCTCATCACACATGGTGAGGATATGCCCCACACAGGATGTACAGCCCTCAATGGTGATGCCAGACCATATAGTGGATCCACTGGTCATCCACATCCTGCACCCAACACCGCCATGCGGGACCTAAGTGATGACCTCTCCACAACAAACCACACACATCATACGACCGGTGTGGTACCCTACAAGTCCTCCATGCCAGTGTTGAACACAGGCCAGACTGCCAACCGCCTAACGAATGCCTTCTCTGAGCACCCACATGCATGTCTGCAACAGGCAAACATGATAACATCAGGACCTTGTCCACCACAGGTAGGGACATGGTGTGGTGGACCCCAGCCACTGACAAGCTGTACATCAACAGTTGGAGCTAATACATGACAGTGCAATGTCAGTACCAGGGAAACCATCTCCCATTCATACCGGCGTCACCATACGGCCACACATACAATCATCCACGGCCGCTTGTGGGAGTGGTACTGCAGAGGGCACATGAGACAACCATAGGGCCTTCCCTAACTGTGGTAAGGACATGGTTGGGGGCACACAGACTTGGCTGGAAATGGTCCAGAATGGTACAACGGTCACTGCACCCACAGACATTGTCTGCAAACCAGCGGACATGTTCCATGCATACACCCCCCCCCAAGAGGGGACATATCCATCCCACCAGAGTGTAGCCTCTAACATCTCATATGGCCTGGAGTGATCCCATATCTCTATGGCGGTTGACACAGCACCAATGGGCAACGATGGTGTCCCTGGCTGTGTGCTACCCATCCTCATTGAGGCCCTCAGCCCACACATATGGCCACTGTGTCCTGTTAGCCTTACTATGGGCTATGTCCCCGATGGATGGCATATGGCATCTGTGGTCCCACTATGCCAGGGTAGTGCTCTTATGGACTGTAGACAGCCACACCCTATCAGCTTGACAAGCCTTGTCTGCAAAGCTGTGGGGGGGCACATACAGGTGCCCATGAATACAGACAGCGTGTACAGCCAATACCGGAACATACCCACAACAACATAGTCAAGGGCGGATCCTGCCTCCCGAACCTGCTCGTCCTGTCTGGAGTGGTCACCAAGGCCATTGATGGGGATACGCGGGTTTGCACACAGTATCATGACCTGGTGGGAGCATTCAGAGCACACTCCACATGGGACTCATGGAAAGGCTCGCCAGCATACATGTGGGGACATATGTCACCCGATGCTTCTCAGAAAGGTTGGAGGTCACATCACACAGGGTTGGTGTTCCTGGTGCCTTGTCACACTCATATCTGGTCTCCAGTGGAGGCCCACAGGGCTCAGTCCTGGGCCCCCTGCCATACGGCATTCGACCTTCCAATGTGCATGCAATCATAGGGGGATTGTGGCAGACAAGGTATGCAGATGACTACAAACCGGCCACCATACCCGACACCCCATGTGACACGGACATCCACCTAGGGCGTCATAGACATGGATAACTGGTGCCAGAGCCATGGCCTGCTACTACATGCCAGAGAAGGTGCAGACCTACCCAGTGTGAAGGACATGTTCAGCCCAATGTCACATGTAGGTGGTAAGCCATTCAAGATGGTGGACATGTTCATGGAAATGGCTACCACACCTGTCGGTAACCTCTGTCAACACACACAATGGCAATGTGGGTGTGAAGACATTCCACTGTGGCCTCCTGGTCTGGAAGGAATCGCATCCACATCAGGGGTGTTCATTGTACCCCTGTACACATCACACACCAGAGCAATGACTGCGTACAATGGCACATCTGGCCTGTAGCTAACCTGATGCCTGCAGCACTCGGAAGGACCGCAAACGTTACACAAGGCGGGGATGACGGTGCTAGGACATGTGTCACAAGCTGCACGACCAAGGGGACTCCGGCTGTAAACCTTCCCAGCACATCTGCTCTGTGATGATCTGTGCCTGGCATACACGGCCATGTCTGACCTGGGTGACATGGGCATATTCCACTTCCTAGGCTCCAGGCAAACACGGGCACAGAAGCGACTGTCAGACACATCACCACAAAGATGAGTGGGACGTGCTGGGGGAACAGGGTCAATGGCCGGAGACCCCCTACAACACGTAGAGGAGTGCCAGCCCATGTGAAGGAAAGGCCCTGACTGCCTTCGTCCAGGAGTAATAATGACGTGTGGATGTGTGAATATAGTTATGCGCCAGGCATCATCTGTGTGTCAGTGCTGGACGAGGGACTGGGGACTGATGGATGTGGCATCCCCATCCTGAGGGGTGTTAGCAGCCACACACAGTCATGCTAGGTCCACACATGTCGTAGGGCACATACCCTGTTATGTACATGTGCCTATGTACCTATGTAGGGGTCCATGCCGGTTGCGGGTACCTGTGCTATGCTGATGTTGCCAGACATGCCTGTGGGTACCTAATTACAGTGCTCCCAGTAGGCACATGCAAGTACACCATCATTGTCATACGGGTTAACTAAACCAACATGGTGCTACACATGTAACCACCACGCATACTGTGTACACAGATCAATGAATGCTGCACCTGTCCTGCATGGTATGTCTGCTGCATGATGTCAGTGCACAACCCACATCACATACACACCTGTCACCAGCCATACACACACACCACAACATACACATCACGTACTATGCGGACACAGGTATCACATACACCTCTCACTATCTTGTCCACCCTATGCATCAGAATATGTTTGCATAACCGTGCACTGATGGTGTAGCTCACAGTTATGCGGCAGAGACTTCATCATATGCACAGGGTGATATGTGCCACAGGCATGGGCTGTACCAATGGATGATATCATGTGTGTGTGTAAGGGCCTGTGCATTGACTGGGCATGACTGTGTAGATTGCATGTGGGTGTGGTGGAGCCCTACAGTCGTGTTTGCTGTGTGTGGGTTTGTGTGTACACAGTTCAGTCATCTGTGATGCCTACACGGGGTATGCTTGGCAGCCCCAGACTGTACAGTGCAGGTGTTACGGCTCACTGTGTCCGCCTGCGGCGACGTGACCCGTGCCTGCCTGGGGTCGCACGGGCACGACCGGGTGGAGGTACAGACTGTCCACTCTCCGATGTCACATGTCTGCTGGAAACGTGCCCACGCCGGGGCCATCCAGGGCCACGTCCACGTGGCCTGCTCTGTCCTGGTGTGGTTGGTGTAGTAGCAGCTGCACTGCTGCTGCTACCAGCACTGTGTGGGTGGGCATGGGAGGTGGCACGCACATGCTGACCTGCACCAGGTGGTGTTGCTGGCCCATGCCCACGTGCCCTATGCCTCACCCCTACCTGGTGTTCCTGCACGGACAGCCCACGCTCAAGGATGGCCATGCCTCGGTCGAGGATACCAGCCATCTCACCCAATCTCCTATCCAGAACATCGGCAAGATGCTGTTGGGCATTCGCCAATGCCTGGATGTTGTCATTCAAGGAACGGATTGCAGACCTCTGCAGCCTCTGCCCTTCCTGGTTCTGCCATTTGGCACGTGCCTGCGCCGCCATTACAGTCTGGAACATGCGTCTGGTTATACCAGCTGCAGCACCCTGTACGGCAGGTGTATGTCTAGCGGTGCTCCCCCTACGAGCGGCACCTGCCACATGCCTGCGTGGCACTGCACCAGTCATTACACTGGCAACATCGTGTGTACCCACACCTTCTGCAGCCACCACACATTCCTGCTCGGTGCCAACAGACGCTGACTGACCGTCATCTATGGGCAACGGTGTTGGGGTATGTGTCGGCATCCAAACCGTGCAGGGGTGAAGGGGACGTAAGTGTGATGTTCTCCAATGGCACAGTGTCTGCCTGTGACGACCCTGCCTGTGCCTCATGCACATGGTCATCACCACTAGTAGCTGTGGGGACACTAGCATCAGATGGACCGCAGGAGGGTAACTCACCTACAGCACCTGTCAATACAAAGACATACCATTGGTTACAATACAGACACACACACACACACACACACACACACACACACACACACACACACACACACACACACACACACATCATGCATGTGATAATGCAGGTGGCATGCAGCATTCACACCACACAGACCAGTGAATGTAGACAAGACATTCATAGTGGCAGTATGCACACTGCCCTGGTGGGAACAGTACAACAGGCAGGTGTCTTTTAGTAGGCATGCAGTACACACATTCATGGTAGTTTGCATGCATCACCGTGATACACCGTGTGGCCACGGGCGAGTTGACAGTACACATGGCTGCCGACACTATGTCATGTACACCGCAAACATGTGTGGTATCATGTGGACATGTGACAATGGTGTCCCACTGCATGCACCACATCACAACGGCTGTCACGGTGCAGTGTTATGTGTACAGTCTACAGATACAATGTATGGGTAACAGGGATGTCTGTGCAGGTGCGGTTGGTGTGAGCTGTGTACATAGCTGTACAGTGTGGAGTGCGGGCACTGTGCCACTGCACAGTAGCAGGACACAGTTATGTTTCTGTGCGATGCGTGACCTGGACGCATTACATTGCCATGTCTGTCAGTCAGTTCAGCTGCTCAGCAGCACGTATATGGTGGACATTGGAGGCACCTGTAGTAGCTGTGGAGAGGCATTCCATGTCACTGGTGTACTACATTGGATGTCCAGGGGGTCCACTACAGTGATGAGCCCACTATGTGTGTACAGGGTGCAACGGTGACTACCCACTGTGGATGTACTGTGTGGCAACATGCCTGTAGGTATCGACCATGGCCTTGTCTGTCTGGGTCATTGACAATTGTGTGTGGTGGACATCGTGCACACGGCCCTGTGGTGGCCCATGTGACATACAACCATACTAGTGTAAGGTGTCACATTCCCTACAGATATGCAGACAGTGTGGATGTCTGCTATGTCATGCATAGGTCATGTCATGGTGTGAAAATGTTGCAGCCAGACATCCACGTGCATGGGACATGGCATGTGCCATGTCACAACGTGTGCACCCGATGCAGGGGCATAGCTCACATTGGTAACACCTGTGCTCTGGCAAGATCACAGCTCACTATGTGGTACTGTGTGCATACTGCAGAGGCATACCGATGCATACTACACATGCAGCCATTGTGGAACACCTACACCATTGTATGCATAGCTGAATGCACGTAACACACCAATAGGTCGTGTGGTGTCATGCCACTCTACGCTAACGGTTGTATCTACTGTACATGGGTGGTGTGTGTGTCGGGTGGTGCAACCTGTATACCGTGACTGGGGCACACACAGGTGTGCATGTCATGCCTGGACACATGGGGAATATCAATACACCATATCATGCCTTTGACTAGCAACAGACTTACCTGCAACGGACCCTTGTGTTTGCGACATGCCAGACGTACCTGTAAAGGGATGACACAAAGGTGTACACATTATCCATTACTATCGCCACAGTCAGCACTGTCCATGTCACACCATGCATCTGTGAGTTGGCATGTGCTATGCACATGTCTGCTAACACAACATAGCATACTGTAGTATGCATCTTGTGTGGCCATATACCTGCCATGTATTGCTATATTATGTGTTGTACTATGACACCCACCCCCACGTCACTTATCATACAAACATGCAACACTGACTTACCATGCAGCTCCAAGCTCATAGTTCGGGAGACACCCACCTCCACGATGGACGCATGGGTTTCTGCGTGTTGTTCCGTGGGTGTCCCCAGACTGGTCAGGAGCTCCTCCGTGGCTGTGAGTGGGGGCTGGGTTGGTGGCCCACCACCTGTCCCGCGTTGTTGTCTGGCAATTGCAGCAGCACGCTGTCTTGCATGCCGGATCAGGTCTGTGCAGTGCCTGCGGATCTGCTGATAAGTGCGGTTGTATCCGCCCAGGCTGTTCACCCTCCTGCACATCTCCTCCCACATCTCCTGTCGTTCCTGTGCCTGCTGTGGCACATGACTGAATAAGAAGTCATGATTAGTATGGAGGTATGGGATGATCACCTCCTCCTCCTGTCGACTGAAAGCAGGAAGCCGGGAACGTGGCATTATCTGTAAGACATAATGATGGTGGCAGGTCACATTTACACTGCTGTGCTGGCATACTGTTGGAAATACATTGCTATGACAAGTACGACATCTGCACAGTAATCTGTGAAAGGCATCGTGGCAGTGACACAGCCGATGTGTTGGCTTCACACCATTGAGCAGTGGGTGTCACATCATATCTGTGTGCCAACCCATCACACTGTACACGCACCATGTAGATGTTAGCCTGCTGTGGACATGTGTACCTGGCTGCACCTGTGTCCATATCACTTGGCATAGGTCCCCATGTGACGTCGGTGCTACTGTTCACCTGGACGCTGTGTATATGCCAGTACACATCACGTCTATAGCCATTGTGAACGTCAGCAGTGGCACTGTACACATACACATGGACACCTGCACATGCATGTGTTGTGCCATGTACATCCACACAGCACTGTACGGGTGTTGGACAACTTACCACAGCTCACCTGTGTTGCACATGTGATAGACATAGGGCAATGTGTAACCATGACACATTAGCAGGAAAGGCCATGCATAGCATGTACACACACACATTGTCCGAAGCATCACACAGCACCTGTAACACCACAGGGTGCATCACCGCCACATTACTGCTGTGTATGGTTGATAGTGAGAGTGCCTTTTGTCCATTGCACCATGTAGGACTGTGATAGCTCATGCAGCCTTGCTGGGCAGGTCTGCATGGTATGGCAGGGTATGCCACATACATGGCACTGGGTTGTGATCCACCTGGGGGTTGATGATATTGGCAGGGTGGCTGTCCATTCCATATGTCATTGCTATGTGTATATGGACATTCAACATGTCTATCACCATGGTGTGGACACTGACCTCAAGCGAGGTATGCTGCACGCTGCTTGCTGAGGGTGTGTCTGGTGCATGCAGGTATCACACATCCATGCATACACTGTAACCCTGGCAGGTGCTATGTGCTGGGATATTGATCAACTCAGTGCTGTATATGGACACACACCGCTATCCCGTGCACATGGATGGTTGCCTGCACTGATGTGGGTACCACATATGTGTACATCCAGTGCCAGCTGTACATCCAGTGCCTGCTGCCACCCCCATGTCTGCTGCTGCACTACACACCGCCATCCCTCCCTCTGTGAATGTGGTGTTGGGCACAGCATAGGTATCCATGTATGGGAACAGGGATGTTCACATAGCAGGGTCACTGATGGTATCGTCGATCTGACCATACACGTATGACGCACCCCTCACACATACAACCCATTCATATTGTTGTTCACAACGGTGACACAGCTATATTGCTATGCCGTAGACATTCACAGCCATACATACACAGATGCATGCACATCCATCTGTGGCATGGCCTGGACTATTGGTGTGGTTCAGCACATAACATGTTTGACTGCAGCTGGCGCAGACCTACTGTGCACATGTCTACACGGTAAGCCTGTTCTACAGTAGGCATCTGTGATGTGCTGTGCACATCTCATATCTGCACATTTGGTTGGTGTCCATCGGTCCACAGGCCAGTGGTGGGACACACAGGGATGTTGCTGAACATATATGCATGCAACCCTGTACAGCTGTAACACTAGCCTCTCAGATGCTCATGTGTTGTGGACGTGAACACCGTACACACACATGTGGTTGTGGTCTGCCGTCCATACCCATCTCCTCCTGTGGGTTGCTATCATCCCACACACTCCTTGTATTGTATGTTCAGGCTATGCACCTATGTGGGGCTTGTGGGCATGCAATACGATACTATATGCCTTTGCACCCATCACAGACAATGTCACACAGGTACACCGGCAGCCGTACACATCACAGCTTGTTGTCAGCACATCACATGTGGTACACACATAACACATCTCCTGTGGGACATGGTCAATTGTACGGGCATGTCCAGCAGT
Organism: Protopterus annectens; assembly: GCF_019279795.1. Taxonomy (NCBI): domain Eukaryota; kingdom Metazoa; phylum Chordata; order Ceratodontiformes; family Protopteridae; genus Protopterus; species Protopterus annectens. Next base: position 1,027,603,574 of record NC_056730.1, read on the forward strand.
CACATGCCACAGCTACCCCTACATGACGGCTATGCAGGACATGTGTCTGTACAGCTACTGTCACATGTACACGAGCTATGCCCCCCTACCTACATCACATGGTACTACCTGTGGGGTGTGTGCGTCTGCATCCATGCTATGGCCATAGATGACAATTGTACATCAATATGTGCAACATACCTCATTGGGGGTTGTCATGTGCACATGTTCCATGTGTCAATGCATTGTTTGTGTCTCTTGGGCCCCCATTGTTGTGCATGCTTTGCATGGCTACCATAGCGCACTGTGTGTGATTCCAGGTACTTCATTGGGCTACCAGCATTGTACATTTCCACAGCACATTCGCCATCATGTAGCCATCTTAGATGACAGTGGGAGGTGTTCCGCCATGTGCACATATGTCACACAGTACGAGGGTGACTGACACACATTGTCAGGACTGGGTTCTGACTGCTGTGGATGTGTGTAATGGTGTTGACAACCATGACTGCGCCAGATGGTGTTATCTGGATGTGTAACATTCACAACACACACCTACATTCACATGGCAGCACATCGTCCACGACAATGGACATTCCTGCATGAACACTGTGTGCGGTATGTCTGTATGACCACTGCATATATCAGTGGTAGCCACCAGCATGGCTGCCTACAACAGCGGTGTGTATCCTGTGCAAACATGTGTCACACCTGTCACAACACACCTGTGTCAGATGGCCCTGTAGTGGGTGACAGTGCAGTTCCATACATCATGTAATAGTATACATCGTGCACAAGTATGTTGCAGACATGTGAACGGCTGTGCTACTCGACATATGCACACATGACACATCACCTGGTACACCGTGTCTGCCTTGCCACCTGCTATTGTGACCACCCTGTGATGACATTGTACGGCCCACATGGACTGGGACATGTGATGGTTCAATGGTGAATTAACCCTCCGGGTGTGTGTCTAGCCAGGTGTCCAGTAGCCAGTGGTCTGCACGCAGGGATACTGTACATTGGCCTACTCTGTCATTGGGACTGTTGACTATGGTCATACTGTACTTATGCAGGCATGTGGTGTTTGTCCAGTCTGATAGTCGTGTTCAACCACACTACCGTGGCACACACGACCTGTGGACATCTGCCTAAGGTGTGCAGCCCACATGTACATCTTCACATGCTATGCTGCCTGTGCAGCAGTGTCACATGTCTGTCTCCAGCAGGGCTGTCACAGGTAGGCACAGCATGCAGTGATGTGTGACAATGCTTACACCCTCCACTGTGCTGTACACAAGCACTGCACACACAGTACGGCACGCATGTCATTTATCTGCGGTGCCTGGGGCCTGCCTCCATACCCTACACGGCACACCTGCCAGTCCAGATTGTACACAGATCATACCTCCCAGGCACATACCTGGACTGCAACAGACACGGGTGGGTGGTTCCCACACCACACAGTGATTTACACACATACTGTATATTCCCGAGACACATTGCATCATAGGTAATCCATGTTCAGATACCCATGTTCGTGACCGCTATGCACATTGTGACACGCAACGGTGAATACACTGTACACCGCAGGTTACATGCTGGCCGTGTTGGCATACTGTACATTGCACCTAGGACAGTTGCTACTGCTATGTATTGACAGCAACACGCACTTCCCTAGTATGGACTCCCATGTACCCACACATGCTTGGCTATGCAGTACGCATAGCTGGGTGACACATTACATGACACATACCATACCTACACTACCCTCGGCATGCACCACACCTCCATGTGTCTGTGTGCTATGCCTACACACATCCCCCCTCTGTTTGCTGAACATCCATGCTTCTCAGCCCTGCTAGCCACACCCTAGACTCACGACCATCGCAGCATGCATGGTACATACGCTCTACAGCCGGTACTACCGACATCCACTGACAGAGGTAGTTGATGGCATGGCACCCCGTACGATGGACAGTCTACATGACTATGCCGACACATATCACAGTGCACTTCCGCTACATTTACGCACTGGTAGGGACCATGCTATTCCACACAGAGACATGGTGGTACTGGCCTTTTCACAGACACCACTGTGGTATTCCTGTTCCATGCACACGTGCTGTATGGGCACATGTGCAGACTGTTGCACGGTAGTTATGTTCACATGTGTGTGGTGTGTCACTTGACAGTCATGGTGTGTCCTCATGGTGCATCACATACTCCACAGCTAGCTACCTACACATGACTGCCATACATTGCAGTGTGGGCCCTCACGCAGTGTGCTGGTATGTCTCTGCTGTTTGGCTACATCCACATTCAATGCAGCATACAACACTCATGCAGGCATTGCCAACACAGATGTTGCTGGCATCGTGCCTGCCAATGGGGTACCTACCAACAATACACACTCTCACTCACTACAGGGTTCCATTCCATGCCTGGACATTGTATTAACCCTGTGGACACATACATAGTACTGCCATGCACACGTTATGTCCGAGAACACGGTCCCAATGTCACCTCCGATCTCCGTAGTTGTTGTATCCCGCCAACCTGGCTGTTACATGTCTCTGCAGCAGCACACTGCATTGACTGCTAGCCCATTCATGTACGTTGTGTACCCTGACCACCACACTACCACATCTATCACACTACACATGGGTGGTACTGCATTGCACGTATGGGGCTGCATTTGTACACCCATGACTGGGCCATTCAGTATGGCACTGGGCCACATCCTCACATACATGCTTCACACACTCATTGACGACCTCCATGCCTTTACTGGCACCCTTGTTGGGCTTCTGTGTGCCACAGCACACCGCATCCACATGCTGACCACCTGTCATACCATTGCATGGGTGGTCGGTGTGGTACAGAGGGTATCAAATCAGACATTATCCGCTCTTTGCCCTTCGGCGCCATTCCACTTTATGGTATTGCCAATGTACACATCCAGCATCACATCGTACCCTATGTCTCAGGATGTTACGCCATGTGCCCCCTGTACAGGTCACACAGTGGTGCAGGCATATCATGCTAACTACAACAAGTCAGGTACGTGTGACATTGCACAGTCATCAGTCATGTGGCCCCTCATGCTCACTATTTGCTTACATACACTACATGCTGTCACAGAGCATTGTCCATGCCTACATATACCACATCTACATACCTGGCAGCATTCTAGCTCATCCTACTCATATTGCTAACAACCATACAGGTGTCAGTGTGGCAGATATATCATGTAGATATCATTGCATCAGTTACATCACACATAGTGCATACACATCACCTTTGCATAGTGACAGTCATGCAGTGTGTATCACATGGATACTGTCCCTATACATGCATATCACATTGTACATGGTTGCTGTACACACACATGCCCCACATGGTGCTGTGATTGCCATATTCCACTATGGCATGGGTACACATGTGCAGGGCCACGCATTTCTGGACTGTATGTCTAGCTGATACATTGGGTGCCCTTGTACCTGTGCCATACACACATGTACACGCGGGCAGTGTTACAATAACACATATGTGGTGTACCTTACACAATGGATACAACTTAACATGTCTCAGTAAAGTCATGCCGTGATGTCTACCCGGCTCAGACAGTTTACATATGCAAATGACAGTCATGAAACACATTTGTACTCACCTGCATACCACTAACACAGGGGTGTCATCTACTCTGCCATGGGCCATGTTCTCCGCATTACTGATGCATGTAGTACTCCTACATGGCGTTTGCAGTGGGCAGGGTGGGAGGAGCACTCCTGCATGTGTGCACACATGCCACATTGCTCAGCCTGGGCGTCTGTGTGACCTCCACAGACTGGACACACACCGTGCTGTGGGACATAGGTCCTGTGCACATCCCACAGGGACACACTGTGTCACTAGTCATGTGATAGCTCCCTTGCTGGTAGGGTGACACAGACCCATGGTACCACCACAGCAGAAGTACTGTATAGACATACAGTTGACATCCACCTCTGCCGTTCAGTGGACAGTACCATGGGGGGGGAGGGTGACACTACTGTGTACATTGTACATGTGTTTACACACGGCCTTGCCAGACATCATTGTTGTACACATTGCACCTGCTACGGAACGTTTGGACATGGTTACTTGCTGTTCCCTCCATTTCGGGTACCTATTCTGCTACTACTCTGTCCCATATGTGCAGGCCATACATATTGTGTTTATGTACATAACATTAGGCCATCCCTCCATCATGCATGCTATGCCTGTGATACTATCTATGATTTCTGAACATATCCATCATGACAGCTTTGCTTTACACATATTTGACATAGTCACCCCTACTGCGAGGGATACGTGCACATTGTGCGCACATTCTGTATGACATCGACGGTATATGCCCATGCACATGTGTGCTGTGACACTATACATACATGTCCTATCCCCTGCTGTGGCACTTCATTGTTCGATATCCACTGACAGCATCAGCGTGGGTGGTGGCATTGTTCTGTGTTTGGAATCCCTATGGTGGACCTTGGGTTATCACGGCTATGTACATGTTGTCCCACTGCTGTGCACACGTTGTCCACAGTCGTTGGTATGCTCCGCGGCTTAGCATTACATAACCACCTTTCACCACTCTCTGCCTGATGGACAGGTATCTTTACTTACACACATCGTTCACATACAGTGCAGATTAGTCATACGTATCATGCGTTACACACCAGTACATCTCGTGGGTTCGACATACCTTTCCGGCCTTTGCTTCTGTATTCGTCAATATTTACCTCTCACTCCTTGCTTTCGATTCACTTTGTATTCGGTATGAACAAACGGTTTGAATATCCAGGGAGTCTTCCTTTTATTCGTCGTCACCTGAGGCATGTGGGTTCATCACGCCAATAGCTGTTCCTCGGTGTGTAGTTATGCGCATATCACTGGTGATCCTCCTCCATTCGTACGTTACCCACGAAACTAGGCCATGGTTCATTCCTCGTGTGGCCGTTGGTTATTTGCACTACCTTCGTGGGGATGGTATGTATTGTATCATGTTTGTGTGACTGCATACGCTATGTGTGGTGTCAGGTACATTACGCTGTGGTGTTAGCCGTGGATTGTGTGTGTTGGGTATGGTATTCTGTTCGACATGTGGGTGTCCATGTCCTGGCGGCGTCTGTCGATGGCGTTGTGCATTCAGATGTGTAACATAGCTGTTATATTCCTGTACACAACGGATGCAAGGATGCATCAGCTGCTGCTAGTGTTTCCCAGCCGGGCTTGTTGCGGGTATGCCGCTATCATTGACTGCCTGTATGTTTTTGCTACGGTTTTGTCTGTTATCCCTTTGATATGTGCGATGGGGTATATCTGCGGATGTGGGTGATGGGTACGGGGTGTGGGTCTTGCATTTATACATACAAGATATGCTTGTGTGTGTGCTCCATCCCTGCTTGGGGAGCTGCAGGTTACCTGTCTGTTGTTCTGGGAATGTTTGTTTTGTTGATGTCGTGGTGTCGGTATCGCCTGCATGTGTGCTTCCTGCACGTATTCCTCCTTCACATCGGTTATATATCTGCGGATGTTCGTCCGTGCCTACTATCCATTGGCATTTTGTCACTGATAGTTACGGTGATTGTGGTCCTGTACTTGGGACGGCCTGTATGCTACCGGTAGCCTCCTATTCGTGTGGCGCTTGCTTACTTAACGGTCGTGGAACACACAGCGGTATTTACGGGACCGTAAGTGTCCACGATCGGTGCCGGGATAGCACATTCGTATTTTCACCGTACATGCCTGATGCTGTGTAACGTTGCCGACGTATCGTGTTGAGTCTACCATATGGCCGCCATACATACGGTCATGGTTTGTACATGCGTCCTTTGCATCTCCTGTTGGCTATGGCCCTGTGGTACATTCTGGGACATTTCCGCTTTGCATCGTTTTACGTCGCCACGCGCCTAGCCACTGAGGAGATGTCAGTACTGCTTTGTGGGTACTGCTGTACATATGCCTATGGTTCCTGTACTGTATGCCTATGCATGTTATTACACTCCACCTGTGACATGTCACCTACATACACATTTTACAGTGGCACACACATTACACACACACAGCGGAACACACGACAACCTCACCTCACACATACACATATTGCCGCCATAGCTCTCAACCTTCCATTTCCAAAATGAGGAACACACACATTCATCATGTGGAACACATGGGCAAACTGTAAAACACATACTAATGGCTTACTAACAACTTCAGCTAAGAAGGTCATAGGATGGTTAAAATATGCTGATTTACTTACAAAGAAGAACCTTTAATGAATTACTATGATTAATTTCTATTTACCAGGATTTCATTTAAATACATTCCTAACAATGAATGTGTGACAGACTCTTTCAATGTGGAACCTTGAGGAACTGCGAGGACCATGAACTGTTTTAGACCCCAAATGAGGTACGTTCCTCATAATGACGTACACTTGACAGGTATGATTGCCGCTTTCGCACCGACGGTTGCACACACTACCTACGTTGGCCGCATCGCCGGCGGCGGTGTGTACCTCTGCACTCATATCCTATGGATATGACACGCACATATCCCATTACTGTACCGTGGCCTGGCGATCGTCCCGACCCGCGGATATGTATTGATGCAGGTTGACATTTCCATGGCTGGCATTCCCTGCTCTGCCCACCCTCCTGGATGATCGGGTTGTCGTTCACTATGTTTACTATGTGGAGATTTCGCGTCTTACTTATCTGTAAACTTGCATCCCTGGGTTCCATATTAACCTGTTGTACTTTATATCTGTGTATGTGTACATATATTTCTACGTGTGTACTGATATCTATTTCCGTATCTGTGTATGCACATAAGTACATATGTAGTCGACTTGCGGCGACAGTGGCAGCATACGGCTACGCCGTCTACTGTAGAACCGGGCGTGCGGTTGAGGTGTTGGCGTTCCATGCTCTGCTGGCTATTGGGTGTGCAGTGTTTGGGTGGTGCCTTTGTTGAGTCACATAGGTCCGCCCATACGGTACACATTATGGGCGGACATGTTTGTGTGGCATCCATTTCACTGTGTGTGCAGGTAAGGAGGTGTCAGTCCATGGGGCCTACGCTGTCAAAGTATGTGCTATGTGTTCCCTCTTTGCCAGGGCGTAGGCATATTGGGTATGCGTCTCTCTACCTACTGGGGCTGGCACAGTGTGTTCATGGCGCTGAACGCCCTGTGCCTGTGCTTGCCTTGGCAGTTGTGGCGGGCTTGGTGGCCCTACACCATTATGTCCCTGCAGCAGCTGTTTCCGCAGAATCATATTGTGTAGCATACAACATACTATGAATATGTGGGCACATGTGCCTGGAGAGTACTGCAAGGCTCCACCGGATGTATCCAAGCACCGGAACCGTGATTTCAACATCCCAAACACACGCTCTATGATTATTCTGGTTTGTGCGTGTGCCTCATTATGGCGTTCTTGCATGTGTGTGTGTGCATTTCTGATGGGTGTCATCATCCACGGCTCCAGTGCATAGCCAGCATCCCCCACAAGGTGACCTTGTGTGATGTCCCCCCTGGCGAATACCTGATACAGCTGTGAGGCATGCCAGATATGGGAGTCGTGGTAGCTTCCAGGGCTGCCAGCACACACATCCATGATAATGCCCTGCGCATTGCACACGACCTGGCAATTGATGGAGGGGTATCCCTTGCGGTTTATGTAGCATCTACCCTGCTCCCTGGGCAGTGACTTGATTTCTATGTGCGTACAGTCTATCGCACCCAGTACATCCGGGTATTGTGCCACACGGTGGAAGTGGCGCATATTGCTAGCCAACTCCTCCCGAGATCTGGGGAAGTTTATATACTCATGGGCATGTCGTAACATGGCATCCAGGAACTGGTGTAGTACCCTGGATGCTGATGCCTGTGAGATACCCATTATATCCCCGGTTGGCCTTTGAAAGGTACCTGTAGCCAGTATTCGCAAGCTCACACATACCTTTGTGTCCACTGGGATGGGCTCCCCTCTGTTGTCTCTTGTTCTCAGGCGTGGCCGGCACAGCTCCACTATTTGCTGTAACGTGTCCCTGTCCACCCTGTAGCGCTCTACTATCTCCAGGTCTTGCAGCCCCTGGTAGGTCACCCTTGGTCTGAACACTCTCCTTCTCCTATGAGGCCTACGGTAGTTGTCGGCACCCTCCTCCGCAACTCCGTCTGTCTCTGACACATACCTATGCATCACGGCCACGGCGGCACCCAACATATACATATTAAAAGTTCCCGTGTGTTTACACCCTACGGTGCGGCGTTTGGGAAATCGCTGTGTGTTGTGTGCATTCACACTTTATACTGTTGTGCTGTATACCCGGTGATGTAATTGGGTGTGTCTGTGCAGCCGTATCTGTGGATTATCTTCGGTGTTTTACCGTTGCAACTGCAACGGTATTGCCTTTAGTGTTACATTACAGTTGCCTGCATTGGCTTAGCTTTGCATCTTACATTACTGTTTCTGCACGTTGCACCTACTATTGCCTGCAGTGCATCCTGCAGGCACATGGCATATGATGCATTTTGTCTGCCGCCGTTATGCTACCTCTGTACTTGGCTGTGCTATTTTGGTTCTTTGCTCTTTGCATTTCTACTACATCCACTACTATCTTTGCATTCCTATGCCTCCCCTTTCCCGTTATGCAGGGGTCTGCATGCAGAGTTGTCAGCTGCCGCCGTTTGCCCTTCCTGGATTGATTGGTGTTGATTGCTCATTACGGCTCCAATTACACTGCTTCCGCATTTCCTCATATTCTCCGCATTACCTTCCTATATCCGTGGTTGTTGACAGGGAGGCCGTCACATGACTGGGTTGGGGAACGTAGTCATCCTCGTGCACATGCATCTATGCGGGCATTATGTACTCTCAGCGCATCTATTTCCTCACACGCCGATCCTGCTGCTGTGATGTGCATTGTACAGCCCATGTTTGCTGGCCTCCAATGTGCTTCCTCCTACAGTGGCGCACCCCTCTGCAATTGACATGTATCCCGTGTAGGCCACTCCTCGATGTACGACCGCTGTGCCGTTTGCTCCATCCTTACACCGGCGCCGGTTTTGCGATTCACTATTATCTGCCTCATTTGCATGGCATTGACTGCTAATACATGGTTACGACGCCGAACACTGCCGCCACTCCTTGACAACCCTTGCGCTGGGGTTGAGGCTTTCCATACATACTATGGTGTGTGGTGGCTGTGCATCTGATGTGTATTATACTGCTCTTTTAGGACATTCTCCTATTATTTAATTGTTTTGCACCTTCTGTGCACATATCTGGGGGTTCTGCTGTGGTTTCTGCGTACATAACAATTATGTCATTATTTACAGTTTGTGCATGTTTTCTTTGGACATTCTCGGTGCCTTTCGCCTTTGGCATATTGCACCTGTATGATACCTGATGTTGACAGCCTTCCATTACTCCTTGGTCATGTTTGGCTAAATGTAAACCGTTTTTTTTTGGTTTACATTGCCGTGCCCTTACGCTACGCCTGCCCAACTTCGTGGATCGCTATTTGCCTTCATTTGCATGGTGCAATACCGCACACAGTGTGATTAGCATACCTACGCCAGGGGTGGTGCAGGTCCGGCGCACGCCGGTAGTGCACGTCGGATTGCTTCATACCTGAATCGCTCGGTGGCCATATTTGGCTTTATAACGCCGACGCTATGCGGGCGCCTGGCGCAAGGTTCATGAATCCTGGGGCCCATTTGATCACTATCAACTAATTTGGGTAAAAGTGTTTTAAGCCTTTCTGCATAAATGGGCATAAATAATTTGTAATCAGTGTTTAATAGGGAGATGGGTCTATAGGAGGTACACTTAGAGGGATCTTTGTTAGATTTTAAAATAGGAGAAATAAAAGTGTATTTCCAAGAAGGTGGAATTATGTTTTTGTCATGAACAAGATTAAATACTTTAAAGCAATTTTAGAGCATGTATAGGTAGTAATCTGTAAATTTCAGGAATGATGCCATCATTACCTGGTGCTTTATTTTGCTTTAATTTGGTAATGTGAGTTTGAAGTTCTTTGAAAGATATTTGTTTATCAATAGAAATCCCTTGTTCCTCTGAAAGTCTTGTTTTAGTGTATTTATTAATAAATGTTTCTATTTCTTCTTTAGAGTTAATTTCAGTAGTTGTTTGGTTGATGTTTATAAAAAACTCTCTAAATTCAGTTAATATATTATGAATTTCCGATACCATTTTTCCTTTTTTAGGGGAGAATATTTCATTAATATGATTAAATCCATTTAATCTTTTCATTTTAGTAGCAAGAATTTTTAAGGATTTAGGGTTAGAAGAGAAATTTATAAACTTGAATTTTTCTATATTTGTCATAGTTTTATGTTTTAATATTTCTAGATATTTATTATTTAACATATTTATTTATTTTCTTTTATCTGATATATCTTTATCACCCATATTACTAATTTTTAAAGTGTCTAATTTACATTGTATATCTTGCAACTCTTTATCCCAAGCTTTCTTTTTTTTTTTTGTTGTACCAATTCAATATCCTACAATATAGATAAGCTTTTAGGGCATCCCATATGTCAATTTCTGATATATCATTAGTATTGTTAAGTTCTAAAAAATGCTGTACTTCTGTAGAAATTAAATCATTAAAATCTTTTAATTTTATGATATAAGCTGAGATTGTTTTTATATGAATATTAAAATTTGGATTGACTACCACTTCAAAAATTATAGAATTATGATCTGATAAAGGACATGAAATCACTGCTGATTTGTTTAAGGAATCTGTTAAATTATTAGAAATAAAAACTCTATCTATCCTCGAGTATGAGTTATGTATATGAGAAAAAAAGGTGTAAAACAAAGAAGTAGTATCTGCAAAATAATTTATATCTTTCAAAAAATAAGTATCTGAAAAGTCTTTTAATAATTTAGATGATGTAGATATTCTTCTCTTCCCATTAGTACTAGAGTCTTTGTAATCTAGAATACAATTGAAATCTCCTGCCAAAATAATGTTCCCTTTAGAAAATAGTACAATTTGATGTATATGTTGTTTCACTGTGTTTATCCCTTTTGATGGGATCTAATATATGTTAATCAATGTGAAAATGTTACTGTTTATTTCTATGGTGCCTGCACAAAACATTCCTTTATTATCCTTATATGTATCTATTATTTTAGGAAAGGGCATTATGCTGTTCCATAGGATAGCTACTCCTCTCTTTTTCTTAGTATGTTCAGAACTTACTAAAATCTTATATATTTTAGATTCAAGTCTGAATATATCCTCTGTTATTAAGTGAGTTTCTTGTAAAAATACTAACTGGGATTTATGTAACTTAAGATATCTAGTTAAACTCCTCCTTTTATTAGGATTATTTAAACCATTAATGTTAACTGATATACCTTTTAGTGTAGTCATTGAAAATTTAATGATGTAAATATAAATATACTGATCTAAGAAATACACAAGAATATATCTAATAGGAATACTGTTATGATCATTACAACAAACATAGTGTAAGGGTATCATATTCTTAAAATTAAGGTTGTTTCCTACTACATAAGATATGAACATCTGAAAAGTTATTAGAAAATATTTATAACATAAACATGAAACAAAATAACCAACCTGAATCCCTCTGGAGTTTAAAACTCCTAACTCGAATGACATCAGTCACTCAAATCGACCTCCTATCAAAAGCGGCATCCAGTCAGCACCTGCCTAAATGTCTATAGTCATAACTATAAAAATAAGGCTTCTCATCAATAACAAACATTTTTTTGTATGAACCAAATATATAGATATAATGTTGTGTCAATTACTAAATTGATGACAGCTACATCTTAGGAATAAAGTACAGAATTTTCTTACATTAGTTAGTAGGTTATTAAGAACTACTATGATCTATTAGTTCACTCTTCTATTTTAAAGTAATCACATTTCATAAGAACCTTAAAAAGAGACTATGGCATTCTTTTATTACTGAAATATGGCTAATAAAGGCTGAAGTGTGATATATATAGTACTGCCATAGGTGATCAGCTAAATGGAACATAGTTGTAAATGAATCACCTAAGGGCCTTCAATGACCACTAACATTGGCAGCTAATAAATAAGATGCTAATAAAAGTGATTTTACTAACAATCAGCTAACATACTGATTGTTCTGAAAGAAATGAACACTGCATTTCTTTGCCAGAAACCAAATATAGTGATTACTCATCAAGAAGTAAAACCAACAACATCCTGCTAGTTTTCTTATAACCAAACATCCTGGTGCAGTCTCTCATAGAAGAGCGACTAATAAACCTTAAAAGTCTGATTTTCCATTCATTGCATTAATTTGAGTTACCTCAAAGGGTCCATCACCATACTGAAAACTAGTGAAAAGGTCATATTAGTTCAAAGAAGCAAGGTGCTTAAATAGCTCCTGTATACTATGTAAAAGCCTTATTTAAATACAATGAACTTTTTATTATTCAATTATAGCTTATACTATCTTTGAATTTTGAAAAGCTATTTCATTAACAAAACAAAAGATGAAAATTTCACATTTTCTAATGACAAACAGATCTAACTATTTTTAATGCACCTGTCCTTGCAATATTATTGCTGCCTATGTGGTACATCCCTATCAGCCTATTACACAAATGCATTCATAAAATAACTGAGATAACCTATTATATACATCTATACATTTAACATTTTGATAAATGCTTCATGAATATTTTCTCAGCAAGTCTATTGTTATCAAAAATGTACATGTAACACAAGTATATAAACAGCTTGTAGCATTATTAAATCTTCCAAAAATGCACAAATCACAACTAGTATTTCTCATCAAGATATCGGCACCCTTGTCATACATAAAGCAAATATTTTATGAGAATACTATTCGTATATAAATACATAAGGCTCAAGAATACCTATGATGATCAGAAAAAGTATTTAGGCTACATGCGTAGTATAATCCCTATTTATTTAAGAGATTATTGCATATAATGTCTTACAATAAGTTGAAAGTAGTAATCTAGTTATATCTTCTTTCCATTTGTTGCATGAGGAAAGAAATTTGATTCAGTAGCTTCCTGGTGAGGATCAGAAGATCAATTTACTTCTGACACCTTCATGATGACGTTTTAAGAAAGCTCCAAGCTTTCCAGTCACGATGGATACCACAGTCTTGAGCTCATCATGAAAATGAAGCTTTCAAAGTTCCAGCGGGAAATAGTAAGTAAAACATTACTTAACTACATATAAGGCAATGTCTTGAGACTCCCTCTATACCGATAGAGATGAGAAAGAAAAAAAAAAAACCTTGCATATACAACACGAAGCAATGACAGCTATCAAGCAAAGCTTCACCACACTATCAACCAGACTCTTCGGTTAATCTCCGACCAAAGCACACAGGCACCAAAATATACAATTAACACAAACAACACCACGCATGTCTCTACAGTGCTAGAGCACCAAACCAGAGCCTCTAAATAAACACACCAACAACTCAGAAATGACAACAAAGCCTTACCATTACTCCAGCCACACTGCCACTCACATCCCAGGTCAGAAGTACCATCACTAGCACAGCAATTCTGCAACTATACATCAGGCCATCATACAAGATTCCTTTATCAAACAATTAACCATAAATCAACTAAAATACAAATACAGCAATTATAACTAAATAAAAGTTTTCCAACGACTATAAGAACCAAAATCAAGATAAACAAATATGCCCCCTAATGATAAGAACCACTACAAGACATCCGGAAGCATAGATATCCGAGACAGGAGAATCACTGCATCCATGAGAATCAAACCAATAAACATTAAGATAATTAATCTTAAACAAATAGTACAAATGAAAAGAAAAATCCCAGCAAATGACTATTTTACAAAACAAAATAGAAAACTATTTAGTTAACCAATTTACATTATACTAAATATAATACCAAAAGCTCACCTGGATGTCCGGTTTCATTTTCCCAACTGAGTGAATCAAGTGCAAATATGTACTTGTTATGATTCATCTTTTGATTTTTTCTTTTTAGGGTCAAATGTTTTCCAAGTGTTGTTCTCAGCATTTCTTTTAAGACTAGGACTGGCCCACTCATCTACTTTTTCCAGTATGTTATTAGATTTTATATAAGTTATTGCATTGTCTAGGTCGTCAAAAATGTTAAAACCATCTTGATAAAATATTTTCAGTCTTGCAGGAAAAAGCAAATGGGTTTTTATTTTATTCTTTCTTAGTTCTCTGACTAAAGGCAAGAACATTTTCCTTTTTGATAATACTGAAGAAGAATAGTCATTATCAAAGCATATAATATTGTCCTTCAGTTTGATTGGGAATTTTGCCCACACAGTCTTTAGTACCATTTCCTTATCATGGGCTGATAGGAACTTTACAATAACAGATTTAGTATAATTACTCTTGGTGTTTTTAGATGTCACCATTAATCTATGGGCTCTTTCAATACCATATGAAAGAGCCTCCAGCAGTTCAAGTACTTCAGGCAACTAGGAATATAAAACTGTTTCCATATTATTTCCCTCTATGTTATCCAGTAAGTCAAAAATTCTCACATTATTCCTACGGGACCTGTTCTCAATGTCATCAACCTTTGTCTGAAGAAGAGAATTTTGCTTTAACAGGAACTCAACATTGTGTTCACTCTCCTGAATTCTGTTATCCATATCACTTAATGCAGTTTCCATTCCTGAAATCTGCTTCCTTTGTTGCAATACATCTTCATGCAGAATGTACATTTGGTGAGAACACTTTTCTTTGAAATTGTCAATTTTTATATCCATTTTGTCTATTTTGACACTTAGTTCCTGAATAGTAGTTAGTAATGACTGTAGTTCTTTTTTGATAGTTGCCTCTTGATGAGAAGATTTAGCGAAGCTCATCCGGTTCTTTTACTGTAGTACTTCCAGGTGTAACTTTGACAGGAAAACGTAAAATCTACTTGAAATTTTTTATATACTACCCTAATATACATTTTAAAGAATTAATTAAAATAAAAAAAACTATTATTAGGGAAGTTTATATCAATATTTCCTGTCAATAAAGTTCTGTAAAGGCAGAGCTGATAAGAAAAGCTGCTACTCTGTGCTCATCTTGGCCACACACACACCCCCCCTAGGATTTTTAGATTATTTCTAATGAAACAGTTTCACAAGAAAGATGGAACCTCCATAAAACTAACTTGTGAGCTTGATGCAATGACTGGAAGTCTGGGAACCTATATTTAATGGCAATAGTATGTTACTTCCACAGTTTATGTTGGATAAAAATGCTCTGTTGTTGATAGAGTGTGACCAAAGCAGCAAGGCTTTCAGGAGCAGCCACAGTGTCACTAAAACAAAAGTACTCTCAAGATGTTAAAAGTATTCTCTAAAGGACCAGCCACAATGAAAGGTATTAAAATATTTAATGATAAATAATAAAACAGAAAACAGGATAATACTGAATATAATAAACAACAGAGTATCATTCACAGAGATATAAAAATAATATAGTTGGATAGTTTCTCACAGACACAGAAAACAATACTAACATTTTCTCTCTAAATGCTCCTGACTAACTAAAGAATTACTGTTCCCTGACTACTTACTAAAGCAAGGCAAGCTGATGTGTGCTGAGTGTCTTACCACAGCAAAAGCTAGATGATGTATCTCTTTGTCTGTGTGGATGTATGAGTTATATATCCAGTCAGAAATATTTCCTGTCAGATTCTATGCTGCTGCAAGAGTTCCAAAGAAACCAGATCCCAGTTAGAGGATGACATCACCTCTGGCTACCTGACTCTGGTACAATACACACACACAGAGCTTGTATCAGATCTGAAAATCAGGTATTTTCTTTACTCTGAAGTAGCTCCACTTTAGAGTTTGTATAGTTAAAAGTGGAGTGGGTAAGCAGCCAGCCATGTTAAAATATGAAGGGAGAACAGTCCCTCTGTAAAACAGTTACAATCATATGAAATATATTCTAGTTATGTTTTAAATGTGTTTCATTTCAAAATTTAAAATAATAATTTGACTTTAAAAGCTGAGCACATTACATGAACTTTAATCAGAGACAGATTCAGCACTAGGTGACCTAGGCAGTTGCTTGGGGTCTACTACCACAAAGGTTACATTTCTTCTTTAAGAACACACTCTGAATTCATGTTACACTTCTTCTTTACTGACATATGTAGAGTGCATCCTTAGTAGTGTCTGTGATTGCATCATACTAAAGACGCATGCGCATTGTAGCAGAGTGGGATTTTTGTTAAGAATGATCCATTCAGAAGAGTGCTATGGAGAATAACAAGCAGGATTTTTATTATGAGCAGTTCATAACAAGCAATGAATGGAACATGTGTTATGTGTGTTTGGTTAACTTATACATGCTCAAACCCTATGCCTTGATTACAGGAAACTAGAGCCTGAATCCTCTACACCAACTACAAAACTGTCATCAAGAAATGTTGTGTTTCAGTACATTTCCAAAGAATGCTGAGTTTTAGTGTATTTTCAAGAACGGTTGAGTTCTAGTGGATTTCCAAGGACTGTTGAGTGTCTGTGCATTTTCACAGAATGTTTAGTTTCTGTGCATTTTTTAAGGAATGTTGAGTTTCAGTTGAAGAGACATTTCCTGTTGCTCATGCTAAGTCTGTTTTCAATGTGTAAATGTTTTATTTAACAAATGGCCATCATCCGTTTTTGTGCTATAAAATTTAAAAGCAGTTAGCAGTACAAGATGTAGCATACTTGCCTTTGGGGTAGAGAGCTGTGGATGCTACTCCCACACCATGTAGATGGAGTGCTGATATTGCAGTGTCCTTTAAAGGGGATGGGTATGGGGGTGCTGGACTCCTGAGTGAATCCTCCTTTGGATGAGATACCTAGTAAATATGAACCTGTTGCTGGTTTCACAGCTATTGCTTATTGGCATATTATCAGCTTACCATTTTTTTAGATGTAACATGGGCAATATATTCTTCAACGACAGCAGGCACTAAATTTGTACAAGAAACCTTGAAATGTAAAGCTGTTTGCCAGCAGCAACCTCTTCATTAGTTACAGTTTTCTTTAATGTGAAATTATTCAGATGACTTTTACTTCTGTAGAAATTGTGTATTTTGACTGATATTGGTGGATTGCAAGAACAGAAGTTTAAGTGGACTTTTGTGGTTGAAATGTCCTGTAATGGGTAGTTTTGTCATTACTGGTTCATAAGTTTTGCTCCATTGCTTACTGGAAAAAATATTCAAACCTACAAATTTAAAACACACACACACACACACACACACACACACACACACACACACACACACACACACACACACACACTAACAAGTGGTGCTATATTATACAAGGAATATAATTTAATACAATCAAGATGATGCATTAAAGAACACATGTATGTATGCATGGTCCTTAAAATGTGTAAAAGGTGCCTGTGGTTTGAAAACAGCCCAAAGGCAAACTTAATCTGTCATTGGTCAAATGCATTTTCTTTGAATGTGGGTTTCAGTGCTGTTTCAATGAATATGAGTTTCAAGGACAGAGATGCATACTACTCATGCTAAGTTTGTTTTCACTGCAAGACTGCACTGATTTTTTTTACCAAATGGCTATCAGTGTTTGTGCTATAAAATGTGAAATAAAAGTTTTAAATATCTCTAATCATAAATAGTATGCACTTTGACATCTCTGAACAGTGTTTATGGTAAATGGGGAGAAATAGACAAGTAATGGGACACTGGAATGGCTGGGGGCTGCTTCTAGTGGAGGGAGGCTGATCCATTACCCTGCTAAGGGCCCCATTTGACCATGATCCAGATCTGACTTTAATATTGCATTCAACATAGACATACGACCTGATGCTAAGTAATCTGTTTGAGGCTTTACTGAGATTTTTAGTCATGAACAAAGAGAAGTTGGGGTACATTAATAGCCACTCTGTTGGCAGAGGAGGATAAAACCCTGACTAAGGACTAGATGACCCAGGTATGATTAGTGGTTCTGGTCACTGATGGAGCAGCAGGGAGGGAAGGTCTGCCCAGCCTGGGTTCGAGTGTATGCACTGATGATGCTCCCTAATGAGAGGCATGGTCAAAGAGGGGATTTGCCCTCAAATGTAGACTATGAGTGCTACAGGTGGGATAGGGAGTGGATAGGGCTTATAAAGAAAGCAAAAAGCAATGTATGCAAAGGAGACCAAGTCCCCAGGACACCTTTAGGATCTATGACCAGCCCCAGCAATAAAGGAGTAAGCCCGGGGGTTAGGAGTTTAACAGTAAGACCTGGTATGGATGTGGGGGGGGGGCAAAAAATGCATATACATATACATACATACATACATACCTATATGTACATTAATAATAGCTCACTGGCCATTGATTATTCATTCTTACTGAATTATGTTGTTTACATTTGTTCACCTTTTATCAGAAAGTTTTACTTCCAAAGTAGACAGAATACAATGAGATTTGTTAAGATGCTTAAATAAAGAAGTTCCTTTCGCAATGAAGAATGGCCGTGACATATGTCCATTAAGTTATTATAGAGAAATATATTTTACTATTTGCTCCTGTAAATCATCATAAATGCCATGCCTTTAGAAAAATTAAATTTTAGGCTAAGCTAGAGCCAAAGTAAATTATAATGAATGATCAATTTATTCTGTGAGAGGGTAATTCTGTTTTGGAATGGCATTCCTAGTGTGGTAAATGAACAAATGAAACTTGTTTTATCTAAACAACACAGGATGAGTTTATGGGTAGTCATAAGTATGACCTTTATCTAAATACATATATTATGGTATTATGAAGTTTTACTCTTCCAGCTATTAAATGTATACACAGATGTGTGCAATATGTTAATCACTGAGATTGGCCAAAATATGAAGTTCTTCTATAAAAATAAAAAAAAAAATCAATTTTCATTCAAAAATAAAAATGTACTATCATAAATTTAACTTAATATCACTAATCATGATCAGCAATACTGATTTTCCATTGTTCTGGGAAAATACTGGTGAATCCCAAATTCAGACTTTCCGAGCACTGAAAAAAACACGGAATTTTCATGGAATTTCACATTTTAGATTAGATCATTCATTTATCACTACTTGAATTTCTTCACATACCTAGGTTCATGGGTTCATAGGTATACACAAGGCTAATGACCACCAGGGCTTTTCTAAGCCTAGCCATGCAACCCAACCCAGCTGTGTTAGTTTGAGCATTACTGTCTGCCTCTGTCTGTCAGAGACATGGGTGCCAGACCTGGGGTGAAGTCCTGATTTCCCATGTATTGGTCAAGGTTACTCTTAAATAGGGTTATGGATGGATTCTGTTTTGCATGTATGAGCAGCCTGTTCCAGTGTATAGAGGTACTCTGAGACCCATATCTATCTCTCCAACATACAGTATCTTATTTATGTCGCAAGCAAAATTTCAGTCCTTGGCTCTAGTGGTTCTAATCCTCTTCATTTTTGCAGGTGTGCAAAAGGCATTTCAGAGCTGGATCCCAGGATGCCTTGTATGCTAGGAATACCGCTGTCTCAGTAAACTGCAGGAGGCAGAGTACAGAGGTAGGGTTTTAAGTCAATCCATATAGGACAATGTGTTTATACCCTGGATTCTAATGGTAAGGAACCTTTTTGGATATTCCAGCTGTTGCATATCTTTGGTCAGGTACATGCTGAAGATGACATTATACTCAACATTGGGTCTGATAAGGGCAGAACAACGTAATGTATTTTCTGGCACTGAGTTTTAATCCATGACTTTGGCAACAGTCATTCGTCAGTGTTAGACCCTCTTGTAAGGTGTTTGTGTCATGGGGGAATCTGTGACAGCTCCCAATAGCAGTCATCTCTGAACTTAATCAGCCAAAGGCCCTAGACATGGGTCTTAACTTCCAAGTAGTTGACAAACAGGACCAGTCCCAGAATGGAACCCTGTGGCTGGGACCAAACTGGTGGTGATTAGTCTCATAGTGAAGGTAGCCTCACTAATCCTGACTTTCTGGGTCCTAACTGTGAGCCAGCTGGCAATCCAGTGAGTTATTTAGGGGTTTATGCCCAGTTTAGTGAGTTTGTTGACTATACCTGAGTGGGGTATTGTATCAAGGTTCTACTTCACTTACCCGACATCCCACATAACTGACACGCAAAACACTGAGCTGGCAACTCTGACATTTCACAACACCGAAACTGCACATATCCGACACACAATACCAACACTTCAAAACCCCGACACACCTCTGTAAAACATACACACAACAACACACACAAACATGCAAAAGAAAAAAAACACAACACTCGATATAAAACTACCTAGTTCCCCCTCACTCACACCCTGCCCGCCATCTACACTAAACTAAACCCTTACCAGTAAAACAAAACATACCCTACAAATAAAAAATCTAAAACACTTACCTAAACATTTCATATTTTTGCAGGGGGGCTACACGGCCTGCACACCCCATACCCCCGTAACTTAAATATACCAACTCTGAGATAGCACTACAACATTCACAAGAGCAGATTTCCTGTTCCGCTCAAGTTGGACTGTCGACCACTCGGAAGTTGGCATTCTGACATGAGGGTCATCTGACATGTTGAGCTTTTTGGCTCGGTGTTTACTGTGTTGGTCTAGTGAGATTTTGATCATCTCAAGTAGACCCTGTATCAAATGCCTTATTCAGATCCAGATGGGTGGTATGTAGAGTTTTTCCCTCATTCATTGCCTTGGTGACTTTCTCAAAGAAGTCCACCATATTTAGTAGACATGACATTCCCTTAACAAAGCCAGACTGGGTTGGATCCAGTTTCTGAAGGTTTCCAATGTCTTTATTTTTAACTTCCATGATAATTTGTTCCATGGATTTGCATTTTAGACTAGTCAGACTAATAGGTCTGTCATTTCGGGGGCTGGGGTCAGTTGATGGTCCCCCTTGTGAAGTGGGATGCCCATTGCAGTTCTCCATTCTCATGGCAAAAAGTCTGTTTTGAGTTGAAAAATGACTCAAGTGATTGTGATAGGTCATGTTTTAAGCTATTTAGGAAGCATCCTGGGATATTGTTGGGGTTCATTGAGACTGTGTTTTTAGACATAGTGAGTGCCACCAGGGTTTGCTCCCTATAGGTAGTTGTGAAGTTATGCTAGTGGGAGGCAGGGGGGAATGGGGAGGTGAAAACTGAGCTAAATATGTCAGCCAGCAAATTTGCTGTCTCTCTGTTCATTGAAGGTGGCACCATTGACTACCAGTTTGGCACACTGATGTGTGCTGCCTCGGAGGTTTCAGCCATAGCTGTAGAAGGCTTTGTGGTTGTCTTTAGCCTGTGAGGCATACTTCTCAACCTGGTAAAGCAAGAGATCTGAACAAAGCCATAAATAATGGGGGGAGGAGGCAAGACAAAGGCCCCAAAATAGGAACAATTGTTAAATATTGATCTTGCAAATGTAGAAGGTTGATAGAATAACAGTTTTGCATTACCATGAATTTTCTGAAAGGTTTAAAGTTTGAAACTCGAATGTCTGTCAACATTTTCTGTCTTCAACCCTCATTGAATTGCCAAAGATTGGACAGAAAAATTAAACTTTATGAGGAACAGGCTGAAAATATGAGGCATAAATCAAGACCTTCTATGAAACTGTGGACAGTTGAGAGGTATGATGTGAAGCTATCTCAAGCTTGTAACTGCCCTTGTTGGATTTAATTATCATTGTAGGAGTTGCTCTTTTTGATTTTAGCCATGACTTTTTTTCTTTTGTTATATACCCTAGTAAGGTTAGGATTCCACCAGTGTGGTTTGTTTTTAACATTTGTTTTGAGTTTACTTCTAGTAGATAAGGCAGCCTCTTTGCAGCCATTAACATGGTTGTACAATATCTCTGTTAACAATTCTACAAAGGTTGCTGTGAATTTAGGTTTGGTAGGGGCATTGATATTTGCCACACTCTTTCTTAATAGGATGCAGTTTGCTTTGGAATACTTCCTAACTGTTAAAGAGTTTCCTGAAGTTAGTGTTAGTTTTTATTTTGAATGAGACAACTTTGTGGTCTAATGTCATCAGTGAGAATGTAACATCGGGGGGTGTACTCTTTCATATTGGTGAGCACCAGGTCTAGTATGCTTGAACCTGTGGTGTGTGTGCACACTATCTGGTCAAGGGTATTTGTGTTAATAAAGTCCAGGAATCATTGTGCCTATGAGTATGAGGCAGTGTATCTTTCCCAGTCAATAGAGGGATGGTTAAAGTGTGTCAGGAACAGGGCATTTGATTTAATGGTGATTGTCTTCAGTAAGTCTAGGTATGAGCTGTGGGATTCTAGGGATATAGAGGTTGACCTGCATCTTGCTAGGATATGGTAAGGGACTTTATGGTGATTTGCATGTGGTTAAATTCTAAGGCATCATCTTGTTTAACCAGCCTAGAGTTATGCAAGATTGAGACTCTCCCACCTTTTGTCCCTGTCTTTGAAGCTGATTGTCTAAATATATGGAAGGTACTGAAGCCTTGCAATGCTAGAGCACTTTCTGTAGATTTAAACCATGTTTCATTAACTGCACAGATGTCTATATCCTCCAAAATGAGTAGAGCTTGTAGAGTATGTAGTTCTCCTAGCAGTGAGCAGTAACATCTTTAGATTTCTTTGGGTTTTACTTGCTATATTGGTAGTTTTGTCAAGTATACTGTCGGCTTCCTTTACTGAGTATTCAAAGTTTTGAACACTGCAAAAGTACAATGAAATCACGGTAATGAATGAAATAATTCCTGGGATTCATCTCATGAAAACAGAATTTCATTTTTTAGAACAAATAAGTGTCCCAGAGCACAAACTCAGAATTTATAATCTTAATCCAGGTAGCATATGTCATATCCCTCAGCCCCTAGACTTACAGGTCTATAAAATATTTTCCAGTTTTCCTTAAAAATTCTCTGAAATAAAACACATTACATCTTCCTTTACATCTTGCTTGTATGTCCTCCTTCAGAAGAACTGGAATTGCAGTCGTGATGTCATATAATACTCTAATTATTGTTTCCAATAATAATCTAATCAAAAGTCATTGTTAAATATGTACATCACATATGGTATTATAATGTCTTTCTTCTTTATTGCTCTGTACTTCAAAACATTGGCTTAACTATCACTTAATCTCTAGTGAAGCCCTTGTTTAATCTATCCTATTAAATCAAGTCACATATTATGTCCAGCTATACTTAATTAATTCATCTATCATTGGTTGACTGGCTGGCTAATAGCCTCATTTCAGGGGAGACCTAAGCTGGTATTTATTCTGACTAGAAGACACTTTACCAAGCCACCGATTCTTTTTGCCATTAGATTGTGCCAGAAGGATGCTGCCAAAGTCAAAGTTTTCCAATATGCGGGAGGAAAGGAGACAGCAGACTGAGAGTGGAGTGATGCAGTATACTGAATAATCAAAAAAAAAATCCTGTAAGAGAGGTTGTTGTTTCCAAGTTGATATAAGATGGTCTAGAAACTCTTTGTATTGATGGAGATGATGAGTTGAGGTGAGCCAAATGATAATAAAGTAATTCACTTGCTGGCGGAAGTAACAGGCAAGGTGCTGCCAAATTAATTGGGAAAGAGAGCTGAATTACTAAAAGACACTAACAGCAGAATTTTGGTGCACTTGACCAGTGAAGTAGCTGATTTTAAAAGCTGATTTTAAAAGTATATCCCTGCAATAGGCTGCTGTCCTGAGCAGTAATAAAATGTTTTCATATGCAGAAATGGTAAACAAAGACAATAAAGATGCTGTGTTTGAAGCTGCAAGAAAACAAGCACTAATACAAGGACAGCAATACTTAAAACAAGCAGCAGTAATGGTTAACAGATATAAAATTATGGCTAGTGTTATTTTAACTTTAGGTTTAAATTATAGGACATAAGGGCATTAATATACTTAGGAACAAAATAATGTTGTAAAATTACTTTTAAAATTTTTACTTTACTTGTAAACATACTTGAAAATATTTTCAGTGAAGGGAAGAAACAAGTTAATTCACACCATGGAATGAGTATATGTTTCAAAAGTTGTCACTGCAGTTAAGGAAGAAAGTATATGTGTAACTCAGATCATTGGATATAGAGGAACTTGAGTTAAAGAGTTTTATTTTTTCTGTAATAAGGAGTATGATATTACTAGCAGAGCAATGTACCAGGACAATATTGTTAGCATAGCAATAATTATTGCTAGCAGAGCTGGAAGGCAGGGGTACAAGGACGGATCAGTATTTTGGTGAAGTAGACCAGAAAATGTCTGCTGAATAAGACATCCTAATTGCAGAAACACAGCCTGACTGATTACAAAATGAGGACTTGATTAATTTGTTGAATGAACCTTAAGCACAGATGTTTGAACAGGGGGTAGGAGGCAAGAAGACACTGGATATGTATGAGAGGAAGATGCATCGTATTTTTAATATTATAATTCTGAATGGGAAATTGGTGATAGTGATATACTGGGGTCAGTCTAAAGCATGGTTCTTACATGTGTATATGTAGGAATGACTGTAAGACTGAAAATTGAAGAACTTGTCAATGTGGACAACAGAGACATGCCACTAAAAATTGCAGGCCTAAGTATACAAAATGCAATTAAATCCACAATTTTGATTTGAGTATCCAATACTAGAAATGGAAAAGTTAGTATTATATCTTAGAAGCTTAAGAGAATATTCAGAAGAAAGACAATCTGATAATACTATAACTATAGATAGCGATGAAAAAAGCATGCAACTAATATTGAGAAAGATGACTGAAATGAGGTAGAAATGTTTTAAAAAGAGAAAATATTATAGTGCAAGATAAAAAAGAAATATGCAGCACAATGAAGTGACTGAGGAAAGACAGAATTTGATACAGGAGAATAACAAGATGAAATGATGATAAATCAGTTTGAAAGGATGGTATAGAAAAAAAAATGAATAATAACAACTGGAAATAAGAAATATTCAAAGAAGAATGATATGGCTTAGGAATATTAGTACTGAATGTAAACTGCATTCAAAATTGTGTTACAGTAATGAGGTGTAGTAGTGACTGAATAGTGTAAAAACAATACTGTAAAAATAAATATCGAGGTTATGACTGTTAGATACAAGATGTGTGATAAATGAAAATAGGAAAAGAAAGGAGGCAATATGGGTCAAAAATATTATATCATCAGCTGTGAATAATATTTGTGGAGGAACAGGATTTTTTAAAGTAAACAGATAAAGATAATGAATGTGATGGTAGTAGTACCTGGAAGATTAGTGATATGTGATATATGGAAAAGGGAAACTTGTGTAAGGATCACTGTAGTTTATGCATATGCTAATATGACAGAGAGCAAACATATGTTTGGGGAACATTAATCACTTTTATTCTGTTAAATATATCAATACGGTTTGAGATTTTAACTGCAGTTTAAGAATGGAGAAGGGAAGAATACAACACACTAAATTAAGAATAGAAGTAATATGACATGGAGGATTAAAAAATAAGAAAATATAGAATGAGAAGGGGACTTTTAGAACTGAATCAGATTCTGTTGTATATTTAAATGATAACAAATACATGGGATGGGGTAGAAATGGGTTAGATTTTAGATCTAGATTTAGAACTAGATTTAGAATAGGAGATAGCAGAGAAGTAATAAAATAAAATAAAAAAAAAAGATTGGAAGGATTGATAAAATGGATGAAATGAAAGGGGAACATAAGTTATTATGGGAATAGCATATGACAATGAGAGCATGTTATGAAAACTTGACAGATTGGTGGAGTGCTTGTAAAGAAAAAAATATGGGATAATATGTTTGAT
This sequence comes from Protopterus annectens, assembly GCF_019279795.1. NCBI lineage: Eukaryota > Metazoa > Chordata > Ceratodontiformes > Protopteridae > Protopterus > Protopterus annectens. The sequence goes on from NC_056730.1 coordinate 1,027,629,457, forward strand.
TATTGAAACAAAAGGTGAAGCAAAAAAACAGGAGACTATAAAATGTAAATATAAGAAATAGACAAAGAAATAGAGCAATGGTGGGATAGAATAAGAGAATAAGAGAAACAGAAAGAGTGTTGTTTAAAAAATACAGAGAAAAGGTACAGCTGTCATTTAGATAAAGATTGTTTTTAAAACTAAAAAGATGTTTCACCATTTTGTAGTTTTAGGTGTAAAACTAACAGATGGATGAATGGATACAATGATCGATGAAGAAAGAAATATTGCATATAACCCAACAGAAATAATGGAATTTGTGAAAAATGTTGTGGGTAGCATGTATGAAAAAGTAGTAGTACAGACAAAGTATGGATTGGCAAAAAAAAAAAAAATCTGAAAATTATAAGAATTTCACTAGAAAAATATATTATCATGATAGAAATGTATGAAACAATAAATGAATAATGAAGAGAATCATTACCTGGAAGAGATTAATTGAGTGCTGAATATTATAAATAGATGAACGGAAGGGAGAAATTAAATATTAAATAAATGACTAGGAAAATGAATAACAGATGATGGGATTTGTGGTGAAGTAATTTCTTGTATGTGGAAAAAAATGAAAGAAAAGATATGAAAAATGGAGATCAGGAACTGTTGGAGATTATAAAATCTTTAAGAAGATAAAAGAAATAAAAGGATACAGAAGGTTTTGCTCAAATTTATAGGATTAAACATTTTCAGACTCAAGGGGAAAAAAGTGAAGGAAATGTTAATAATAGTAAAATAAGTAATAGATATGATTTTGGGGTGTGACAAAGGCTTTTGACAAGGTTAGTGATGAAGTGATGTGGAGGATTCTAAGTACATATGGGTTAGGATAAAATCAATTTAATGTTGCAAAAATATGCAATGAAATGACATTAGTGAAAAGTTTTGTAACTGGATGGATGGGGAAAAAAGATAAAAATTCAAAGAGGACTTCAACAATAATGTCCCTAAAATACATGCCTGTTTGTACTATTAATGAATGCAATATGTCAAGTATGTATGTGTGAAATAAAAAAAAAGTAAAACTGTAAATCAGAAAAGGAAATTTAATACCAAGTCATCTGTCATATGCAGATTATTTAGTGATTGTGAAAATATAAGATATAGATAAATGAAGTGGCGGTACAAGTTGAGGAATTATTAAGGGTTACAGTCAAATAAGGAAAAATCAAAGAACCTGATGAAACTAAGAAAATAAGTGGAATATATTATTGCAGGAAGGAAATACCTGTCTCGTGAGAAATATTTGGAGAGTGTAAAAATGCAATAGAACAGTATTAAATGCTAGATGAAATTAAAAATGGTACAATGGTGGGTAAGTGTTAATCTATCATATAACAAAAAAGATGTAAATGTTAAATACACACATATTAGAAAAAAATTGGCATATTTAGCATTTTAATCTAAAAATGGAGCAATAGGTGTTAGAATATTTATTTATTTATTTTGGGGGGGTTCAAGATTAAAAACAGTGAAAAGTGGGATGATATGTAATCAAAAATGAAGGTTTGAATGTAAAAAAATCTGATAGTGTATATATCATCAATGTATCTTTTCTTTATAATACAGAAGATGAAAAAGAAAATTGCAGATGATGGGGAAAATGTTATATGTGTGATGTATAGACATATGAAGGAGGAAAATAGTTTGTAAACAGGAAATGATGGTAGGGAAAGACTATAAAAGCAAAATAAAATTATTGAAGGTGAAAATTAATGACACTGGAAAATTTTGGTATAGCAGGATAATGGAAAAACTATATAGTATATTATTGGACACATTTTACAGAAAATATGAATTGCTATAAAGAACAGAATGAAAAGGGTTGAATTTTTTTTTATGAAGCACTGGATTTCTTGTACAGAATTTTGTTGCATAAAATAAATATGAAATAAAATGCACCAGAAGAAGGAAAATGTGATTACTGGAATGAGGAAAAAGCAACATTGGTTTCATTTGTTTTAGAAGGCAAAAAGATGAAAACAGTTTTGGATGAATTAAAAAGGGACTATAAATGTAAACTTTAGAATACAACAATGGATATATAACAGTATATTTAAAATAATGAAGAATATGAGCAAGAAAAAAATATGAAATAAAAAAATGGTCTAGAATATTCTTCATAGCAACCTGGAGATTATGTACAAAGATGTGAAAGATTGCTGTATAATAAAAATAGATGTGATGAAGATGTGCTAGATGAAGTTAACAAAAATCAGTTGTGTTAAGAAAAACTATAAAGAAATGACACAATATATGTTATGAATAATGTAAAGAAGTATAAATGATGGCAGTTGCAAAACAAAACTTACTGTATTTGGATAAGGAATGCTTGAACAAACATGGAGGAAAGAGAAGTTCTGCTAGCAAATTAGGAAGGTAGAAATGCAAGGGCTGATAAATATTTTGGTGAAATGGACCAGAAAAGGTCTACGGAATAAGACATTCTAATTGTAGAAATGTTGTCTGATACATTACAAAATGAGGACTTGGTTAATTTGTTGCATGAACCTGAACCAGGTGAAGAAGATTTTCTAGAATGGTCACAGGCAGTGAAACAGTGTGCTCATCTGAATGGGTATGAAACAATAAAAATAGCTGAGAGGAGTTGTTTGGATTTCCTACTGGGTAACAAGAGATAAATGCAGTGAGCAGGGAAGAAGTAAAAATACATCTTGCAAGATTAGCTGTCATTGTTGAGAAAAGGAGCTGACAGAAAATGCTCTACAGTTTAGATTAAATCTAAAAGAGACAGTAAGTGTGATATATGTACTACTTTGGGCAAACTTATTAAGCTTTGGGCTTTTTTTAGCAGCTAACATTTGATCAAATATTCAGCTAAAACCTGAAAAATTATGTTATGTAACTTTTGAATCTATGAACTTATTAACTAGTTTTTTTATTGCACATGTATCTGAAAAACACATGGTACATGCTTGTTATAATTACATTGTTTCTAGAGTGGACTATTTACTAAAAAAATATTTTTTTGCAGTTTAGAACTAATGCCATTTAAGAAATGGGCATGTATAATGACTTTAAAGAGTTTTGTAAAGACGTGTATGTTCATGTAAGTATAAAGAATGAACACAAACTTGGGTCACTGTATTGCAAAAAAATCAGAAAATATGTTATTTATCTTGTATTATGAATGTAGAAGGTTTTTGAAGCACATTGAAATATAGCAGACAGCACAAAATGTGCTTTTGTGGTGATCCTACTCACTTAATTTCTAACTGTACTAAGAGAAGATGTAATTAGTGTAGGGAAGTGACTTTCAGAAAAATGTGAAATGAAATGCTATAAATGTAATATTGTGGAACGCTTTGCTCTGACTATACACAGACAGAGGAAGAATTATATAGAAAGGTAAAAGTTTAAGAATGTAGTGATTGAAGCACAGCAGGATATTTTCTACAGAAGAAATTGAAGAAGGAGCTCTTGAATTAAATACAAAAGATAGTTTTGAGGAAGATAAAATACCTGATGAAAGCTTAGAAATACAGAATTCTGAACAAGAAAACTGATTTATTGTATTAGCTGAAGAAGAGGATGAGAATAAGGGGCTGAAAAAAAGAAGAGAGTTGTGTTATGACCATAGGTTCATGTATGCAAAATGGAAAAAGGAAAAAAAAAACTTTTGCTGAGGAAAAGTGATAGCCAAAATGGCAAAAGATGACCTTTGTACTTACATCTGTAAATGTAAACATGTTTATTAATACCGAAAATTTAAGAAGGTGCAACAAGCATAAAAGTGATGTAATAATACTTTTAGATGTAAACATGCATAAGACTGAATAGAAACAACATATACAGGATATGTGGGTTGAATCAGTTGTACAATGTTTGGGAGAAGATAAACATCTGGGCATTTTTTTACTGGCACACCTGCTTACAGTTTAAGTACTGCTTATTTATAGAATGATACCAGAGTGTTAGTTCTGGATTGCCATGTAAATAAATGGTGTTTACACAGATAGCGATATATGCAAGTTTTCATTTACAAAACAAACTCATATGTTACCAACATATACAGTTATTTGCTTGGTTAATGTAGTTGCTATTCTTACAGTTGATATGAGTATCGATCTAAGGGGCAAAGAAAAATAAAATTGGTAGAGATATTTCGTATGGAAATGATATTTTAAGATGGTATCATTCTGGGTGATGGTAGGAGGCTGCTCAGGGCTAGGGTCATACCCACCTGTGCTACATAATCCAAGAGCTCCTCCATGTCTCTTTTCATATAGTCTAGGGAGGTACATCTCAGGTCATGCACATCCACATGTACAATGACATACCCCGGGATTCATGAAGCTCGGCGCAAGGCCGGCGTAAGGCCTGCGCCGGCGGTGCATGGAATATCTGGCGCAGTAGTGCCATATACATATTAATGAGAGTGCACCGGAATCACAGACACGTGCGTAGTGTACGTGAGCGAGCCCAGGTAGGATGCGTCTGGAGGCGTGTCTAAGTCGGCATGAGGTGAGCAACCTAATGTGCTGACAGCCATGGTCCGCCCACAATAGTAATGGCAGCAGCCAGGTCCTGTGCAGAATGAAACGCACGTACAGTATGCAACATAGTCCCCGTCCCAAATTAACGGAGAAGCAAATAGAAGCCACGAAGGCATAAGTGTACCCGTCCAAGGAGCAAAGGATACGCATAAGACCGCGTTCGTCCCGCAATGCACTGTCAGTGTTTACACTCAGAGAAGGTGTACAGCCGCATGTCAGCGCCGCACCGACATAGGATCAGCGACTAAGGTCACCACCTGTCCCACTTTGGTTGGGGCAGTCTCTCCATGGACAGTTGTGTCCCGAAAAACGATTAGAAATGGCTGATGTGCTACGATTGTAGGACACAATGATATCCCGTATTTAATGTAATGGTAGCATGAATTGGTTATTTCTGTAACAGAAATACCTAAATGACACAATAAACAGAATAAGCAAGGAAATTGCCACAATAATAAGCATATTATTTAGGCAAACAAGTGAATTTCTATGCTATATAGTGACCGGTTGTATGTGTCGGCCTGTAAAGTCAGATGTGAGTCCCGGAAATATCACAGATCGGAAAATGGAAAAGGTGGAAACCCCAGTAGCAACATGGGCATGGTCACCAGGGTTACCTGCTGTCCCAATGTGCCATGGACAGTCCCTGATTGGACAGTCGTGTCCCTGCAACAATCGTAAAAATGAAAAATGACCTCCGATCCCCTGCCACGCAAATTCCCGCAATATACATGTAAATAGTAGCATAAAACATATACATTACGATATGGAACACAGACATGGCATAAGAAAATAAATAAGGAACCCAAACGCTTACAGAATAAGCTCATAGTATGGCAAACAAGTGAAGTTCTGTCAACTGCACTAGCCCTGGGTATGTGTAGTCCTGCAAATTCCGAAGTGTCCACATAACATGCCCCACTATGGGCATTGGAAAAGGTGCCAACCATAATGGTCACAAGCAGTAGTGACAGTACATAGCCGGGTAGCTGTGCTGACATAACAACAGTAAGGAAGCAAGATACCTCAAACACAGGCAAACATGTGCATAGCAACATATCCCAGACCCAGCAACGTCTCTGTTGCATACACTGGATGGTGTATGATGAAGTGTAATATCCAGAAGCAGAACCCATGCATTGTACTACACAATAGCCTCATTGTACATGTCAGTCACACCCATGTATACCCCTGCACCCAAACCTGCTAGCATCCGTGTGCAGCTATACAACCACACACAATGTGCATACCTGAACTGTGGTAAGATGTTTGTGTTAGGCAATGCCACGCGGGCAAATACGTACCCCACATGTCACCAACCCACCGCAGGTACAGATATGTAAATGTCTGCATGTGAATGTGTCAGCAGAATGTGTACATCCGCATGTAGTATGTACCCGTCCAAACCATCTAGGTTTGCATACGACACGGTGCACATAACTGTACACATGTGGACAAGTCGGGTCGTTGGACCACCGCATCGATGATTATCTTTGCAGTGAAGTCGATCACATATAGCGGAACAGGTGCCTACCACACAGGATGTCCTAACAGGGTGCTACAGGCAAAGAAGGGGAAACTGGGACATCACATGTGGAGATTAGCGTGGCTGGACGGACAAATACACACGGTCAAGGTAAAGGACGGAACAACATGCATATGGCCGGATGGATGTTGTTCGTAAAATATATAGAAACACATATGAAGTTCCAGTTTACACTCGAAATACTATATAATGTATTGAATTGTACCGCACAATATGGCAGTAGAACTAAGCCTGCATGTAATTGGTGAAGCTAAGCTGTACTGTGATGGGAAACCCACATTG
>NC_056730.1:1027678116-1027768116 GCF_019279795.1 Protopterus annectens
GTTTAAACTATATCCTCGTGCACATGCATTTGTACGCGCATTCTGTACTCTCAGCACATCTATTTCCTAACACGCCAGTCCTGATGCTGTGATGTGCATTGTACAGCCCAGATTTGCTGACCTCCAATATCCTTCCTCCTACAGTGGCACACCCCTCTGTGGTTGACATGTATCTTGTGTAGGCCACCGGTGTAGTACCGCTCGCCCGCTTGCTCCATCCTTACGCCGCGCCGTTTTACGATTCACTATTATCTGCCTCATTTGCATGGAATTGACTACTAATACATGGTTACGGCGCCGACACCGCCACCACTCCTTGACAACCATTGCGCTGGGGTTGCAGCTTTACATACATACTATGGTGTGTGGTGGCTGTGCAGCTGATTTGTGTTCTACTGCTCTTTTAGGACATTGTCATATTATTTCATTGCTTTGCAACTTCTGTGCACATATCCCGGGGTCTGCTGTTCTTTCTACATACGTGCCATTTATGTCATTTTTACATTTTGTGCATATTTTCTTTGGACATTCTCGGTGCCTTTCCACATTGGCATATTGCACCTATATGATACCTGACTTTGACAGCCTTCCGTTACTCCTCCGGTATGTTTGGGTAAATGTAAACCTTTTGGTTTACATTGCCGCGTTACGCTTACGCCTGCGCCACTGTGGATCGCTATTTGCCCTCATTTGCATGGTGCAATACCGCACACAGTGTGTTTTGCATACCTACGCCGGGCGGGACGGTCCGCGACGCCGGTAGTGCACGTGGAATTCATTCATACCTGAATCGCTAAGCAGCCATATTTGGCGTTATAACGCCGACGCTATGCTGGCGCCTGGCGCAAGGTTCATGAATCCCGGGGATAGTCATATTTGTATCTCTTGCTGAAGGACCTGAGTGCGTGGGTTATGTGGTGGATTCTGGCACCTGACAGGCAGCTGACTGTTACTTTCTCCTTTTTCAACCTAGTGAGTGGGGCATCAGTGTGCCTCACTATCGAATCACCTATGACTAGTATTTCTGTCTTTTTTTAAATAAATTAAAATGATAAGTTAGGGAATTATTTATAACCTTAGCAATTGGAAATAATGTGTTACTATTCTGTACCTTTAAACCTGTTATTTATTGAAAAAATACAGAATAATCTAGAGGGTTGTATGGTAGGCTTTTAGTAAGTAGGTAATGTGCCATTTTAGATATTTGAGTAAAAAAGATAAAAATAGATGGAGTCCTATTACGCAATCGAAAATACCTTTAGGCAAATACGAAGACATCAAACCGTATTGCACGAAGCACGTAAACCCCAAACAGTCAAAACCGCAAATTTTGAAATGTCGATTTGTTTTGTTTGGCCCATCTGTGGTACAGCTCCGTAAGGTAAGTGTGTGATAGATAGGACTTTAGTGTTAGGATTTGGGTTAAGGTAAGTGCATAGATAGGTACTGTATGTAAGAGTTAGTGTAGTGTTAGGTGTAGTGTTTTTTTAAGTGTATGTATGTGTATTATTTATTTTGTTTAGGTGTATGTCTGTAGGGGATGTGTGCGGTAGTTATGGACCTTAGGGTAAGGGAAGGGTTAAGGGCAGTGCATAAATAGTTGTATTTGTGGGTTTAGTGTAGTGTTGGAGGTAGGTTTTGTTGCTTTTATTTTGTTTAGGTGTATGTCTGTAGGGGATGTGTGTGGTAGTTACGGACCTTAGGGTTAGGGAGGGGTTAAGAAGAGTGCATAGACAGTTGTGTTTGTGGGGTTTAGTGTAGTGTTGGAGGTAGGGTTTTGGTGCTTTAGTTTAGGTTAGAAGTAGGGTTTGGTTGGTGTATGTATGTGGTTTATTTATTTTGTTTGGGTAGGTAGTATGTAGCGGGTGGTGGGGTTGGCCGACTATGACAGTTCGATATTATTTTTTTGCGGTTTAGTACATTAGGGATTTTTGCGGTTCGCAGTATAGGGGGTCAATGTTTTGGTATTCGCGCATAGGGTTTTTTACTTTGCTAATATAGACCCAAATAGATACCTTGCGTGAGGAAATGAAAGAATAAATGTTTAGGATGTGAGGCTAGAATTTAGAATATATACAAAATGTACAAAAATAGAAAAGCTTTGTATGGTAATTTCATAAACCAGTATTTTAGAATAGATACTTGAGAAAATGACACAAGAAAAATAGAAAATGTGTTCAGACAAGAATATAAAGATTTAAGAGTTTATATAAATGTAAAGATTTTATATGGAGGCTAAGTTTGAAAAGACTTACAATTAAACGTCTTAAAAATAAAAAGTAGTAGATGAAATATTACGACACTAGTATCAAAAAGAAGAAACAATGTCTCATGTCTTTACTGAATATGACAGAATGCAATTGTTTTCAAAAACTGCTAGGAGATATGGAAAAAGGAAATATCTGCAGTAGAAATGGAAATGATATTATATGGATATTATGATAAAATAAATGAAAAAGTGAATATAATAGATATGAAAATGTTTACATCTGTATGGCATCTATTGAAATACAGATGATCAGTGGTATTATGTAACAGTACACAAAATGTTTTGCTTATTAAAAGTGTTATCAAGTTTTAGATGTGACATGGTGCCATAGACTGCAGTTTGCATTACAGCAGTGGCAGTATTGTGGTTTACTGGAGTATCTGTACATTAAATGTATTTTTTCTACTGATTTTTGCTGAAAGGACATTTACTGATATATTCACACTGGTCCGGTGCCATAGACATGTAGTTTGCATTACAGTAGTGGCAGTCCTGTGATTTACTGGTGGATCTGTGCTACATTCAGCTGTGGGTATCTAAAGCTCTACTGAAAAGCTTATAAATCTGCTTGGCATGTCTGCTAAGTTCCACGTATCCTGCCCTCTGATATATTTGCTGCTGCTTTCCTCATTATTGATTTTATACATTTTGTTGCTTTCCCATCCTTCTGATGATATAATAGATAACCTGTTTCTTACATTAGATACTGTGTTTCCATACTCTTTCAGCAAAAATTCAAATGGCTTGAAATTCTAATCCACCTGGGACCCATTCTTACAGTTTAGATTCATAGGAGATGAGGATATAGGTTGTGATCTATAACCTGTACTGAGCTGTGCTCACCCAGTGTTTTTTTATTCAAGACTCTGAGAAGACTGCTAAAGCATGAACATTAAGAAATAGCTGCATTAATTTTGGCATCCTCCATACATTCCAAACAGCATTTTTCATCTAAAACAGAAGAAAGGAAACTGTGATGAGCTGTGCCAAGCATGCTACTGCCATTGGACTAGCTTAATTGTGGGCTGTCTGATCAAGAGCTTTTTTTTTTCTATAAGATGCTTTGCCATATCAAACAGACTTCAGTGCTCTAAATCTGTGGCCAAATAAATCTGCACTGAATGCAATTGGGACACCCTGAGCTGCAGTAAAGTACACCTAGGATATCATTCTCCCATTGCCCAATAAATCTATATCACTCCCCCTCACTTTCAGTAGTCTACCTAAACTAACAAATACAGCTGTTTCTGCCAATTGATATCACCAACTCTGCATCCTCCTAGAAGTAAACCTAACTTCCTCAGTAATTTGATGCATCCCAGCCCCCGTAAATCACTGTATTCAAAACCATGGACCAGCACTTTGCCCCATTTTTTTGTAGCCAACATGATTTAGATGTGTATCTTGAGCAATGTAAAAATTGTCTCATGCTATGATCACTTAAAACTCAATCAGCATAATGCATTGGGTGAGGAATGTAAATCTTTAATGTCATTATAGTCCAAACTCTGGCACACACACACACACACACACACACACACACACACACACACACACACACACACACACACATACACCTCAGGCCCCAGGATAATCAGCAGTACACTACACAACATACCATACCACAATCCTCATAAACGCAGAATTCATCATATACTGAGGTCATTTTGTTCAATTTACCCAAACCACAAAGACCACTAAAACATAACCCAGACATTTAACTCTCAGCAACATTCTTAGTCTATGAAGCTTCCACCTCACATAGCACTAGTGTCACAAACTCATGAATGCTAAGCCCATAAGGAAAGTATCTAACTGACATAATATTCTATTCATAGCTGACTCCATTGTAAGGCATACAGATGTACCTCTTACTAGGTTGAGTAAGGAAGGAGCGGCAGTCAGCTGCATGTCTGGTGTCAGGATATGTCAGATGATGCATGCACTCATGTCCTTGGACAACAAGTACCAGTATGACTGTCATACTACATGCAAGTGTTAATGACTTGAGACATACCCCCTGAACTATACAAAGAGAGACATGATGGTGCTCTCTGACTATTTGTCTCAGGCAGGTATTATCATAGCATGGATCAGCATTCTACCATCTGCAGGGAAGATGCCACAATATGAGTAAAAAATAATTTACTTCAATAATTGGTTTAGCTCTTTGTGTCATTTGAAGTGGGTACAATATCTATCACTCTGGAAAGATAGGAATGACAGACCATCCTGCTTCTCCAGGTATGGTGTGTATCTGTTTCCTCTAGGCATTTGAACATTAGCCACCATGTAAAATCTTTACATTTATATAAACTCTTAAATCTCTATTGGCTGAGACATTGTCCACTGCCACAATGCCTTTTTTCATGCAACACCAACCAGATAAACCTACCAAGATAACTAAAAGAGCAATGGAGAAAATGAATGTACTACTGATCAATGCTAGAAGCCTAAACAAGAAATTACATTCTGTACATGTTTTCCTCACCCTGGGGGGCATTGGTGTCTGTATTGTGACCAAGACATTGTTTAAAATGATGAAGAGTGTGCCTGCTTTGCAAGGTTACAATGCCTTCTACTCATTTAGATCAGCCATTATGCAGGTTGGGAATAAAGCTGGCTGTGTCTCAGTCTTCATGCAGAAGAGACTTGCATCAAGGTTGGTTTAGCAGCATGATGCATAAGACCTTCTTTATTTCCCTCTCATTACTAGTAAAGTCAATTATCACATTTTAGTTAGCTACAGAACTCCAACTATGACTCAGGAGAGCCATAACACCTATTCACAGCAACTAGAGTCACTCAGCATGAAACTTAATACAATTTTCCTGGTTGACATTATCTACCCAACTACAGACTGGGAAACTTACACCACCACTAGTGCCCATCCAAAAGAATCCTGGACTTTGCTAATACAAATACTTTGGAATACCTAGTCAGAGCACCCACTGGGAAAACAACATCCTGAACTTCATCCATTCTAATATCGGACAGTCCTGCTCCATCCCATGTGTATTATCACTTCTCAGGTTCATAGGTTCATAGGAGGTTACTAGTCTAATGGCCCTAGGCTCTTTACAAGCCTATCCATGTGATACCATTGTTCCCTAATTGGCCATTGTTAGATGGTTTGATTGTTTGCAGAGTGAACCTTTGATCAGCACCAGCTGCACCTGTCCATGAGGGGTATAGGTGCCGCCCGAGGGGTGAATTTACTGTCTCCTATCCAGTTGTACAGACTGTGTTAAATAGGGTCATTGAAGAGCTCTGCTTAATGTGAATTGGGAGTTTATTCCAAAGTAGCAGCAGTCTCTGGGAGATATATCTGCCTCTCCAGTATGTTTTGTTTAAGTCACATGCTAGGTTGAGATCTCTGGAGTGAGTGGCTCTTGTCCCATTTGATTTGCAGACATGCAGCATTTCTATTAGGGCAGGGTCAGAGACTGCTCTGTAGGCCAGGCACAGGTCCCTTGTCAGCAGCCTGTAGGACACAGAGTACAGTGACAGGGCTTTCAGTCTTTCCATGAAGGTCATGTTTTGAAGTCCCTGAATTCTCTTGGTCTGGAACCTCTGTGGTCTCTCCAGCTCCTGGAAGTATCTGATGAGGTGCATGAAAAATGGAGCATTCTACTCTATTAGTGGTCTGATGAGGGTGGAGTACAAGAGGAGTTATAGCATTCTTAGTCTTGGATGCGATGCTCTTATACTTATGAGGTGTGCAACATAAAATGATTTCCTTACTACTGTGGACACATGGTGGTCGAAGTTTAGAAGACTATCAACTTGTGTTCCTAAGTTACACATAACTGGGTTCAAGCTTAGGGGGTGCTGTCTATATTGTAATTTCCAAAGGCAACCTCTTTGCCAAAGGGGCAATGATGCACTTTTTTGTATTTAATTTTAGATTGTGGCTTTGGCACCAATCATTTGTCTGTGTTAACCCCTTCTATAATACGCTACTTTTGCAGTCATTTGTGAACTTGGTAAGCCGCACACCATCTACTTTCACCCAAACTTCCAAGAAATAGCTTCCAAACAGTAGAGGGCCCAGCACAGAACCTTGTGGTACCCCCACTGGTAACTGTTCTACTAGTGGAGGTGAAATCCCCAACTAATGACAAGTGGGCTAATCCCCAGCTGCGAAAGTTTCTTGATGATATCTGAGTGGGAGATTGCATTGAAAGCCTTAGCTTAGTCAAGATAGGCAGCATGTACTGTTTTGCCTTTGTCCAGGGCTTTTGTGATTTTCTTGAATATGTTCATCAGGTTTAGTAAGCATAATCTACACTTAACAAAGCCAAACTGGGTCGAGTCAGGAGTTTGAAGTTTGCTTATGTCCTTATTGATAAGGTCCATGATGATTCTTTGCATGGCCTTGCAGATAAGGCTTGTTAGGCTTATGGGTCTATAGTTCCCATGATTGGTTGATGGACCCCCTTTGTGCAAGGGGAATACAGTTGCTGTTCTCCACTCTGTGGGAACAAATCCAGTGCTCATGCTATGGTTAAAGAGAGTACCAAGTGGATCCACTAGGTCATGTTTTAGGTTGTTTAGTAAGCAGCCTGGGATGTTATCTGGTCCCATATAGGACATGTTGTTGGTCTTGGAGGCACAGAAATGACTAACTCATTTGAGATACTGGGGAGAGGACAGGTATCAGGTATGCTTTAGGGTAAGGCTGGTGGGGATGGGGGGGGGCGAAGTTTGCACCAAATCTGTTAGCTATCAGGTTGGCAATTTCCTCAGGGTCAGTGTGAGTGGTGCCCTCTACTATGATTTCAGCACACAGAAGGGCACTTGTGTACTTCTCTGCATAAAAGTTATTGTTGTCTGTGTTAGTAGGGGGTTTGAAACTTTTCACACCATCACTTAATAGGCTATAGTTTGTTTGTCAGACAATAAAGCTCTTTCCCCCTGAATAAAATTGAAACCTGAAACCCTAGCTGCCTATGGTACTTTTAGAAATGTCTCCAAGGCAAACTTCTAAGGGACACCCTGGCAAGTTTTGAATCCCCCCCCCAAAAAAAATTCCTCTAAGTTTGAGGAAAGTCTTGAGACTGCTGGAAAGTTTGAAGTTTGATAACAAAGCATTTGGTCTACATTTTGCATACAGAGAACTACATTTAAACTACATTTATACCCGCACTAATCTTACCATTTAGATAGGTTGTGTGTGTTGCTTGCTCTTTATCTGAAGTTAAAGCTATTAATTTAAGGCATTTTTTTAGTCTGCTTTGCTTTTTAGTTTCTATGCCGTGCCTAGGTGTTTTTCTGAGTTTGTTTCCCCCCACCCTTTGTATTACTGTTGTGTTTTTATGCTTTAGAGGCTTTGGAACCTCCTGCCCCTACTGCACATCTGGCCTCAGGAGCTCTGCCCTGTCTTATCTTCTTTATACCTGTCTCAAGAAGCTCCACCTAGTCTTATCTTCTCTGCTTGTCTTACTGGTTACAGACCAAAGAAACTAGAAAGGTCCTCCCCTTAGACTATTAGAAATTACCTAAAAGTGTGTGTGTTTCTCATTGCTGGCTTATCTGCATTTGAATCACCTTGCAGTTACTTGTTAATAGTTGTCAGACTTGTTTCTATTACCTTTCTACATTTTCACTTGTGGCTAACTAAAGCGTGTTTTTACATTAAGAGGTCTGGGACTGCAGTTCTAGTGGGAGTAGAAAGGTTATCTGATCAGTCTGAGTTGGAAAATGCACAGGGAGGCTTAAAGTGAGAATTACTTGTTGTAGCTAGTTATTGGAAATATTTTAGATACCTTTTAACTTTTGGCTAAATAAAGTGTGTTCTTACATTAAGAAGACTGGGACTGCAAGTCTAGTGGGAGTAGAAAACTAGCCTAGTTTGTTTGAGTTAGGAAGGATGCAAGGGGGCTTAAAATGACAATTACTTGTGGCTATTGGGTAACGTTTCACTTTTGGCTATCCAAAGTGTGCTTTTACATTAAGAAGCCTGGGACTGCTATTCTAGTGGCATTAGTAAAGTAGCCCAATTAGTTCAAGTTAGGAAACACTCAGGGAGGCTTAAACTGAGATTGCTTTTATCAGCCAGAGGGCTTTTTAGGGACCATGTTGGATGTTAATTTGCACTTGACACGTGCTTTTTCATCAAAAATTTCCAGGAACATCCCTTTTGTGGCAGAATGTTTTTACCTGGTCTCTCTGAGTTGGTTGGCAGTCTAAGGAGCTTAAAGTATAGTCCTTTATTGGCCAGAGGGCACTGTAGTTAGTTTCAGCTTTTTTCTGTATGCTATAAATTAGACACATTTTTACAAATCTGTTCACCACTCAGTGGTGGTTAGAAATTTCCTGTGTAGTAGCAAGGCTATAAAGCTAGTATTCATTACTTTACCCTGTAACTTAGAACGGCTTTGCATCCAGCTAAGCTTAGGGCAGCTAGGTAGAGCATCAAACAGCACTAATATCATAGCACTATTTAATGTCTAGCCGTTACCCTAGGCATCACTCAGTTGAGCCCTATAAAACCAAAACCCTAAACCATAATAGTCTAACCCTAATTCAAGTCCTGAAAACATGGATTTGCAATTTCCTAATGTCTCTGTTGCCAGCTTGGTAGGTATGGACATCCTTAGACAATGTAGTAACTGTCTATATATTCAGGCAACCTTTTAATTCTTAAAGAAAGTAATACAATATGCAAGAGATGTACATACATAACTTAATTGGAGGCAGGAATCTCATTTGCAAACAAGATTGTCAAGAACACATGTGCGCGTGCGCGCGCACACACACACACACACACACACACACACTCACACACACACACACACACACACACACACACTCTCACAGATTCACACAGACACACACACACACATGTGTGCACAGACTGCATCATTCATGCATAATACTCACCACACACATAGACCTTATTATGCAGAGGATCTTAGAATAAACCTCTCTAAACCTCAATGACCTCCTAAGCCATCAAACTGCAACACCTATCCACAGCAATCACTAAAGAACTGACCAAAAAGGAACACCTAGCACCACACATAAGCCTAAACCCAATGATACCCCAAGAGCAAAGCCCATAAGGCAAGCAAACACTTTACTAGTACTACTGTCATAAGGGATTCTATTGTATGCACACAAATACTCCTCTCACCAGGCTGGACAAGGAGAAGATAACGATGGATAGTTGTCTATCTGGAGATAGGATCTGCAATACCATGCACACACTCAAATCACTGCACCACAGGTACCAAAATGAATTCAGTCATAGTTCTTGTGGGTGTAAATTACCTGAGGCATACTTCTCTGGGGTATATGAAAAGATACATCATGGACATATGTGAATATGTGTCACAGACTGGTACACTACTGAGCAGCATTCTGCCTTCACCAAGGATGATGCACAGTGTGAACAGAATCAATTGATTTTAATAATTGGTTTAGTTTCTGGTGTCACTCCCGGAAAATCCAATAACTATCAGCATGAGAGGACATGGTTAACAGAACACTTTGCTTTGCCAAGGATGGTCTGCACCTGTCCTCTCTCAGCTTTCGGATATTGAACCAAAAAGCAAACCAAAGCAATATCTTGAAACAGCTTTTGTCTTGCTGTATCCAAGACTTTGTTAGATAACTTAAAACCTCCATTTACAAATTTAAATACAAATTGAAATAGTCACATGATCAAACCCACTTTCATCTTAAAGAAACATCTTAATTTATATTCATTCTTAAAAATCAACCATTATACTTAAAAATATATAAATTACAATACATAAAATTCATACTAAACTTCAAGAACTCACAAACGCTCACAGTGAATTAAATAATAGCTCTGTCCGTATAATGCATTACTATAATATATATATATAACTTATTCTTAAAAACTGTGATCTTATGCTTATTTTTTGTAAGCTTGATACTTAAGTAAACTACTAATGGATATGACATCACTTAGGGTTTGCAGAGGCATTTAAATACAACAGCCACCATAACTCCCTTTTTTCAAGTATAATACACCATGGACCACCCCGGGAACTACACTGTACTTGTTCTAAAGCAACAAATAGAAACCTCTGGTCAGTGTATACATTTATACGTTTAAACAGAGCATTGGTAGTTTTCCTTTTGTTTATTTCATAAATATGCTCGTATATACATTCCTGTAACTTATGCTCTGTCTTCACAATATAAAATGCACTACCCTTTTCACATAATGCAGAATAAGCCACTCCTGTGGTGTTTCAATTAACACGCCCTGTAATATTAAAATTCATGGAACCCAAAAATACACCATCCCCAGTTAGAATAGATTTACAATAATTATATCCACCACATTTAGTCATTTTACCGTTTAATATTTTATGTTCATTTGTCATATTATCAGAGATATTTTTAAGACTAATGCCTTCCCTATATAATACTTCAGATTGTTCTCCTAATTGCCCACTGATAGTTATATCATTTTAATAAGCTGCTGTTTCTTATTAACAATATTGTATGCATTTCTACTGTCCATAGAAATTGTCGGTGCTGTTAATAATATTATTCTCCTGTATTTGGTGGTGTGAAGAACTTATCACATTATTCTCACCTCATATCCTACTCGTAGAGGTATTAATTAGTAATGGGGTATAAAAATCTATACTTCTCTTATAAACAACTTTGTTTTTGACAGAATTTATTAAATGTAGGGGATATTCACTACTGATAAACATAACTCTTAGTAAGTTGCATTCTTTCAAAAATTTGCGGTATTCAGAAACCATGCATGCTGCCCTACATCTCTACTTTGACTACAGCTCCTTTCTGATGATAAGGGTGACTGCTGTCAAAATGTAAGAAGGAATTAGAGTATGTTGGTTTCCAAAAGTACATGATGTTAAACCATTTTTGGTATTATTTTTGGATAGTTTTATATCGGGATATGCTCTAGACTCATGACCTATTGTATGAGTACATTTCAAAAATGGTGTAGCATTATTAAAATAATCTACTAATTTGTATATTTATTCTGTTGCATCTATTCAAGCTACAAACATATCATCCATATGTCACATATATACATGACCCAGGATTTTTGAAATATACAGGCTGCCATTACAATGTTCGCATATAGGGCCCCACAGGCTACCCCCATTGCTACACCTGTATTTTGCTGGAAATATTGTCCAGTAAAGAATATATAATTGTTTGTTAGTACTATTTCAGCTTGCTGTGTTTAAGTATTAATTTGGTCTTGTCCTAATTTTAAGACATCCATTAAATATTCTGCGAACCATTTCAAACCTGTTGTAAGAGGAATGCATGTGAACAAATCTTGAACATTATGGTAAGAATAGTAATATTAGGAATACTATGCAATTGTTGGCATTTGCTCAAAAACTCCCAGGAATCCTTACAAAGATAGTCAATATTCATGATTTTATCCTTAAATTTGTAATCTATATACTTAGCCATAAAACTTGTTTTTGAAGCGCCCACATCCATAAGTCTAAAAGGTGGATTTTGTAGTCATTTGTGCATTTTGAACACCCCAAAAAATTGTTGGAATTTTTGACTGTTTTACAGACATGACTTTATATTCTTCATTGTTGATTTGTTCTTGCATTAATATATCATATAGTTCTAAGTCTATTTTTCTTTAAGAGACATTAATTTTGTTATTAGAGACGTCTGTGTAAGTATCTTCATATAGAATATTAGACGTGTTGAATTTAATCAACTGATCCATTAAAACTAGTCTGTCACCTTTGTTGGGGTGCATGAATCTAAAACTATTAACAGATTTTAACTTGTGTATCATATTTTGTTGTGATTGACTAGTATTACACCAGGGACTACTCTGTTTTTGTTTTAACAAATATCAAATGCCCATCTTACACATTTGTTTGAAAGTAGATATAGTAGAGTGAAATTCAGGATTGCAAATACTAGGTGTTCATGAACCACTATTTGAAGTATCACAAATATTTTGACCAAAAATCAAGTGCAAATTGAGCTTCCTAGTGTATAATTTTAAGTCACTAACAGCTCTAGTTACTGAAGCTCATCTTGTAGTTATGAACGTGTAGGCATTACTGAAAAAATCAGTGTGTTCTTTAGTAATAGCAAAAGAGCTGTAATTATATATCTTAAAATCATTGGTGCTGTTAGTAAAGATGTCACATTTATAGCTATTAATATCGCCAATTATGTCTATCATCAGTTCTAATCATGCCTGGTTCTTGAATTGGTTCTCACATTCATTCTCTTTGCTTTTGTTGTTCATGTATAATGGGGAGGACCTGGATAGAATTTCATGCACTGTGGTTCCATTAGTAAATAATAATTGTTGTTTTGCTTGTTCCGAATGTGTTCCGGCCACCTCAGTTGTGGGAAATCTAAAGGGGCTTCATCCTGTGGTCACTGGTAAGTGTTGGATATTGACTAAAAATGCATCCATCCCCTTAGATCTGCAGCTTGAAAGACAATACACAATTGTGTGCAAAGCTTATTGTAAATGGAGACGCCTATACTCAGCCAGAAGATATAGCAAACCTACTGGCCAATAAATTCAGCTCCAACTTTACCTCTCTTGCCCCTGTAACCTTCATTCAGGAAATATTATCAAATGTAATTCTCTCTGCTATCACTAGGGGACAGGTCCTTAATGCTCTCTCTAAGGGAAGACCACTGCACCAATACAGCCAGACAATATCCATGGATGCCTTCTAAATAGCAGGAAACATGACCTATCAGGCCCTCTGGCATTGCTATTTAACTGTAGCCTCTAAACAGGCTTCATGCCTCATGAATGGAGAACAGCAACAGTCATCCCTCTGCACAAAGTTAGCCACCTACAGACCCTTTAATCTACAGACCCATAAGTCTCACTAGTCTTATATGTAAAGCCATGGAAAGAATTATCATGGAAATGATCAATAGTGATATAGTAAACTTCCAGAGACTGGAACCAACCCAGATGATTTTGTCAAGTGCAGGTCATGCCTACACAACCTGGTAGACTTCTTTGAGAAGGTCAGCAAAGCAATGGATGAGGGAAATATGGTTTACACCACCTACCATAACCTAGCTAAGGCATTTGATACAATACCAGACTTGGGCATTGTTGACAAACTGAAGAGCTTAGGTACAAACCTGTATGTCGCCCAGTGGATAGCTAACTGTCTCACAGAAAGGACCCAGAAAGTTAGAAATGGGGAGTCCACCTCTATAAAGAGGTCAGTCATAAGTTGTGTACCCCACAGATCAGACCTTGGACCTCTCCTTTTGGGCATTTACTTTTCCAAAGCCAAGGCCAATGTCAATGGTTCTGGATGACTAAATTTGCAAATTAGAAGCTGTCATTGAATCCCACACTTACACAAATGTTCTAGAGGAAAGGCTCAGACAGACTACCAACTAGTGTCAGAGCCGTGGACTAAAACTAAATGCCAAGAGATGCATAATAGTATCCTTTGGGAAGTCATCCATACCTGACAACTATCATATTGACAACACACCTCTTAGAGTTCACCCAGTAGTCAGGAACTTAGGGACACACATAGACAGTAATCAAGTCTTTGATCATCATGTGTCTACAGTAGTGAGGAAATTATTATATGTTGCACAACTTTAAACAAAGGTATGCCACCTAAGTCCAAGGAAGTCATTGTTCCACTGTTTTTAGCATTCATCATGCCTAACATTGAGTACAGTGCTTTGGTATGGCAACTGCAAAAATTGGAACATCCACAAAGGTTCCTTACTAAAAAGAGTACAGGGCATAAGTAAAATTTCCTATGCAGACTGCCTCAATTCTGTCTCTTACAGGCTTTTGAGGGGACATCTATGCCTGGTATACAGGGCATTGTCAGATGCAACTTTGATGGATCTTCTGTATATCCACAAATCAAATAGCACCAGAATTACCCATTCTAAAGACTTAAACCTTGCCTGTGATATAAATAGCACCTGTTGGAGAGACAAGTATGTATCCCAGAGATTATCCCATCTCTGGAATAGGCTCCCCATCTATGTGAAGCAGAGTTCCTCCCTAACCCAATTCAAGTGCAACTTGGACAATTGGAAGAGGAACAGGAAATTCATTCCTGGTTTGGCACCTATGTCTCTAATGGACACAGACAACCTGTAAATGGTCCATTTTCCAGGCCCCTACTTATAAATGTTTCATCTCCCAAGCCCCTATTTACACTTATCAAGGGTATTAGAACTTGTCAGAGATTTGGGATGCATGGCTAGGCTTAAAAAGGCCCTTATAGTTGTTAGCCCAGTAAACACTTACGAACCTATGAACAGTTAGGAACTGTACAAAAGCAAACTACATCCTACTAAGTGACAATTTGTCAAAATTTACAGCTCCACCAAACACTGAGAACACAGATACCTATGCAGAATTATTTGCAGAAACCCTGTACAAACATAAATGGCTGCATTGAGGCTGCTGTACCTCCCAGAAATAAGCCCAGATCTGACACCAAAAACAAACTACACTGGTAGAATGCTTACATTTACAGGCTATATTTGTTTTTGTGTCTTTCAGCTTTTCCCGGTTAGGGGTCACCACAGCAGAACGCTAATGATTGGTAGTTGATTTTTACGTGCCGAGTTACCAGCCCTGACACACAACCTTCAATGAAGGTATGCCCATTCACACATGTCTCCACGCAGATGACGCTCTAACTGAGAATCGAACCGGACAGCGTTACTGTGAGGTGACAACACTACCACAGCACCACCACCGGGGATTTACATATAACAACAGAAAAAAAAGTCCTGACTAAAAATCAGAAAGAACATCTCTCAGAGGCAATAGATCTCTGATTCAACTAAACAAGAAATTAAGAGATCTAATAAAGTCTAACAAGGCCAATTATGAGATCAGGATAGCCTCACAGGCTAAGAACAATCACAAAGCCTTCTTCAGCTATGTTAGGAACCTTAAAGATGCTCTGTGTGCAGAACTGATGGTAAATGGTGCAATCTGCACTGACCAGAGTGACATAACAAATCTACTGGCTTATAAATTTAGCTTTAACTTCACCCCCCCCCCATCTTCACTGCCCCCTGTAAAATCCCTTCTAGCATAATCCCCCAGCTATAAAAAGGGAGCAGGTCATGATGTTGCTCACTAAGGCAAAAAACACTGCTTCAGTGGACCCTAACAGTATCCCTGGTTGATTTCTAAATAGCCAAATCATGACCTAGAAGGACCACTTGAGGCACTCTTTAACTACAGCCAAAACAGGCTGCATGGCAGGTGAATGGAATGCTGCAATGGTCATCCCTCCTCATAATGCTGGACCATCAACTGACTCCCAGCACTACAGACACATCAGTTTAATAAGTCTAATATGCAAAGTCATGTAATGAATTATCATTGCAATAATCAGCAGGGACATTGACAAGCTGCAGACACTGGACTCATCCCAGTTTGGCTATGTTAAGGGAAGATTTTGCTTACTTAAACTGGCACACCTCTTCAAGAGGGTCACCATGGCAGTGGATGAGGAGTAACAGTGTATACGGCCTACCTTGACCTGGTCAAGGCATATGATATAATACTTCATCAAGTATTGTTGACAAACTCTCAGAACTAGGCATAAATCCCTACATAACTGACCGGAGTGCCAGCTGGCTCACAGACAGGCCCCAAGAGGTTAGGCTCAGTGAGCTCGCCTCCACCGAGAGACAGGTAACCAGTGGAGAGCCCCACGACTATGTGTTGGGCCCACTCCTCTTTTGTATCTACTTCTCAGAAGTCAAGGCTAATGTCAAAGGCCTCCGGCTCACCAGATTTGCAGAAGACTGGAAATCGGAAGCCATCATAGATTCCCCCATGACACCAAGATCCTGCAAGAGGGTCTAACACAAACAAACGACTGATGCAAAAGTCACAGATTAAAACTCACTTGCTAGAGGTCTGTGGACAGATGTTGACAGTAATCTGGCATTTGACCAACATATTTCCAAGACAAGAAAGAGAATCATTCTATGTCTCCCCACTCATAAGCAAGTGTATGACATCCAGGTCCAAGGAAGTAGTAGTACCACTATCAGACCCATTATTGAGTACAATATCCCCTTTGGCATGCACCTAACCAGGCACATGCAACAACTGGAACACCCTCAAAGGTTCCTCACCAGGGGAATCTAGAGTATGAATAGCCAGTCCCGCACAGATCACCTTAAGGTCCTATCTCTGTACTCAGTCTCCTACAGGTTACTGAGAGACAGCCTATGCCTAGAATGTAAGTTGACCTCATACCCATCTCTGATGTATCTCATGCACATTGATAAGACAAACAGCACCAGAAACACTATATTCAAGGACCTGAACTTTGTTTGTGATATAAATAGAATCTGCTGAAGGGACCAATATGTGTTGCAAAGGATCCACATGTTATAGAATAAGCTCCTTGTCTACATGAAGCAGAGTTCATCCCTGACCATATTCCAAAAAACCTTGCTCATAGGATGGGAAATCACAAATTCACCCTGGTCTGGCTCCACATGTCTCTGATGGAATGAGGTCAACTGTATAGAATCCCAACTAATATCCTCTCCACATAACCCTTAGCTACCACTTACTAATGTACCCTGCCATTTAGGTGTCCAAGGAGCTCTGGGATAAAATTAGGTTAGGTTGCATGACTAGGCTTGTAAAGACCCTGGTGGTCATTAGCCCAGTATAAACCTATGAACATATAATGCTATATTATACTATCATGTTCAACAACTGCATAGAAGCAGCTGTACCCTGTAGGATCAAGTGAAGGGCAAACCCCAAAAACAAACCTCTCTCATGGAGTTACTGTACAAATAAGCTCTATGACAAAAGGAAGAGAATTATGGCCATAAATAAGAAGGGTAACACCCGGCAGAGACCTCTGTCATTAAAATAAATAAGCACCTGAGTAGCTTAATAAAATCCACCAAAGTCAAGTCAGAGGAAAAAAATTGCCATCCAGTCAAAGAACAACCACACAGCAGTGCAGTGAACTGATTGTGAATGGCATCACCTACACTAAAGCTGAAGATATAACTAGCCTTCTGACTGAGCAGCTGAGCTCTAACGTCACAACTCCATTCCCACCTATTATCTCACAAGCAATACCAGAAACTGACACATCTCCATCTATTACAAAGGAACAAGTCCTGTAAACACTATCTAAAGCCAAAAATACTGCATCTATGGGTTCTGACAATATCCTTGGATGTATCTTGAATATGCCCCCTAACAACACTGTTCAACCTCAGCCGCCACACTGGCTTTTTGCCAAGCGAGTAGAGGTCAGCAACAGTCATACCAATGCACAGGAGTAGGCTGTCCACTGATTTGAGCAATTAACAACCGATAAGTTTGACCAGTTTTGTATGTAAAGCCATGGAAAGACTTATCATGGAATTATCCAATAAGGACATTGGGAACTTCCAAATACTGGCCACATCCCAGTTAGGTTTCATCAAAGATAGTTCATGCTTACTCAGCCTTGGAAATTTATAAAACCTCTAGTGCAATAGATTAAGCTAACATGGTACACACCACATTTCTAGATCTGGCCAAAGCTTTTGACACAATACCTCACTCAAGCATAGCTGGGAAGCTTAACAAACTAGGAATTCACCCCTATGTCACCCAGATAAGACACAGGAAATCAAGGTAGGAAATACTACCCCCACAGAAAGACCAGTAACCAGGGAAGTCATACAGAGTTCTGTGCTGGAAACTCTTTTGTTTGGAATCTACGTCTCAGAGGTAAAGGCAAACACCAAGACATTCTGGCTGATCAAAACTATGAATGAATCCAAGTTAGGAGGAGTTACTGAATCCAAAAATAACTCTGACATCCTGCAAGACTTGTCCCAAACAAATAACTAGTGCCAGAATCATGGACTAAAACTAAGTGCCAAAAAGTGCATAATTGTATCCTTTGGAAATAGACAACCTGGAAGACTACCACATGGATAATACACCCCTAAGCGTTGATTCAGCAATTCTTGATGTAGGAACATCTGTGGATAGTGATCTAACATTCAACCTACATGTGTCCACTCTGATAAGGAAATCCTTCTATATTGTACAGTTTATAAGCAGAGGGATAGCTTCTGGATCCAAAGATGTTATTGGCCCCTTTTACACAGCCCTCATCAGGCCAGTCATTGAGTATAATGCTCCATTTGGCATGTATATGTTAAAGCACATGCAACAATCTGAACTCCCACAGAGGTTCCTCATAAAGGGAATGCAGGGCCTAAAACACTTTTTCTAATGGTCCTCCTCAAAACCTTTTGCTATACTCTGTCTCTTACAGACTGCTTAGAGGGGATCTGTGTCTAGCATTAAGGCATCCTCTAAACCTATACTCATGGAACTACTGCACATTTGCAAGTTAAATTGCACCAGTAATGCCCAATCCAGGGACTTAAGCCTTTTTTTGTAAAATTACAGAAAGGTTTGGAGGGACAGTTACATTTCTCACAGGATACCACTACTCTGGAATAAAGTTTCCATCTAAATAAAACAAAGTTCATCAATGTCCTTATTCAAGCGCAACATATATCTAAGGATCAGAAATACAAAATTTACACCAGGGCTGTCCCCTGTACCACTAATGGAGAGGGGCAGAGACTTATTGCTCTATACCCCAGTAGGGTCTCTTATAAATTCCCTATGGCACAACTGCTGAAATAATCACTATGTTATGGTTAGTATATAAATAAAAGTCTTGAAAAAAAGACAGTGTGATATTAATACCAAATGGGGTAAATGACTAGACTTAAAATGACTATAAGGTCAGATAGTCTAGTACTCACCTATGAACCTATGAATAGGTTAGATGGTAGTGGTGGAAACCTTTGGCTAGGTTGGGGTGTGAACTTGTCACTAAATGTGTTTGTTAGGATATTAGCAATAACTTTGTGATCAGAGAGGGAGATTTCACTGCAAATATTTTTTGCACTTATGAACATCATTTCTAAATGTCCTAATGTAAATGAAGAAGTCCTTGTGGTTACATTTTAAGTTGGCAGTCACCATGAGTTCACATCTAGCCTTGCACTTCTTGATAGTTTGCTTGAGGGTTCTAGATATTACATTTAAGTCCCTTTTATATGGAGTATAGGGTTTTATATTGAGAGAATGGGGATGTGTTATAGACATGATGAGGTTTTTTTTTTCCTTTTTTGTTGGAAAGATTGTTCATATGGGAATTTCACAAGAGAGGCTTATTTCTAAATGTATCTTATTCTTATGGTGTGGAGGAAAAGACTCATTGATGCTTCTGTTGGATCTTCCCATAACGGAATAGAATTCAGAGGAGTAGACAATAGCTTCAGGTACTGGGCTATTGAAACCACAGCACTTATGGCTATCAAGCAGGTCTGTAAATAGGATGAAGTCTGCTTACAGTGATTATAAATATTGTGTTTTTGTGGGGTGGTTAATTTATTTATTTATTTTACATTTGATTACTGGGGAAGTCTGACTGGGCACAATGACCTCTTCTCATTGGAGCCCCGAGGAAAAAGGTTCCAACATACATTATTACATCAAAAAACAACCCGACCACTGAAAGACACCAATACCAGCAGCAGTCCAAAAATTAAAATGACCAGCTGTTCAGTCCAAAAGTAGGTTTAATAGAACCACATAAAAACAATAGTGTACACTATCATTTTTATATGGTTCTATTAAACCTACTTTTGGACTGAACAGTTGTTTTTTTTAATTTTTGGACTGCTGCTGGGATTGGTGTCTTTCAGTGGTCAGGTTGTTTTTAGTTTCGTTGTGACCATTATTACCCACTTTTTTTTTCCTTGCCATAAATTATTACATCAATACAATAATAAAAGTAAATTTACAGACATTGTAATACAAGAGACTTAAAAATTAGAAACACTGGAACACATATGAGTCAGTATGGGAATTACAGTAAAATAGCATACTAGTGACATTAGAGTATTACTTACCACAGTCAGTCATTGGTATTAATGCTATACCTAAACTACCTGTAGACAAGAATAACTGTATTAACATTACATTCTGAGAGGCTTTGTAGGACTTCACAGTTGTGCCACAAGACTTACTAAGTTTGGAGAGGAGTTTGACTGGTGTGCTTAGATGTTATTTCGGTGTTGATATTTCTTGGGTAGGGTTTTCAGGTATCTATTATCCAAGAGATGTATAGTTGCACATCCAAGATGCTGTGAAGTGTTCCATTAGAAATACTTTGAAAGCCTAGCAATTTTCTGTTTGTTTGTGGGGGAGGTAAATTACATAGGTTGGATTCACAGTTGGAGTATAGTGAAGCACAGGCTGTATTTTTAGATTTAGAGATGGATGGTAGGAGTTTATCTTTTGTGCTTAGTTTTCTGTTAGGGGAGTAGTTTTGGTGCATGCTTGCTAGAGGGGGTATTTGTCAGGGTTATATATTAGGCTATTGATAAGTAGGAGCTGATGGTATTATAAGTGGTGGTGGAATTCCATCCTGTTGAGCTTAGGGGCAAAGCAATTATGAGCTTTTCAGGGAGTGTTTGTTGCAAATTTAGCTATTATCTTTTGGATGCTAAGTTGAAGGTTTGTAAAGAGATGATAGGATAAGTTTGGAAAGAATAAGTTTTAGCAACTGTTTTCGTAGTTTTTTTGGTCGAGAATTTTTTAATTCTGTAGAGTTGACCAATTTTTTTAAGGTTTTTTGATAGCAGCTTGAAAGTGGAGGTTGAATTTCATTTTTTTTTCATTGTTTTTGATGCCTAAAAGTTTAGCATATGTGACTTGTTCTATCGGGGTATTGTGTAAAGAGGTGATGTGAATGTGGGATTTTCTTTAGAATGACTTGGGGGTGAAAAGGAGCAGCTTGGTTTTCTTAGGGTTTAGTAGGAGTTGTGAACTGTCTAGCCATGACTCAGTTGAGGTAAATGATTCTTGAGTTTGTTCTTGTAGCAGCTTTAGGTTGGGAGATGTACACATAAGCGTGTAGTCATCTGCATATTGAATGAGAGTAGCATTTGTGGAAGTGTGAAGTCATTAATGAAGATGTTAAACAAAAGTGGTCCTAATACAGATCCTTGTAATACCCCCTACATTGACTGGTAAGAATGGAGAGTATTTATTTATTTGCTTATTTATTTATTTTCTTTACAGTTTGTTTATGGGGATAGTCCATTGGGCTGAAAAGAGCCCATTTTCAATGGAGGTCCGGGGAGAAAAGCTCTTTATACAGTTATACAACTGAAAATTAACATACACACAAAAGTTGTTACAGAGTTTAAGAAGTTACAGTATGCAATGGAAGTAAAACAAACATACACAAAAAATAAAAATCATGGCATAACATGCTCTGTCAGAGCATCCAAAGGTAACATACACAACACAAGTAGATAATGCATGGTATAAAACAGTAGAGCCATGAGCCTCACAAGCCATATTTAAGAATTTTAGAGAAATAAGGCAATTCAGGGTTACAAGTCCTGTGACTGTAAGAGCATGTAAGAAATAGTAGGGAGTGAATAACATATAAAGAGAAAAGGTAGATAAGAATAGTGGAGATCAGTATTATAATTCACTTGGGGAGAATGGGGAATAGGGAACTAGGGATGAAGTAGAGGGAAGTGAAGTGGGGGTGGCAGCAGGAGCATTCCCAGTGAGACGAGAGGTATAATGGAGCAAGGTCTTAAAGGTGGAGTGGTTGTTGGTGGTACGAATATGTAATGGAAGGGAATTTCAAAGGTGTGCTAGAGAGAAGGATAATAGAAGTTTGCCTGGAGTGCATGCAAGTTTTTAAACTTCGAGCAGGTTCTGATTGTTAGACCTGAGTAGTCAATCAGGCTGATGCATTTTGAGAGTGGAGGTGAGGGAGGGGCAGAGAAAGGGTTTAAAATGAGTTTATGTGCATTAGTTAGTTGGATGTAGGAGGGATAGTTAGGCAGTTCTAGTCAATTTAATATTTGAAGGGTGTTGCAATGGTGAGTAGAGGATTTGGATCCGGTAGCAAACTTTGAGATTTTGCTATAGCAAGAAGATAACTTTGTCTTTAGAGAGGATTAAGATTAGTAATGAATGGGGCACCATACAAGAGGAAGGGAATGAGGTAGGTGGTAGAGAAGACATGCTTAGCTGAGGGAGTAAGATAATGGTTGTGGCGATAAAGCATATCTAGTTTTTGTGGGTTTTCTTTGTATTAGTTTGTAAATGAATATCAAATTTTAATTGTTTGTCAATAAGGAAACCTAGAAGTTTTGTATGGGGGATGATTTCAATAGAGGTCTTGTTTTGGCTAGTTATAGAGAAAGAATTCTTGTCTATTTTGGTACATTTTGAAGGGGTAAATATCATGATTTTGGACTTAGATGTGTTGAGTGCTAGGTGATTATTTAACATACAGTGCTCGGAAGAAAATAAGGCTTTTTGAGTTAATTTCAAGAGTCTGGGGAGGGATTCAGCAGAGTAGATAATCATAGACTCATCTGTATATTTGACAAGTTTAGCATTTGGAATAAACTGATGGAAGTCATTTATGAATATGTTAAATAGTAAAGGACCTAATATAGAACCCTGTTGTACACCTGTTAGAGTATTAAGGAAGGAGTTTGTGCAGTTTTTCCACTTGATGATTTGTTGCTTACCAGAGAGGTAACTGGAGAACCAGTTGATAGAGAAGGTGGATAGATTGAGATGAGAGAATTTAGACAAGACGAGATTGTGCAAAACAGTATGAAAGCCTTAGATAAGTCAAGAAGGAGGGTAGATACAATACTGCCGGAGTCATGTGCGTTAACTGATGGTTTTGAGGAAGGAGAGGAGAGTGGTGGTGGTGCACTGTCCAGGTCTAAATTCTTGTGTAAGGGTTAGCAGATGGTTGTCTAAGAAGTAGGGTAGTAGTTGTAGATGAATACATTTTTTCTAGAATTTTAGAGATAGGGGATAAGATGGCAATTGGATGGAAATTAGAGATGTCAGTGTTGTTGCCCCCTTTGTGAAGGGGAATAATAAAGGCTTTTTTTTCCAGAGTAGAGGTATATAAGCTTCTTGAATTGACTGATTTATTGGGATGGAGATGGGGAAGGCTATTCCATCAGCAGCTATCTTGAGGAAGTAAGATGGAGGGTCATCAGGGACATTTGAACATGATCTCAATTTTTGTAGATTTTTTTTATTGTGGAAATAGGTTTGATAGTAAATGGGGGAGTTGAGAAGTTTTGGTGCTTGAGGAGGATGAGTTAGGGGGGATAGGTGGAGGTAAAACTAGCACATTGTTTGGAAAAGATGTGGTGAGTTTGGCTATTGAGTCTATAAAGAAGGAGTTAAATTGGGTAGCTAAGGAAAGATCAGAGGTGTTAGTATCTGGGCAAGGGTTGTCTTTTTTACCAGGATGGAGGAGGGTAGAGATACTATTCCAAAACTTATTGGGGTGAGCTTTATGGTTATTTTGAAGTATGGAATAGTAGGATTTTTGGACAGTGGCAATGTGTTGTTTGACTTTATTATGAAGCAGCTTATATTCAGTCAGGAAGGTGGGAGCCAAGAAGGAGGAAAGGTGAATCCCAAAAACCTGTTAGTGATTCAGACACTTACAGTGCCACAGAATTACTGACAAGCACAGAGGTAAGTGAATCACTAGTTTTATAATATTGCCCAAAACTCAGTGGAAAAAAGCTACTGGTTATTAAAACTGAGGCAAAGAAGAAAAGAAAAAAGTACACTGGAAAGAACACTAACAGTGCTAGGGCTGCTATTTAGTTGAGCTAGTGGTATGGGGATTGGACATATACCACCATCTAGTGGCAAAAATGTATAACAGATAATTGCACTTACAAAACTCGGGCAAGGGAGGTAACAAAAAAATCAGGGAGGGAGTAAAGATAAATACTGCAGTAGGCTGCTAGTGTACACACTGTGGATCACCTAAACAAGTACCTAAAATGACTAAGAAGCATTTATTACAAAATAGAAACACATACACGCTGATGGCCTTGGGGTATGGAAATATTCTGTAATACACTGATGGTGCCAAGCGTTTTAGGCAGTCCCAGGATGTCTTCCTTAGGATGGAGGTTACTTGGTTATATTACAGTAATATGGGGATCATCCAAGGTGGAAAAACAGACTAGATCGAGCTGTAAAGAGAGAGAGAGAAAAACTGTTTAGTGCTGAAAGGCAGAAAAACAGGAAAACAGCTAAGTGGAAAGATAAAACTGATTGGAGAGGGGTATAGAAAGTTATAGACTTCATAAGAGCGTATTTTAGGAAATGACTAAAAAAAAAACAAGACGTTATAGAAGGAAAATAAGTAAGGAAAAAAAGAAAAATAAGAGAGAGGCAAAGTAAAGGTTAGAGAGCAACACTGTCAGTAAGATATTGGTGCAATCATTGATGGAGTACATATGTGAACTTTGCAGTACAATAAGTACAACATTGTTAACCAACTATCATTGTACGCGCCTAGAAAATTTCAGATTACAACATACAACTAGGCACTAGGTTTCTCAATGTCTACATTTGAAAAAGCTAAATCAAGAGAAACACACAGTCAAACCAATAATAACTGAAAAAAAAAAACAATATAAAAACATATGGCACACTGTAACAATTGCATTTGTGGGAATTGGTTTGATGCCTGAGTGTAAGGAATGTGGACTGCTTTTATGCTGATAACATAAAAGCCTAGCAGCAGGAAAATAAGCTACATTATATGCTAATTATATTTTATTTTTAGAGTTTAGGTGAAAGACACTAAAAGGTAATACTTAGTGCGTGCTCATGGCAATAACTTGTGCCATGGTTAATGACGAATGCTATTAGTATATCCTCTAGCAGATAAAAAATAATTCTTAGGCACTGACAAGTACAAAATAATGCAGACTACAAATAGTCTACTCAGGGTAAAAAATTCTGGTATCTACAAACAAAAACACTCTGCTAGCCAATGGCTGCAGCTGAAGGCGAATTACAGCAGCAATAGTATATAAGCCTACATATTACATTGACTATTGCTAAAACTGAAACAAACAGAGGTATACATAGATAATCACAAGAATTCAACAAATATATTTATAAAACACTAAAAGGACAACAATATATTCCAGAGAGAATGTGCCAACTCACTGCAAGTGAAACGAGCAGCCTAATTGCAGGACTGACTGAATGGCTAGGGAACAATTTAAAACTGGCACCACAGGCAGCACCACTACAATATAGACTTTGGGAAGGAAGTTAACTGAAATGGGAAGGGGACAGAGTAAGGATGAAAAAGGCAGATGGGATATAGAGCCGAGGAGGAGGAAAGGGGAATCTCAAAAACCAATTCGTGATTCGGACACTTACAATGCCACAGAGTTACTGACAAGCGCAGAGGTAAGTGAATCACTAGTTTTATAATGTTGCCTGAAACTCAGTGGAAAAAAGCTACTTGGTTATTAAAACTGAGGCAAAGAAAAAAGTACACTGGAAAGAACACTAACAGCACTAGGGCTGCTACTTAGCTGAGTTAGTGGTATGGGGAGTGGATATATACCACCACCTAGTGGCAAAAAAGTATAAAAGACAATTACACTTACAACAAGGGGGCAAGAGAGGTAACAAAAATCGGGGATGGAGAGAAGGATAAAGACCGCAGTAGGCTGCTAGCGTACATGCCGCAGATCACCTGAACAAGTACCTAAAATGACTAAGAAGCATTTATTACAAACACATACACTCTGGTGATCTTGGGGTAAGTAAATATTCTGCAATATGTTGATGGTGCCAAGAGGTTTAGGGAGCCCCAGGACCCACTGAGCTTCTTGGCAATGATCAGACAGGTGGGTTTGAGACCAGGAAATAGAGGTGGAAAAGAGGCTTAAGCAGGAAAGTTTTATAACAATTTTTCATTAAATGGTTTTAAATTCCTTTGATAAATCTAGAATTAGGGAAGAGACCAGGTTGCCTAAGTTTCTGATTTTATTTATAGTTTCAGCTAATTTAATTAGGGCAGTAGGTGTACTGCAATTAGTTAAAATGGGGCAGAAATCCAAAGTTGGCTCCTCAGAAGTCAGTCACAGGCTCTCTTGTGATCATAATTCTCATTCTAGATGTTTCATGGATTCACTAGATTGTTTTAGTCTTCTCTTGGTGTTTGCACTGGGTAATATGTTCTACAAAGAACATCACAACACCGAGTTTTGCAATGGAATGACATTTGAATTGAAAATGTTGCCAGTGAAACAGTTCTCAGACCAGTTAGGAGTGTCACACTCACACATACACAAGCACACACTATCCAGGCAGAGTCAGCTAAGACTCAACGTCCCCTTGCTCATTCTCTACAAAAGCACTAAACCCTTGCTGGCTCCTGAGGAGCAGTTTTCAGGCTCTTCATAACCAGTAGTCTCCAGGAAGGTTAAAATCAATGTCCCTCTTCTCCTTCTGTCAAGAGGAGAAAAGCAGTAGCACTAAACCTGAAATAGTTCCTGAGAAGCGACTTGCAGGCCTTCCAATGAGTGATAGTCTCCTTCCAGATATTACAAATTTTAAACAAAGTTATTTGTTGTTGATTGTTCATTTCTTTAACTATTTTGGTTCCTAATCAATGTTCATGAGGGATGTATCCTATAGCAAACTGGCGTATGCCACATATTCCCCACATATGTGCATCAGTCACGCTTTTAGGATATGGTGCTGACTGTTTTGTCATTATACCATCTGCATAACACACACACACTGAGAGTTCTAGGAGTGCCTGCACTTGTCATTTATATACCTTTTAGCACCTTCTCTGCTTGATGCATTGAGAGACACATGTGTCTAGTATGTGTATTCATGGAGTCCTTTGATAGCTGCATGTCAGCCATCTGATATTGATGGGAACTTCATATAGTTTCCAGCCTCACTACACATAAACATTTATTTATCTAGAATATGGGATATTCTGGGGCACTTCTACTCTGTCATCACTCTGTCACTGGAATGATGTAAATACCAGCCCTCCCACTGACAACATACTTTAGAGGGCTATAGCATTTCTGCACTGGCTGAGGGTCATTATGCACAGTACATGCTTGTTATGCAAGACATACCTGTGCTCGCTGTAAGGTGGAATCTGTCAATCACACCATGATCATATTAATGGCAGATGTATTACCTTGCACATTACCAAGATAATTGCTGAGTAACTGGATCTTCTAGTGAAGCTGCTGCAATGACATTAGCTGCCAACATGTCTACTTCAGTGACTACATAAGAGTCAAATTATTTGCATGTTATTACTACCAGTTAAGTTCATAGATTAGTATTTAGCTAACTGCCCTTGCGAGCCATTTTAAGCCTAGCCAATTATCCCTTGTGAGACTC
The DNA here is from genome assembly GCF_019279795.1 of Protopterus annectens. Classification (NCBI taxonomy): domain Eukaryota; kingdom Metazoa; phylum Chordata; order Ceratodontiformes; family Protopteridae; genus Protopterus; species Protopterus annectens. The sequence continues at coordinate 1,027,705,701 of NC_056730.1, forward strand.
AAACCCTGCACCTTGTGTTTGTAAAGCAAACACCTTAACCATTAGGCCACCCTCCCAGGTTACCAGATTCAGAAATTACAGTTACACTCTATTTTTACAAATATGGCCTAATTATGAAGATGGTCCGAAAATCAAAGTGAGACGAGACTGGGTGTGATATTGTGACTTCTGTCATCAAAGGACGCATAATAAGGAGAAAGGGTCAAAGTGACAGTTACAAGCATTACATGCACAAGGTGATGAAAGCCATGTTCACAGGCATGATTTTGTCAGTAGATGTCCTAGACATGATTAATGACTACATGACCAGCCTGTTCATCTGCCTCGTGCACAGGCCAGCAAGCTAGCTAGGACCAAGGAGTAGAGGACCGTGAGCATAGAAGACATTCAGACAGCCATAGCCAAAGTGGTACCTGGACTGCTGTCCAAGTTTGCAATGTTCTGGGGCAAATAGGCAGTCCGAAGGTATTACAAGTCATTTTGTAAAAACTAGCAAATAAATTCATAGACATTACTCAAAAAAAAAAATTCCAAAGTGATTTCTGGATATCACTACCTGACAAATATCTTGCAGCAGGTGAACTATCAGAGGAATTTAGGTAATGGAAGTGGGGCTTTAGTAGTCTGAACACACACTTGTGTCTGGCAGTAAAGTGTGGAGGGCATGATTATGAGCTGTTGTTCCTGTGCTACGGTGTTGGATTCCAACAGCCTCATTTACCTACTGTGTAACATTGAGTGAGTCACTTAACTAAGTATTCCTTCTGTGTCACCCTTGAGAAGGTACTTTGAGTCCAGTGGACCTAGCTGGTTAACAAATATGTATTATGTTGAGAGGTTGAGTGTCTGTGACAATACAGAGTTGTATGCCATCTCAGCTATGTCATGGGCCATAGCTCCCAGGCATATTCATTATCACCTATAAGATTTCTATGTGCAAAAGTCACCAAAAATAACCTGCTAGTGTAGATTTGATGTCTGCCAGATGTGAGAATCATGGTGTCTGCCTGAAAGATGCAAATACACGCACACATTACATACAATACCCTGTGCACTGCAGGGCAAACCACCTGACAATCAAAGGAGAGGAAACTCTCCCAGTTGACAAAAAGGTGTGATTGTGGGCCAGGTGGTGATATGGCAGCTATAATTATCCCCTAGAATCTCAGTGAACCTACTATTTTCTAGAATACTCACACAGTAGTGTTTTTATCCTCTGCAGTCTGGGATGCCAGATATTCCACTGCACATGATGCAGAATAACATTGGAACTAGAATGTGTGGGGTGGATTCCCAAGACACACTTACTATATTCCCTGATGTTAGCTGGGAAGTCCCTGTAGCGCAGATAGTGTTCATATATTTTAATGCTTACAGGGATCAGAATTCCACACATCCCTTAGGATTCAAGATGAGGATGGAACATATTTACAAGCTCCCCTATACTGTTGCTGTCTTTACAATAACATTCAATTATGTCTCTGCTTTAAAGGTGGTGGTATATCAGGTGAGGCCAGTTCCATCTACATTGCAAAGGGTGACAAAGTGTACAGTTGTAGACACTGCTGGTGAGAATGTCCTCAAACTTATACTGATCAGCTAATGCAGATGGTACTCCTAGCATCTTAGTGTGGTCTGTGTCTCTGTTCCTAAGAAATTACGGTGTACTAATTTGCTGTCTGACACAGCTCGCTGAGCAATATTTATATGCTTTTGAATTGCTCTGTTATAATTTTTACCTTCATTTACATTTGTAATTGGTCTCATTACTGCAATGCTGTTCATTTCCATGTCATAATACAATCATTCACATGTGACACTGACCAAGCTATTTCAACAGGTAATGAGACAGCACTATCTGTGTCTCTGAATCGGTCCAACCTTATGTGTCACAACTCACTGTGCAATTCTGCCTATTGTTTTGCATTATTTATTTCTGAATCACAGTCATGGAGTGTTTATTTCAGATAACTTACTTGCAGAAATATATGCATACAAATAAAAACTACCTGTTCCTTTCATTGATCCTTTGCATACAACTCTTGCAGCTGTGTAAACAGTGACTCCCGGAGATAGTCACTTTTGATGGGATACCCCAACCCCATGTACAAAATAGGACAAGGGGGTTGATGTCAATTGCCTATACTAGTCCTGCATTGGATTAAAAAGCATGGGGCTTGATACATATATTTATTTTAAACACACCAATTTGGTTTACAGGTTTCATTTAGCTGCAGATCCATCCATCTATTAACTTGTACAGTGAAGTAGTTAATAAAACATAACCATACTATGGAAAACAGATATGGAATATTCCTGAATAATTCTTTTTTTCCTTATTTTTACACTATAAGGATTCAAGCAATGCAGATAGCTGGAGCAAGTGAAGGGACACAAGCAAGCATTAATTAAAATATGTGATAGTAATAAATTGCAAACATTTTTGGAATCCAGGGTGCGTGTTCTTGCTGGCTGTGTCTTAATCATTGCTGTTTAAGTCTTGGTACTTGAACACCTAGTTTGAACTTTCATGTTACTTTCAGCAGATAACACAAGACAGATGACATGGCTGACGTGAAATATGTCTTAGTTAATGTTCTGAATGCTCTTAGGGATGTTCAGTTATGTCAATTTAAATGTTGTGTAGAACTTATAAAACTTTAAATGGTTTCTGTAGAAGTTATAAAACATTAGTCATGCTTCCAGTTTTGCCTATAAATCATGTAATTGTCTACATACTTTTTGTTTTTTACTGTTTTTACTCTCCCTTGACTATTGTTAAACCCCAGGTGGAGCTTTTCATAGTAAATATTCTCAGAATTTTTAAATAATGTTTGCTATTACTTGTTTATTTTATTTTATTATTATTATTTTTTGTATTTTTTTGGTATCTCTTGACAAGGTGTCACTTACAGGAAGCCCAGTTGTACTGTCTCATCCAAACATTGATAAATGAATACATAAATAAGTATAAATAACTGAGAACTAAGGGAGATGGCTCTTTCCCCAAGCTATTATATTCATATATCTGTGTATTCTGTTATATGGCTCCTCAAGTTAGAAATCATTTTCCAAGAAAATATCTCACAAATATTCTGCATCCACAAAATACTCTACTACATGCCTTTTAGCAATAGCATCAGGATTAAAATTCAATACGTTTTTTCACATCAATATTACTTTTGCTATTTTGTTAGTGACACATACAACGCATTCTTGGTTTTATTTTCATTTTTCATACATATTATGTAGCTGTCCCAAAATTTGCATAATGTATCTGATTTTTCACCTATTTTTGACCTGTCCCCATAAAAGTTTTGATTTTCTGGTTAATTGATAAGGATTATATTTGTCAGCTATGCCAGATGTTAGGAAGTATACATTTATGGAAACCTGCTGTTTTATTGAATTTCCAAATTAATTAGAGCAATATTTAAAAATTGTCTTTGATTTTGGGCCTTTGTCCCCCCATTATTTTTGATTTTGTTCAAAATTCTTCAGGAAGCAAGTTGAGAGATATGTCTGAATGGATTAACTTTATATCCTCGAAATACTGAAATATTGAAATTCAGTATTTCGAGGCTCTAAAGTCAAAACCTGAAAGCAACGAAAACTCAGAAGTGTGAAATTCAAAATATTGCACACAGGAGATTTTGAATTAGCGTTTCTACTCCACACACACACGCACACACACGCACAAACACACACACACACGCACACGCACACACACACACACACACACACACACACACACACACACACACACACACACACACACACACACACTCACCTTCCTCCCCACACACAAACACAAGCACTCTACTACAAAAAAGCAGGGGGGCAAGCTCCCCTGCACCCCCTACACACCTACTACTTAAATATTCTAACTCCGAGGTCACACTACATACAAACACACACAAAAACACCACCACACAAGCTACATTCTCCTCGCACCCACACATCACAGCAACAAAACACACTAACACACACCACAATCCCTACCCAAAACCCTTAACAAACACTTACCTGAATCCACAACCACAGCGAAACACCGGAAGCGCTAATTCAAAATCTCCAGTGTGCGAGGTTTTGAATTTTGCGCTTCTGAGGTTTCATTGTTTCCAGGATTCTACTTTATGGCTCGAAATACTGAATTTCGATATTTCAGTATTTCGAGCTTCTAAAGTTAATCCTTCTGAATATATTGTTCGGAATGGTCTTATCCATGAGTTACTCAGATGAAACACATTAATGCTTTTAATGTCTGCACATCCTTATCAGCAGAATAAATTTATGCATCCTTTGTGAAATATAGGAGTTTTATTATATAAATGCATCCTGAATTTTTTTAATCTATACATGCCTTTAGCTATATGTAGTTGCAGTTCCATCAGTCAGATGCTTGTTTGGTTGACTTATGTAACTGCTATTATTTACCGTTAAACTGTTGTTACACCTCCTGTTGTAATTGCCACATCTAGCATTGCCAACTGGGTATGTTATGTGTGAAGGTGGATTAAGAGTGACTGTGTGAGCGTTTGTGGGTTATGGTTATATGGTAAGGGTTAGGTAAAGAGAATGTTTTAGTGTGTGTAATGCATGGATATGTGCATGTGTGTCTGAGTGTGTTGTGTAGTGGTGCTGTTGAAGAAATGTTTTTTGTAATGTAATGTGCAAGGTTAGGGTTAGGGTAAGGGGAAGGAGCAGGGATAGGGTTAGCTCACATAAGTAAGGTGGCAGGGAGGCTTTGTGAGAAGCATAACAAACCTATGTGCCAATAAGGAGGGTTGCTTTGGCAAATAGATCCTCATGGTAGTGAGAATGGTTGCTATGAAGAAACTTTGAGATGGTTTCTGCCAAGCTAAAACTTGTGTGTAGCTGCTTTTTCTCTTGATTAACTTTTCCTCTAAGGAGTACATGCTATGTTTAACATGGAAAAAATAAATGAAGCCTTAGTGAATACTTGTAGAGTTCTACTATAGCTCTTCAACAGCTCTTCAAAAAAGCTGCAAAAGCTACAAAAGCTTGAAATCTGCAAATGAAAGAGACTGTCACCTACGTTGTTGAGCTTTCCTGGAATGTCCCTGCTGGTAAATGAAAACTGATTTGCAGGCAGTGTAACATTAATAAACTAAAGAGCAACTGCACTCACCTGGATTTCACTTTTATTACAGATGACTAACATGGCCATCTAGTTGTCAGAGTGGATCACTCACCTGTTACAGAAGTGCTCCTGCAACATGACTAATTCCACCCTGATGAGCATTAGCCCCAGAAAAGTTACATATTTCCTCACTTCTGGGGACCAAGAAGATGACCAAGGGGCCAAAATCCACAGGCCTCTACAGTATTGCCCCTTAACAATCCTCCAGTAACATACATAAACAGGTGTAAAGACTGAGCTGAAATCCACTCTTACTGCCACAGTGAAATCTTGCTGTAGTTAGATAGGAAGAAGCACCAAATGAGCAAATCTTCCTTAACTCTGCTCATGATACTAGTCCAGTGATGCTTCTGTGTCCACCCTTTAGGAGGTTAGCCAGGGAATCTAAAAAATGGTCTTCCAGGAAGAAGCACTCTACATGCAAAGTTAAGGGAATCAGTAAACTAATGACCTCCCCGAGTCTGACTATTTTGACTACTAAAAACCCGTCAATAGCTTTCTTCAAGTTGGATAATTTGACAGCTGGGAACCTTTATGTAGATGGCTAAATACAATGCAAACCAGTGAAACAAGATGGTAACAACTGGCTTAAAAAACTTCAGTCTGTCAAGATACTGTAAAGACAAGCATCACAAAGGAAATGATATGGAATAATAGTTTGGTAAGTACTTTCTTTCTTTAATTCAAATAAGAACTTTGTCAGACCAACATAAATCCAAAACAATTACACATATATGCTAAAATGTCACAACCATGTGTTAAAATACCAATCACAGCATTCAATACGTTCTTAATTCGTTTAACCATTCTAAATAAACCATAAAGTATTTCATAAAATACATAAAAGTGCATTTCAGTATTATAAATCTACAAATATTTAAACCTTTAAAAAACATTTAATATTAATACACTAATTTAAACCAAGAAGTTTATTTGCATCCAATGCTATTTGCTGATGGATTTCCTTACATTCAAGAACACTGTTAAGATCACCCACACAGCTAACATCATGCAATTTATCAACTAGAAAAAAATTTAACTTTTTAAAAGATTTACATGATAATCCATGCTTAGCTAAATCATTTTTAAATCATCATCATCATCTTTCGGCTGTTCCTGTTAGGGGTCGCCACAGCAGATCACCTGTTTCCATTTCTTCCTGTCCTCTGCATCTTACTCTGTCACACCAACCACCTGCATGTCCTCTCTCACCACATCCATAAACCTTATCTTAGGCCTTCTTCTTTTCCTGTTACCTGGTAACTTCATCCTTAGCATCTTTTTCCCAATATAATCAGCATCCCTCCTCAGCACATGTCCGAACCAACGTAATCGTGCCTCTCTGGCTTTGTCTCCAAACGTTCCAACCTGGGCTGACCCTCTAATATACTTATTCCTAATCCTGTCCACCCTCGTCACACTCAGTGCAAATCTTAACATCTTTAATTCTGCCACATCCAGCTCATACTCCTGCTTTTTTGTCAATGCCTCAGTCTCCAACCCATATAACATAGCTGGTCTCACTACCCTCTTGTAGACCTTCCCTTTCACTCTTACAGGTACTCGTCTGTCACAAATCACTCCTGACACTCTTCTCCTCCCACTCCATCTTGCCTGTACTCTCTTCTTCACCTCTCTTCCACACTCACCATTACTCTGAACTATTGATCCCAAGTATTTAAACTCATCCACCTTTGCCACCTCTACTCCTTGCATCCTCAACATTCCTCTATCCTCCCTCTCATTCACACACATATATTCTTAGTCCTGATGACCTTTATTCCTCTTCTCTCTAGAGCATACCTCCATCTCTCCAGGGTCTCCGCCACCTGTTCCCTACTCTCACTACAGATCACAATGTCATCTGCAAACATCATAGTCCACGGGGACTCCTGTCTGATCTCGTCTGTCAACCTGTCCATCACTATTGCAAATAAGAAAGGGCTCAGAGCTGATCCTTGATGTAACCCCACCTCCACCTTAAACGCATCCATCACTCCCGCCGCAGACCTCACCGCTGTCACACTACCCTCATACATATCCTGTACTACTCATACATACTTTTCTGACACTCCTGACTTCCTCATACAATACCACAACTCCTCTCTAGGCACCCTGCCATATGCTTTCTCTAAGTCTACAAAAACACAATTCAACTCCTTCCGACATGCTCTGTACTTCTCCATCAACACTCTCAGAGCAAAGATCACATCTGTAGTGCTCTTTCCTGGCATGAAACCATACTGCTTATCACTAATCATCACGTCCCTTCTTAACCTTGCTTCCACTACTCTTTCCCATAACTTCATGCTGTGATTGATCAATTTAATCGTTCTGCAGTTACTACAGCTCTGCACATCACACTTATTCTTAAAAAATCGGTACCAAAACACTTTTTCTCCATTCCTCTTGCATCCTCTCACTTTCCAAGATTTCACTAAACAATCTGGTTAAAAACTCCACTGCCATTTCACCTAAACACCTCCATGCTTCCACAGGTATGTCATCTGGACCAACAGCCTTTCCATTCTTCATTCTCTTCATAGCTATCCTTACTTCCTCCTTGCTAATCCATTGTACTTCATGATTCACTATGCCTACATCATCCAACCTTCTCTCCCTCTCATTCTCTTCATTCATCAACCCCTCAAAGTACTCTTTCCATCTCCTCAACACACTCTCCTCGCTTGTGAGTATGTTTCCCTCATTATCCTTTATCACCTTTACCTGCTGCACATCTTTCCTAGCTCGGTCCCTCTGTCTAGCCAATTGATACAGGTCCTGTTCTCCCTCCTTAGCATCCAACCTTTCATACAACTCTTCATATGCCTTATCCTTAGCCTTCACCACCTCTCTCTTTGCCATGCACCTCATCTCCTTATACTCCTGTCTACTTTCATCATCTCTCTGACAATCCCACTTCTTCTTTGCCAACCTCTTTCTCTGTATACTCTCCTGTACTTCCTCATTCCACCACCATGTCTCCTTGTCATCCTTCCTCTATCCAGATGTGATACCAAGCACCTTTCTAGCCATCTCTCTTACTAGCTCTGCTGTAGATACCCAACTATTTGGTAACTCTTCACTGCCACCCAGTGCCTGTCTTAACTCATCCCTGAACTCCACCTCACAATTACCCTTTTTCAATTTCCATCACTTGATCCTTGTTGCTGCCCTCACATTCCTCCTCCTCTTCTTGATAACCAAAGTCATCCTACAAACCACTATCCTATGCTGCCTAACTACACTTTCTCCAGTCACCACTTTACAGTCTCCAATCTCCTTCAAACTGGCCCTCCTACATAAAATATAATCCACCCGTGTGCATCTTCCTCCACTCTTGTATGTCACCCTATGCTCCTCCCTCTTGTTAAAATACGTATTCAAACAGCCATGTCCATCATTTTCGCAAAATCCACTACCATCTGACCTTCTGCATTCCTTTGCTTAACACCATACCTACCCATCACTTCCTTATCCCCCCTGTTGCCTTCACCAACATGCCCATTGAAATCTGCTCCAATCACCAGTCTCTCACCCTTGGGTACAGTCATCACCACTTCATCCAACTCACTCCAAAATTTTTCTTTCTCATCCATTGCACACCCAACTTGTGGAACATATTCACTAACAACATTCATCATTAAACCATCAATTTCCAGCTTCATAAACATCACTCTATCCGACACTCTTTTCACCTCCAAAACACTCTCAGCATACTGTTCCTTCAGAATAACTCCTATGCCATTTCTCCTCCCATCCACACCATGATAAAACAATTTGAACCCACCTCCGATACACCTAGCCTTACTTCCCTTCCATCTGGTCTCTTGCACACACAATATACCAACCTTTCCTCTGTCCATCATATCAGCTAGCTCTCTCCCTATACCAGTCATACTGCCAACATTCAAAGTTCTAACCCTCACTACCACAGTCCTAGCTTTTCTCCTCTCTTCCTGCCTTCGGCCATGTCTTCCACCTCTTCTCTTCCTTCGGCCAACAGTAGCCCAATTTCCGCCAGCATCCTATAGGCTAACAGTACTGGTGGCGGTCTTTGTTAACCCGGGCCTTGACCGATCTGGTATAAAAAATTTTCTTGGAATCTGCATGAAAATGTTTTGGTGAAGTTTTACACTGGATGCCCTTCCTGATGCAACCCTCCCCATTTATCCAGACTTGAGACCGGCACAAAGAAATGCACTGGCTTGTGCATCCCCAAATCATTTTTAAATACATATTCTTAATAGCCAAACATGCTCATATATTCCATATGCCAGTGTTCTATTGGTTTTACCTACATAGATCACTGTGCAGGTAGCACAATGTACTAAATAAACTACATCTTTAGATTTACATGTAAATATAAATTGATCTTCTAGAACTTGACATGCATTCTTAACCATTATAGTTTGACTATTAGATATATATCTGTACTGTTTACATGCTTGACAACCATAAATGCCAACAATGCCAGAGTAACTAAAATGTATATGAATGGAATCAAATCCATTAAAAAAATGATGACAAGCTTATAGTGATTGTTAAATCTAACCAATGTACAGTTAAACCTTTAGTATTGAAGGTAAATTTTGAAAAAAATCAGTACTACAATTAATATCTTCAAAAAATAACATAAAATCATCCTAAGTGTTGTTCTGTTAAAATTAAATCATCTGTATATCTTTTATAAAAACTAACATGATAAAAAACAGATGTTGAACCAAAAAAATCTTGCTCCACCACGCCATCCCAATTGGCAAAAACTGGCGCCATTCTAGCACCCATTGCAACACCTTTTAGTTGTTAATAGATGTTATTTTGTGCTGAAGGTTTATCTGTAATTTTTTTTAGATTTAGCTATCACCATGGATACAGATAGTTATGTATTTCATAGTAAATTGTTTCACAAATCCACATTTGTTAATAGTTAGTTCATTTTGATTCTATGCTCCCTTATTTCATGAAATGGAATGTAGTTAGAGGTCAGTTCATTTGGCTTAGCAGATTAGTAAATAATGATGAAGTATTCTTAAAAGAATTAGACATATTTAAACCCTTATTTGTTGATCATGGATATTCCTCATCAGACGTTCTGAAATATCCGATGAAATTTTCAATAAGAGGGGTGATAAATTTCCACTTATCTTAAGAAGCAGCTATAAAGCCAAAATTAAAAATAATGAAAAAAATACTTCATAATTCTTTTGCCCTGCTTATTAGTACTGATATGGAAAATAGTCAGGCAATTATAAATAATAATTGGAAAATTATTCAAGGTAATAATTTAATCAGCACCACTGGCACAGTACATTCTTTTACTTATAAAAAGTATATGTGCTTGTCATAATTTTTAATGGGTTTGATTACATTCATACACCATTTAGTTACCCTGGTCCTGTTAGGAATTAAAAGTTGTCAAGCATGTAAATAGTACAGATATATATCTAATACTCAAACTATAATGATTAATAATACACATCAGGTTCTAGAAGTTAAATTTAGATGTCCATGTAAATCTAAAGATGTGGTTTATTTAGTATATTGTATTACCTGCACAGCATTCTATGTTGGTAAAACCAATATAATGCTGGCAGATAGAATATATGAACACACTTTGGCTATTAAAAATAAGGATTTAAAAATGCTTTAGTTAATCATGGATTATCATGTAAAGCTTTTAAAAAGTTTAGTTTTTTGTACTTGATAAATTGCATGATGTTAGCCGTGGGGGTGACCTTAATAGTGTTCTTGAATGTAAAGAAGTCCATTGGCAAAAATAGTTTGATGCAGATAAACTTCCTAGTTTAAATGAATGTATTAGTATGAAATGTTTTTAAAGGTTTAAATATGTATAGATCTATGTTATTGAAATAAATTATGTATTTTACAATGTATTCTATGATTTTATGATTTATTTAGAATGGGTAAATGAAGTAAGAGCTTATTGAATGTTCTGATTGGTGTTTTGTTAACATATGATTGTGATATTTTAGTATATATATGTATAACTGTTTAAGATTTATGTTGGTCTGATGAAGTTCTTATTTGAATTAAAGAATGAAAGTGCTTAACAATGATATTACATATCACTTCCTTTGTGGAGTATAGATTGTGATACCTATCTTTATAGTGTCTTGGCAGGCTGAAGTTTTTAGATGACTAAATATATTTCCAGGTTGCTAAACACCAGGTGTTTGGATAGACCCACTGTTCTATATTCGCGAGTCATTCCTCCTGTTCATCATAAAAATGGATGAACTATAAAATGCCCTGCTTTGTGTCAGCTTCAATTCATCTGACAATTGAAAAGTATTAATATGTGACGGCTGCCTGTTAATGAGCCTTGAGCTACCAGCACCACTGTTATACCAGACTGTATTTCTCAGCTGTGGTACGTCACCACATAGCCCATTGCTATGGTTGTGGCACAATAAAACTGGCCCTTAAAGCACCTACTCAAAAAAGCCCAGCTTGCCTGATGAATTGGTAGTAGCAGAAATGCTGCCTGTATATTAATTTTATCCAACCAAATTTTGGAAAATCTCCTTATGACGTGGATGGCATTATCTAGAGATGCATAGCATACCTCGGCTTCCCTAAGGTTACTGGCATCATTGACTGAAGACCCTAATGGAAATAAGACACTTTAATAAAGTTATAAAACTTGGAGCTTAAAACTTCAAAAAATCTCCTTACAAATGATAAGTGCTTTCGGCTAATGGCCTTCCTCAGATCTTGAGGACACTCTTTTACTAGATGTTACTTCCTCGAACAACCAAGTGCATGATTTTTCCATCAGTTACGTCCACACTTACAGTCTCAATTCCTACACCACTACTGCACTTATCAAGAAAAACTGGCAATTTATTTTAGGGAGCCCAGGATTCTCTGAGAAATTAGGCCTTTCCCCTAATTTTGTTTTTAAGAGAAATAATAACCTGAAGGAGCTTCTACAGAGGGACCTGACCAAAAGAACTTTTAACAAACGTCTGGGCATGTACTCTTGTGGGTTTTGTAACTGGTGCCATAAAATGAGGGTAGGGCAGTCCTTCACATTAAGGGAGAGGAAGTATTCAATACATGCCCCACTCAATTGTGAAAGTAGATCAGTAGTATATGCGGCCTTCTGCGATTGTTGTCCGTCATTTTACTTGGGGAAGACCGACCGCAGATTAAGGGACCGTGTGTATGAGCACATGTATGCAATTAAGAAGAACTCCGATGTGAACGCTTTGGCTAAGCACATTGATAACCATCCTGGACATTCATTCTCATTTATGGCTATAGACCAAGTAGCAAATAGTATCCGGGGAGGTCCTACACCCCTCCTCTTGGAAGTACGCGAACTGGAGTGGCAATTGCGCTCAGACGCATTCAGCTACCCTGGCCTTAATGAAAACTGCAACATCTCAGCAGTACTCAAACTGAGGAGCTACTTGAGATAACACACCTTACCATTTCCATCACTGGTTCATGTATATTGACATCCCAAATAGTCCCTTTTGTACCATGTATAGTACAACCATTAAGTGTCTCTTTGCTGTTTTGTTCCCTTGTGATAGGGGCTCACTAGACTCACTTTCATGTTATTACACACTACCTTTTCCTCCCCCCCCCTCCTCCCCCTCCCTCCCTCTACCCCTTGGTGCTACACATGCACCTCACTTCATATTTTGAGTCACCTTTAGATTTATCTTCATGTTGTTTATTCACATACTTTGTCATGATTTTAGAATTTTATAATTCTTTATTTCTGTTTTTATGCTGATGTCTCAGCAGAATTCCAATACCATTTTTAGTTTGTTATTATACATGAAGCACAACCTGTGTTTCCTTCTTATTGAAGATGTTGTTTATTTTATTTTATTTTAAGTTTCTATTTGCTTAAATTTTAATTTATTCTTAGGAACTTATGTTGTCATTTCCCTTTTGACTAGTATAAAAGGGGTGTGTGCTTTAATTGATTGTTTGATTATTTTTCTCTGAGGAAGCCATACTTTGGTGTGGTGAAAACGTTTGTTACAAATAAAAGAACCGTTAAGACTACGCTTGGTTTATTTGCTGGCACAAGGTTTCCGTGGCATCTCTGTTTCTTCATTAGAATGCCAAACTGCCAGAGCCACAGATGTCGAAAACAGTACTTTATTATTAAAATCCACAAGTTAACACTGAAACCAATCCCAAACACATTAACGCCTTAATACAAAGATTGCGTTTTCGTCTTATACAAACTGACTTCTTCAGATCGTATAAGGCGAAAACGCAATTTTTGTATTAAGGTGTTAATGTGTTTGGGATTGGTTTCGGTGTTAACTTGTGGATTTTAATAATAAAGTACTGTTTTCGACATCTGTGGCTCTGGCAGTTTGGCATTCTACTTCGTTTCTTGGTTTTTGTGTGCCAAATATCCTTTTCATTTTCGACTTGTATCAATGGCAATACAAGCCATACATCTCCCACATCTAAAAGTTCCTCTACTCGGTGTGGTACATTCTTTAGCAAATCCATCTTTTATACATAGCAGTCTTTTAAGATTTTTTTCTCTTCTTAAAAATGAATTTGAGTGTATCTTCAACTATATTTTTCAACTTTTCATCCTGTGTCAGTATTGGGCAAAACTTCTTGATGGTATCACATAAGTGGGTCGAATCATTACTGTATGTGAGCATAAAGCCAAGTTTATCCTTCTTAAATACACCCTCTCATTGTTCCTTCTCTTCTAGATGGGTTACTTTCTCAGAAGTAGTATGTCTGCCCTTTCCCTTTCCTTAAGTTTTGTAGCTTGTGTGGTCTTAATATAGTGTCCTTTTTAGTATTGCCTCTCTTCTGTAGATGGTTTTGTAGACTAGTCTTCTCATGTTCATAATCTGTTTCTATAGTGTACAATCTAGAGATGCGTGTAACTTCATTTTCCATGATATTTTTAAATGGATATCTATGGTGCATGCTGTTTTTATGTAGATAGTGGTTCCTCCATGTACTTTTCCAGTGGATTGATGTTTCTATTCCTGTCTTCTGTTTCAGCATCACCTTTACATCCAAGAAATCTATACTTTCTTGTGAGAAGTTGAGTGCAAACTTGGGAAAGTGGGTGGTGTTATTCAAGTATTCCACAAAGAGCATGAGTTGCTTATTGTCACCCTTCCATAGGATGAATATGCCAGCCACAAAATGCCCATAAAAGACTATACAGCTCGACCAAGGATTATTTTCCTGGAACACTTTTTCCCGTTCCCATTGTGCTAGGACAAGGTTGGAGTAACTATTTGCACAGGGGGTACCCATTGCTACCCCCGACATTGCCAATAGGTTTCCTTTTCATAGACAAAAACATTGGTCTCTAAGATCATTTTGAGTAGTGAACATATCAAATCAAGATTTATCTTGGTATCTGTTGCTGTTACAAAAGTCCTAATGACTTCAATACCATATGCAATAGGAATGACTGTAAAAAGACTACTTGCATCCATTGTCACTAGTAATAGACCAGAATATTATTTTACATTGTACATAATGGAACGTAAAGTACTTAAAAAACTGCCTGTATCTTTAAGTAATGTTGTGGCCTGGGGTAACAATGTCTTCAGTTCTTCCTCCACATATATCAATAAGGGTTCCATAATCCATCCCCTTCCTGCTACAATAGGATGCAGTGGGGGATTGGAAGCATCCTTGTGAATTTTGGGTAAGCCATTTATGGAGGGTATCTTTGAGTTAGGTATTTCAAGAAAATCATACAACTCCTTGCTTAGACATACTTCCATTAACATTTCATATAAATTTTCTCTCATCCCTACAATAATTTTACCTAGTTCTTTGTTATTTATTTTTCTTGTAAGTTTTTTCATATTTTAGCATGTCCTTCATCAAATCCCTGCACCATGTAAAGTCCATCACTGCTATGGCCCCACCCTTTCCTGCTGGCTTGATCACCACATCTTCTCTGTTCCTAAGCTCATTTAAAGCTTTACTTTCAGTAGTTGTTATATTATGAAAATGTTTAGCATGGTTATTCCTTTGCCTCAGTATCCCTACTTCATTCTCACAGAGCTGAATGAACAAATCAAAGGCAGGGTGATTTACTGGAACAAACAAGCTTGGCTCCTTGTAAATACTAGTTCTTCCCAGTTGCTGGTTCACAAAGATACTTTTCAAAGAAATATTTCAGCCAAAATACATCTGTCTGTTGACAAAACAAATGGTTGAATATTGTACGGGATCACTACTTTACAAGGACTGGGGAATATGCCCTTTCCCTGGTCTGTGCAATCTTGGAGAAATTGAAGGGGAGGTGGTGAGTGCACACCCAATTTAAGGAGTGCAGCGGGACTTGCTACCAGTAAAAAAACATTTCCCGGGATTCATGAAGCTTGTGCCAGGTGCAGGCGTAGTGTCGGCATTCTAACACCAAAGATGACCGCCGTGTGATTCAGGTACGAGCCGTTCCCACGTGCACTACCTGTGTATGCTATATCTACACAACTCCTGAGCCTTGTATGCTAATTACCCCCATTTGCAGCAGCATGGCATGCAAATGAAGGTATGTAGAGATTCAGGAAGTGGTGCAGGCATAATTTAAGCATACAGAAATGTAAACCGTAAAAAAACAGTTTACATTTTTGCAAACATTAAATCGGAGCCATGACAGCCGACAAAAACACATGTATTATATTGTTAATATATGCCAATGGCTAAATATATAGCCATTGGCATAAAAAAATGTACAAAATATAAAATTAACATTTAATATATATAGTCGCACTATCGCGACGTGGAAGTGCAGGGCAGCGGTGCGCAAAGGGGATTGCAAGGAATATATAAAAATATAGAATAAAACCGCAATAAAACACATATCACGATTTCCCCATAATAGTCAATGGCAAGCATGCTACACCATACTCATGGCGCAAGGGTTGCTAAGGGGCAGTGACAGTGTTATGCGCAGTAGCTAGGAATTAGTAGGCAATGCCATGCAAATGAGAGGAGTAACAGTGAATCGCAGATTCCCCGCTGTTGTAAGGATGCACCTCACAGCGTAGCATTATAACACTGAGGTGAGCCCTTGAGATAAAGATGACATCAAGAGAGGGGTGTGTCGCCATTGCTGTAAGCACATTGGAGCAATGCTAAACTGGTCTGCCCCTAGCTAGGCAAAGCTGTAGGATAGGGGTGTGTTGAATTGCCCATAGCTATGCTTAGCTGAGAGTACACAAGATAACCGAGTATGCATGTGAACGGAGATGAAAACACGTGTAAACCCGGTAAATGGGTATGCGCGGCGCGCACTGCAGCTGAAACAGGAAGGATATAGGAAAGAAATAAGGAAATGCTACAGCAGTGAAATTGGAGTACAGATTGCTAATTAACACCTAGGAGCCTGCAGTGGGCCATTGACAACAGCTAACAAGGCTGCAAGCAGCTACCTGCAGAACATGGAATGGGAGGGGCTGTACTGCAAAGAAAACAGCAAAGTGTCAAAGCAGAACAAAGGCGATATGCAGTATATCAGTTACAAGGCACATTTCACCATGACTGGGTAGGGAAAATGCAAAACAAGAAAGACGGCAGGTGGATGCATTCCTGATAATGGGAGGGGATCCAGGTCTAAAAGTGAATTAAAGGGCAACAGATTAATCAAGGCAGGCAAGTAGATCTCCACAGTAAAGGCTTCACACATGCAGTACTCATTGCAAAACCCATAATTAAGACACACAGCAGCTGGAATAGCTCATACACACACACTTACATCAGCAGCATCCATAGCACAATGCTATAAAGTGTGAAAGCACCTCACACAAATTTGTGTATTCCCATACACTCTGCACCAGTGGTGTATACAGACAGGGAACTTTTAGTATGTACATGTTAGGGTCTGCCATAGCTTTGATCCACCATCCTGTGTTGGAGACTGAAGGTGGTGTGGAGGATGATGCACATGACCACCTCAGGCACCAGAGGAGGAGGAGAGTGTTCAGACCCAGGGTAATCTACCAGGGGCTACAGGATCTGGAGATAGTAGAGTGTTACAGGGTGGACAGGAACACCCTACAGCAACTTGTGGAGCTGTACTTGCCGTGCCTCAGAGCCAGAACAAACAGAGGGGAACTCATCCCAGTGGATATGAAGGTATGTGTAAGCCTGAAAATACTAGCTACAGGTAACTTTCAAAGACCAACTTTGGATATCGTGGGTATCTCACAGGCATCAGCATCCAGGGTACTACACCAGTTCCTGGATGCCATGTTACCACATGCCAATGAGCACATATACTTCCCCCGAATGCAGGAGGAATTGGCCAGCAATATGCATCCTTCCACCATGTGGCAGAATACCTGGAGGTACTGGGTGCAATAGACTGCACGCACATACACATCAAGTCACCACCCGGTGAGCACGGTAGGCGCTACATAAACTGCAAGGGATACCCATACATTAAATGCCAGGTTGTGGGCAATGGCCAGGGCATTATCATGGATGTGTGTGCTGGCATCCCTGGAAGCTATCATGACTCCCACATCTGGCATGCCTCACAGCTGTATTGGTTATTTGCCAGGGGGACATCCCAAATGGCCACCTGGTGGGTGATGCTGGCTATGCACTGGAACCGTAGATGATGACTCCCATCTGAAATGCACACACACATATGCAGGAATGCCATAATGAGGCACACGCACAAACCAGAATCATCATAGAGCGTGTGTTTGGGATGCTGAAATCATATTTCCGTTGCTTGGACATATCTGGTGGAGCTTTGCAGTACTCTCCAGGCACATGTGCCCACATCTTCATAGTGTGTGCCATGCTACACAATATGGTTCTGTGGAAATAGCTGCAGCAGGGACAGAATGGTGAAGGCCCTCACAGCCCACCACCATTCCCAAGGGCCCCACAGGCACATAGGTACTCAGACCATGAACATCCTGAGCAAGCCCCTGTAGGCAAATGGAGGTGTGCCCAGTATGCCAATGCCTTGGCAAAGAGGGGATGTATAGCACACACACTGACAGTGTAGGCACCTAGGGACTGACACCATTCTCCACCTGCACACACAGTAAAAATGGATGGCACAAGAATGAGACTACCTGTAAACTGTCATGTATAGGCAGTCAACTGTGTGCATCCAACATAGGCTGCCCTCAACTATTGCACACACAACAGCCATAGGCACAAGGTAAGTCAACACCTGAACAGTAAATTAAGCTATCAGTATATGCAGATACTGTATGTATAGATTCATAGGTAGGTACTTGGCCAGCTGCCAGAGGCCATTCATATGGCCAGCCAAAATGTGTCAGCTTTTGCCACCCCATTGATTCATTAGCTATCCCTCTGTGGAAAAGAGCCAATGGCTGGATCCCTGGGGTGCATCTACTGTTTCCCATCCACCCTTCAAGGTTTCTCTTGCAGAGTGTTAGTGAGGGGCTTTGTATAATGTAGTTAGGGATGTTGCTCCAAAGTATGGGGAGTGTATGTGACAGGAAGCTGTCCCTGCAGCATCTTCCGGTTATTGTTGTGGCAAGTTGCTCACTACAGTGTGTGGCTCACTGTGACATGGATTCCCATAGGTGGAGCATATTCATCAAGCCTGAGTTCGACATGGCTGTGTTGGCCAGTGGAGATTATCTCTGGGTAAACGAGATGCCACTGAGTAAAGCAGGAATTTATTCAGTCTAGCTGCATAGGCCATATGTTGGAGGCCAGTAATCCCCTTGGTGAGGTACATTCGTGGACCCCCCAGCTGTTGGACATGTCCTCTGAGGTACATCCCACATGGGTTATTATACCCTATGATGGAATTGACGAGTGATGAGTAAAGGGGCACTATAACCCCAGTATGCCTAGATGGAAATCCTTTAGTAATCAGATGGCTTACATAGAATGATGTCCTAACTACTGTGGAGATATGATTGTCAAAAGGGAGATCACTATCTACCTTAGTCCCCAGATACCCCATTACCTCATCTGTATTAAAGTGGCTGCCACTCATGTGTTAATATGTGGGTGCCAATTCCACAATGGAATGACCATGCAGTTAGTGGCACTTGGCTGGTGGCCATGTCATTGGCACCCTTTGACATTCTCTGTGAGGCCCCTTGAGGGATGTCCGTGTCAGCTGGACTATCAATCATGGCTCCCAGTTTGCAGTCATTGCCAAACATGGTCTGCCGTAGTCCACCTGTGTTTGCCTGTACATCTGAGACACATATACCAAACAGTAGGGCTCCCAGAACTGAGACCTGTGTTACACCAGTCATGACTGTTCAGGAATTAGACTTGGAGACTGCCAGTCATACCATGTGAGTTCTGTGTGCAAGTCAGTTGGCAACCCAACCTGTGATGTATGAGTGAATGTACAGGCTGGTGTGTTTATCAATAATACCTGAGTGGGGCATGGTGTCAAAAGCCTTGTTGAGGTTCAGGTAGTATGTGTGAAGCACCTCCCCCAACATCTAATGTCTTGGTTACTGTATGTAAGATGTCAAACAGGTTCAGTAGGCATGAACTGCACTCAACCAAGCAGACCTGGGTTGGGTCACATGTTCGAAGGTTACCAATGTCATTGTTAATGAGTGCCATGAGGATGCGAACCATACCATTGCAGACCAGGCTCGTCAGACCTATGGGGTGATAGTTACCATGGTCAGTTGTGATTTCACTTTGATGGAGTGGAATAACCGTTGCCATGCACCATTATATGGGCATGTAGCCTGTGGAGAGGCTGAGGTAGGAACGCTTAATTGGGTGTGGGGCAGATTGCCTTGTACATTTTGCAAGATGCAGTCTGGGTCAACATCTGCCTCCATTGATGCTGTGTTCTGCTGTTAGAGAGGGCCATTTACACCTGTGTGTCTTTGATGGTTGGCATACCGTACCTTGTGGGTAGTGTTGTGGGCTCTTTAGGGGGTGAAGTATGCACTGAATGTATCTGCAAGGATGTTGGCGATATCAGTAGAGTCAGCATACTTTGTACTATATTTCACAGGCACAGTGCAAATCTGTGTGTCACCATGTAGATCCTTGACATAGCCAAAGAAGGTTTTGTGGTTATCTTTTGAATCCTTGAGTATTCTCCTGCTGATGTTAGCCTTGGATGATGTCATGAGGGACCTACGTATCATACTAATAGTGGTCACGGATGTCTGCCATTTGTGGGATTTTCTGTGTGTCTGGAACACTGTCCTACTTTTGTAGTATAGCCTGTTTATTACAGAGGTCCACCAGACCGGTATCCTTGTATAGCAGGAGTGAGTCTTGGTTTACCAGTGATGGCACGATCCATACATCTGTGTAGGTGCTTAAAGACTGCATTTGTAAATCTGTCTGTATCTTGAGCAGTGTTTTCCCTTAGCATGGGGGCTGTGAAACCCCCCACCCCTGTCACTAGTAGTGTAAATTTAGCTATAGGGAAGGTATACACTGTGGTATCAGTGGGTGGGTAGATGATAGGGTGTGGAAACAGTGAATAGTTCATGGTCAGATCTAACTAGTGACTGGTTAACCTCCGCTTTGGTGCACCTGTTGCCCATGTTGGTGATGATCACATCTAGTGGTTTCCATCCCATGTTAGGGAGGTTACCACCTGATACAGGGCATATGAGATGATACATTCCAGGAAGCGCTGGTCCTGGAAGTGAGTACCAGAGTACGTTTCCCAGTTAATGGTATGGTAGTTGACATCGACCAATGCCAGGGTGTGCGTTAGGACTGTCATGTTCTCCACTGTCTCCAGGTAGGTGGAATGGAGGTCCTGGGTCATGGAGGGTGATCCATAGCAGGCCACATTCCACATTGCAGTTGTGGCAGATGTTAGCTGCACATGGATGATCACAGAGGTATCATGCTGCCCCACTAACCTGGAGGTGTAGGTATCCCTGATGAACATGGATACAGCCCCTCCATGTCTGTCAATCCATGTTCTGTGGCTGACATGTATGGTATGGGTTTAGTCTGGTAGTGCTGGTGTGCTCTCAGGAGCCTTAAGACAGATTTCAGTTAATGTAGAGATGTTGATGTTGTCCATCCTGAGGAGTGCTGTGAGTTCATGCATGTTGTGATCACAGCCCCTGGTGTTGAGTAGCATAATCCTCACTGAATATGCTATTGTGCTATTTACGGAGCTGGTATTCACCTTCGAGACTCTCCTAAATAAGGCACCATGGGGGCACCAATAGCCTTGGCCAGTATTCCAAAGCATAAGGCTAACACATAGGCCGGTATGGTATCATTGCATGCATGTTCCCCATCTGTGCTTGTTTTTCATCTCCCATCTTGGTAACTTACTGGTAAGCAATAGAAAGCCTTAAACTTATACAAGTCTTCTAGCTTCCAAGATAGGTTTTTGGAGTTACTAAGTATCAGTGTTCTGTATGTTCTTGCTGTACTCAACTGATTCCTGACTACATGGTGAGTTCTCACTGTATTTTGGGATCTGAAGGTCTGTTTATTCACATATTATGCCTGTAATGGCCTGCACATTAGAGGTTCACAGATAGCCTATTACCTATCTGCCCAAGGGCAATTAGAAGCATAGCAACAGTGTGTTGACCTTCCCCACACCATTGATGAAGTAACTGAGCCTCTGTCAAGCATAGCCAATGAAGCAATTCCAGGCAGAGTTGCTGGAAGCTGTTGAAGACTGGGGTTGTGGAGGGTGTTAGGGGCACTTAGCGATCTAAAGAGGGCATGTTAATGTGGCAATTCAACACCATTCAATTCCCCCAACAGATCTTGCAGATATCAAACTGGACAGGCTCCCACACCCCCTGGCTGTATGGTTTCTGGGACACATGGTCCCAGGTGTGTATAGTCTGTTATCCATTCACACAACAAGGTTTCCCTTGAAGTGTGTCAGTGAGGGGCTATGCCTAATGTAGTTAGGAATTTAATGTATTGTCTCACAGTACATTTGTTATATGTTGTTATTTCAAGAGTACGTGAAGCTCAGTGAGTTTGGGGGCTCCCGCCCTTTGCTTAGCCTAGCTTACACATAGAAATCATCTAAATAGGAAATAGGCGGAAGCAACGTTAATGTCAACAGTGCAATGGTTACAGCATCCACATAGTATCTGTGCATGCAAGGTTACAATCCCAATAATGGCAGGGATGTTTATCATGTGCAAAAGTATACCTTAACCACAGCTTGCATATATAGGTAGTAATTGTCTGTATAATAAACATTCAAATCACCCATATAAACCCATGTGTGCAGGAGAGTAAAGTCAACAGAGAATGTAATGTTATATCAGCACATAGTGAGATGTTACGTCACTGACATGTATATATCCGGAGTAGTTAGCAGATATGGCCGTGTTTGCGCGCACAGGTTATACGTTACAAAGTTCGTTAACTGTGTTTAACCGCTGCTATAATGTCACAAAAACACTTTTAAACATGTTTACAACTGCTTAAATGAGCCTTATTCTGCAGTAAAAAAACATTCATAAAGCATCTCAGGTGTCGAACCCTGGACCATGCACACTATAGTTATGGGACGTACTGCTAAGCCATCCGAGGTGTACACATGTTTCATGGTCTTGAGACTACACCTTATACCATATGCATTTCACTGTAATGATCACAAATGGGACAGTGACTTTATGTACATATGTACAGTACATTGTAATGTACTGTAGTTTGTGAAGCAACACATTCCATTCTACAGATGTATTACTGTTACAAACTAATACGAAATAGATATGTGTGTCAGTGATGTCTGCACACACACACACACACACACACACACACACACACACACACACACACATATATATATATATATATATATATATATATATATATATATATATATTATACAGTTACATCAATAGCCATATATATAAACATCTATAAACACACTTCGTGACACAGAAGCACTCCAAAGGAATTGGAGTGTACACAAAACACATGCAGCTCTGGTATTATAACAATTAATATTAACCTAATTCACCATAGAAGGGGTGGTTGTTGTGCATGTGAAGATTGGGGTGGGGAAGGAATGATGGGTAATGCAATCATGCATCAAGGAGGGCCTGGGTCGAATGTCCGATAAGTGAACTGGAGGGGCATACATGGAGTATGGGGACAATACAAAAAGGACACAAAGCAAGAACCTAACTCATTAATAATACACCCTGTCATGTCACATTGCAACACCTACTTTCACAAACAAATGAACATTAACATGTATCAGACATATGTACACCAACTGACTGTCACATTTTTTTTCAGTAGTGAGGAATGTCTGTAGTACAATGTATATTCTAAACACCATAACATTTGTACATATCTCAGATGCCTTAGTGGTAATGTCAGTGACTGTGGTGTTCATGTTCCCGGGTTCAAGACCTGCAAGGACTGTTAGGTTATTTTGAGGGCCAGAATAAGGGCTTTTGGATGCAGGTGGATTAAAGCTCTCTTAAGCAGTTGTAAACAGGTTTCCATATGTTTGCATGACGGTAAGCTGCGCTGAAACACGGTAAATGGAGAAGCAAGTTTGACCATTGCTTAATGTCACGCAAACCATGTGCAAACCTGCTCACAACCATGTAAATGTGCATTATTCACACTTTCCCTACCAGTGCCTACTGAGAGGTAAAATAATAACACCTTCCAGGAGTAGAACCTGCAACCATGTAATCCATCCTCAGA
Source organism: Protopterus annectens (assembly GCF_019279795.1). Taxonomy (NCBI): domain Eukaryota; kingdom Metazoa; phylum Chordata; order Ceratodontiformes; family Protopteridae; genus Protopterus; species Protopterus annectens. Next base: position 1,027,729,516 of record NC_056730.1, read on the forward strand.
GTAACCTAACACTAATCTACCTGGGATGTACCTATCCCAGTTGTGTATGCAGACAGGTTAAAACACAAAAGGGAGGAATGTGTTGAAATAGGACAACCCGCCATGTACTCAATTAAATGTGTATGCTTATATATATATATATATATATATATATATATATATATATATAGATAGATAGATACATATATATATATATATATATATATATATATATATATATATATATATATATATATAAAGAGAGACATAGACACATGTCGATATATACAGGTCTACATATATATGTAGATATATAGATAGGTTAAAAACATCTACACATTTAAGGAGGTACAGATAAACATATGCAATAATGTATATATATATATATATATATATATATATATAGATATATATATATATATATATATATATATATATATATATATATATATATATATATATATATATCTACACACACACACACACACACACACACACACACACACATATATATATATATATATATATATATATATATATATATATATATATATATATAACTATATATATATATATATATATATATATATATATATATATATATATATATATATACACATACATACATGTCTATAGACAGCATCCGAAGTGGTCATATCTGAGTATAACATGGACCATAGCAATCACCCCCCCCCCAAAACAATATGAACATAACATATGAAGAGTATATGCCAATACACTATTACAAATATGTTCTATGGACACAGTCACCAACACAACTGCAATGACTGCAAATATCCATGACAGAATTACACAGACAGCTTTCATTTTGCAAATCTTTATTACATTCTGATGTATTGCCAAAAGGATTCAAGGACTAACAGTACCTGCATGCTATACAGGAAGCATATAATAGTGCCCTAATGAATCAGCCTGCAATTACCATAGTATTAGTCCACTAAGGAATAGATGTTCACATAGGGAATGAACACGCACACACATATAGACGTTGTATGAAAGGGGTTCCTACACACCTGCATGTGCTATGTACACCCACCAACATCTACCCCACAACCGAAATAATTACATCAATATATACTGTCATACCATAACCAGTTATGCAACTACGGTACATCTGCTGAAACCTTAACATACCTGGACACAGACACACTAACATGGCCCTATGTGCAATAGTTGCCGTTATACAATTGATCAGCTGCTGATGTAACAGGGTTTGTATGAACTAATCCCGTTTCAGTGGGTTGAAAGGTTCGTACACCAGGAAGTTTTACCGAGTACTGATTATTAGCACAGTATGATACACAGTAACACCAAACTAAATATGTCTGGTAGGCACACTGTAAACCCCCTAACATTATATGCATAGCTATGCAGCCTTGAGCTGGTCAAACAACTTGGCTAGACTGAAACATATGCAGAAGTATTAGGTACAGACAAACCCTGCACAAGTAGCAATGTTCAGAAATATGACAGCAGTACTCACATTTAGACCAACTCCTCTAGGCATTACACACAATGTATTACTGTTCGTCTCCATATAGCTGTTGCAATAGATTCCAAACAAAACTTCCACGCTGTCTTCCTTACAAGTAAGGCAAAGGGACAATGCCCAAGTGAAGTACTCAATTATACTCCACTGTAGCCATGGTATTGGCTAAGGCAGTGGCACCGCAGATGATGTACATGTAATTAGCTACTTAGGAACACCAATTGGTCCTCGGGATAGCACATGTTACTGATCGGTAACTATAAAATGTTTGCCTTGTCACACATTCAGACCATCTGCATCTACCTGTGGGACAGTACAAAACATTGAAAGATGAACCGAAAATTAGTATTACACCAGTTAATAACCCATCCGATTACTTAGGCAAGTTTGTATAACATGTAGTATGTCTGTGTATGTAGTATCTGTACTGTAGGAATTACAGTGTAATCAATGCATATAGTGGAAATAGCTATCTTACAGAGATGTATTGTTGAGCAGTAGTAATGCCTGTAGTATTCTATGTGTGTACTGCTGTAGGTCACACTGCACACTCCACATACACCACGGGGGATGATATGGGCTTGGAACCCACCAATCCGCTTCCAGCCAATGTCAGTGTCAGGATTGGTCCAACAAGTATGTGCTATAACAGGGGATAGTATATGTTGAAATATTGTAACAGTCGCCATATGTATGGGTGTATAACTAAGATGAACATGTTAAAGGTGGGCTTACCGTGCAAATATGGTGTGCATTGTGGGATATTATGCCAATAACTGTGTAACGTACAGTAGTCTAGGCAAATCTGTATTCTATTCTACATCGCAGTTCTTTTATGTTATGCAAACAGTAGTTATGTCTTTTGGCAATTACAATACTCAATGACAGGATACATAGCATTAGTATTCATCTTACAGGTTAGCAGCATTATAGCAAAGATAATTGGAAGAGCCAGGTAACTATCCATGCACATAACACATGTAATATCCACCTCTCTACTATCATTTACAAGCAATAACAGTTGTGCATGTGTACATGTTATGCAAATGTGTAGTGACCCTTGTTACAGGGCTGGGCCAAATGGCCATGTGCACACCTACATAGAGTGGATAGTGAGAGTACAGACTGGTTGAACTACCAGGTTTGTGTAGCCCAACCTCTTATTGCCAGCCTAACACCCACCTGCAAATACTGTATGTAAGGTAGTGCACAGCACTGGTAATGAAACAGGTTGCCTATCATTATTAACTCCAGTGTAATATCTGCAGTAGAAGTGTAAGATGTAGGAGACAGCTGCCCATGTGTAATAGCCGCATCATAGGTGATGGTTCAAACTATCTGATTATATCCTGATCAGGCTGATAGTGGCATCAGAGCCTATTGATACATTACTCTGTTTGGAGAGTGGGTTTCTGTGGCCAACAGAGCTCATGGTCCTGGTGGATATGTAAGTATATACCCAGTGAAGGAAACAGACCTGTAGACACTTGAATCATCTGTAATCAACTAACAGGATGTGATGTGCTCCTCAGAGGAGGATTGCTGCTAAAAGTAGCTACAATGTTTCCATAATAGCCAGTGTTGTCATGTCCATAACACAAATATTTACATGTGAGCATCACTGTCTAAAACATCTTCATAGGCAATACGTAAACTAAATACAGTACTTGGTACTTGTAGTACTGACTGCTCATACAGGCATGTCCACTAGTCAGCTACTGGTGTTTCCTAATGTCAGCTTTGTGTATGTGGCCATCCTGGGAGAATGTAATCTCTATGCCATGTACACTGCCAGACCCACCTAACAGCATGCCCCACACATTGTTTGGGATGCAGCTACAGGGATAAGCTGGAAGGCAGCCCAGTCTACAGCCATGACTGGACTGGACAGTCATGAGGTGCAGGTAAAAACATGCAGCTCATCAACACAACCAACACATACCCTTACCAGAAAACAGTAAGGACACCCACTCACACTACCAGAAATCTCACACATTCACAGACGCATCTAAATATCTGGCCAAACAAGTGAACCCTCAAGCAGGATGAGACAGACACCAAAATACACAAACTGTATGACACAGTTTGCATAATTGTGCCACACCTCTGAACACATGACTGGATACATGCCCAACGGTACTCATTTGTGAATGCAAACTCTAGCACTATGGTACACACTGACCTATATGAGAACATACATACTGTCAGCTGCCTGTCTGCCATGATTAGCCACATACTCATACACTCAGACCACCTTTTGAACTATACACATGGCTCTGGCATATTCCATGTTGTTGGGCAGGACCTGTGATGCAGTAGCCTGGACTTCATGGAAACACATGTAGGAACTGTCAGGTCTTGTAGCCCATGCAGGTATGTCCCAAGGCCTGGGTAGCATTCTGCCATTGGCCAGAATGATACTGCAGTACAGGGATAAAAGGATTGTATTCCACAATTGTCTAGTGTAGTGGTGCATGTCACAGGGTATCCAGTATCTGTCATCCTGGGATAACATGGTTGACAGATCATGATGCTTTGCCAGACAGGGCTTGCACCTGTCACCCCTGGGAATCTGGATACTGCCTAGGGCTCATGCTTCCCCTATAGTGCCTTCATCATGCACGGTTCAAGTGAGGGTCCACTGCTGTTACAGGGACAGCCAAGCAATAAACTGCGGGTCTTGCTACACAAAGATACATGTCAGAAACACTATACGGACACACATATGTCAATCCCTAACATGGAGAACATATCTGTGCAGTGGCTGAGACATGTTTCAATGCTCTGGAGAGCACACCTGCATGACCATCTTATAACACATACCTTACCTCTTGCCCATTGTCCTTTATTGGAACACATGGGCCACAGGTGTGTCCATATTCCTGAAGGATATGTACACCCCCACACTAATTGCACTTGCATAACATCAGATGCATTATGCTGAGCAACTACCTTTGTGCCAAAGTGGAATTTAAAATGCACCTTGAGACAGATCACCCACCAGGCCGCTGACTTCCCAACTGTCATAATGTGCTGTAATGGAGAAGATTAGGTCTGAGACAGAACCATAATAATGGCTACTCTCAACTATTCCAGTATGAACTGGGAAGACTCCTCATGTACCAACACCTGTGCTCAATGCATGTTGGATTCCATCGACCCCACTGACCAGGTTCACAGTAGTCACACAAACAGGGCTAACAGTTTGCTACACATAGTTAGTCTCCAATGTCAATGTTATGTTTCGTAAGAGCAGAGTGGTGAGTGCCATGGCACCAATGCAGATGGACAATGCATGTGCAAATGCTGAATCCTACACAAATGAACTTTAAGCAGTCACATATGTGCAGTGATTGTGCCATTGAAACAGAACCAGGATTTAACCCAACACAACAAGTAGGCAAACTGGTAGTACCATGCTTTAAACTGTACCACAGAAGGTAGTAACTGTTGCAAGAGTGAACGCACATGAGTGTAGGTGATCCCTGGTCAGCTTCAGTAAGATGCAGATACACCTATATAAGACCACACAAAGCTACTGTGAAACGAATCAGCCACATATTATGAGGCCAACCACAGAGTATTCTATAGCTGTGTCATTAATCGTAATGGCAACGACAATACTTGCCATGCTGCACAGCACTATGGCATGGGAAGTACTGCATCTACAGAAATAGCACCCATTCATCCAGATAGGGTCTCGGAGAACCTAAACCCACTCCCACTTCCCCCCAACACCCAACAGGTATACTTAATAATATATCCATGTACACTACTGGGCTCCTGTATTAACGACTATGCAGGTACAAGCTGCACTCTCTAAAGCCATACATACAGCTTTCATGGGACCTGTCAACATCCCAGGGTGGATCCTACACAAATGTAAGAACATTATGCTATCCGCATACACATCATGTTCAATCATAGCTTCATGTCAGGCTGTGTACACACTGAATGGTGCACAGCAACAGTTATCACACCCCACAAAAGGGGAAACACCATTGATAATGGGACATAGTGCACAACTACCCTGCTGAGTCTGGTCTGTACGGCCATGAACTGTGGTCATCGTAATTGATTTACTCAGTAAGGATGTAGATGACAGTAGGGTTGATTCACACTGCATATCATGACCTTGCCAGGTCATAGGACACCATTACCCATACTGTGTTCCAACTACACTCAGTAAACTATGTGTATATTCCTATGTCACAGGAGTGGTTGGCAACTGGACTGCTGGCAGAACCCACACTACAGAAGGTATCTTATGAATACATGCACATCAAACCAGTGCCAGCCATAGTAATACAGGGGTCATTCCTGGTACTCCCCCTCTTTGTTATCTATACCACATAGACTAACACAGAAAGCATCAGCCTATTGATGTATGCAAATGACTATGAACTAGGAGCAATAGTTGACTCATTGTGTGCTGCGTTCAACATACAGAAGGGCCTTAGTGTGTCAGATGTGTGGTGTGTGATATATGGCCACAATCTAACAGCTAAGTATTGCATTGTCATCCCCTATGTTACAAACCCTGTACCATTTAACTATCACCTAGGCAGCAGTCAACATAATGACAACTGTGTGTATGGGATGCAGCTGGACAGTACTTCCCTTTGATAGTTACATCACCACAAAAGACAGGTAGTCATATGTGGCACCACTAATCATGATAGGGTGCCATCCAGAAATATAGAGATAACTGCTCAGCCATACTCAACACCAGTGTGACCCATAATAGATCACATATTTCCTTTAAGGGTTATTGCCCATATGTAGATGGCCTACACTGCCCTTCACAATCCCTAGCTGCACTATGTAGCATGCAGCCTACCCTGAATAAAGTCATGTCCAACCCAGAAGTGTTGGACACGCTACACTTAACACACCCTGATCCCAAATAAACACATACGTCATGGACATCCACCTTTCTAGTGCAAGGATCACAACATGCCTGACAGATCCATGTCCGATACACTTAACATACTCTTGCCATACTATGCATCCCTGTCCAATGAAGCTGCACATCGCCCCTCTCTGTGACATGGTGGGATGACCACATACCAAATATATCAGTAACCATGTGTATCAGTTCTGTGGCACTGCTTCAACTGGCCACTGAAACATATATGTCTGTTGCCTACAGCTAGGTAACCTGTCTGCCTAGGCTCATAAATGGCCCAGGGCATATAGCCTACTATATCACTATGACCATACATGCTATAGTTGATATCCAACCCTGCAAATACCAACAGGCTAGCTATTGTCCCATGTGTTACACATGTGCAACACAGGCAATACATGGCAGGATGCTACACAGCTGTACAGTGCCATGCAGATGTATATGGCAAAACACATACATGCTTGCAAGTCTGCAGGGTCACAGGTCATGTCCCTAATGGCTATGTATGACTATATATGTGGCATATACACAGCATTAAGGTCAATTGCATTAATGTGAACACATCCAGGCATGTACTGATAGGTAAAGACACCACTACAGGCAAACAGACATGTCCACATCAAGACAACATCCACATGGTGTATGAGTAATGTCATTGCATGACACACACATATATGGTGATAACATTACATCACCAGTAGGTGTCAAATGTGTGTGACCTATACATGTCAGTGGTGTTAGTGTCATGTAGATTTACAAAGACATATTTGTAATCTTAATAAATGTGATACACATGTATGTTCAGCTGTACTTCTCTGTGAGTTACTGTTACCTGTCTCCATCATTATGTCTTCCAGGTATGCCACATAGCAGACTGCCACCATACAGCCACTTGGAGGATGAAGTCCTCATCCCATACCTCCTCGATAACTACACAATGCTCTTCAGCCATGTGCCACAGGATGCACAGCAGTGGGATGCCCTGTGGGAGGAACTCTGCAGGAGGGTAAATGATGTTGGCGGTCACAATCGCACCTATCAGCAGGTGCGCTGACACTGCACTGACCTGATAAGATAGGAGAAACAGTGTGCTAATGCAATCACCAGGTACAAGGTGCAACAGGTGTGGAACCACTCACCCAGCCCCCACTCACATGTACCGAGGAGCTACTGGCCAACCTGGGGACACCTTCAGACCTCCATTCACAAGCTTTAGCTGGTATTGTGGAGGTGTGTGTCTCTCAACCACCGAGCCTGGAGTTGCCTGGTAAGTCACTACTGCACATACAACACAACTATATATCACATAGTTGCATATGTTACTGCACAATATGTAATGTAACATCATATGCAAGGCATGTATGCACACATGCCAAATACTATAGTCTCCTACTCTATGTATGCACAGATGTGCATACTCCATAGTATAGTGTATTGCACTGGCTTATGTGCTACAATGGACATTGCACCCTGTAGGTATCACACAGGTGTGGATAATGATCTTACTGCTGTGACACTCCTGTTTAGGTACCTCTGGCTTTTTGCAGTGACAGCAGCCTGTGTCAGGTGAGATTGTTATTATTTACCAGGCCTGATAATGCATGGAACATATTAATTGCATGCTATCTGCCATAACACACATACACATAATGTATGGTGGTCCTGTTAATGGACACTGGTCAGACCTGCAATGCATCACACTGTTTACCTATGTGAAACAATTGAAGACTATATTAAACACCTACACTAAACCTTCCAAACTGTCATTGCCAGATGTGTGGACAACAGTGAATACAATGGTGGAAGTGTGTTCCACTGTAGGGACAGGTACTACATATCAGCATTATACATGTTGGGAATATGAACAGTACTGTACAGAGAGCATATGTGTGCACACACACTAAATGTGTTGGAGCTGGAGTATGCCCTGCCCACAGGATACACCATGCAGAGTCTACCCTTGCTATGAATGTCAGACAATGTCATGTGCTATCAGACATATCCATGACATGTAGTGGGCTGACTGCAACACTGCTCAACTATCCTGCAAAACATGTCCCACATTCCATACATACCACCCTTTGTCTGCATAACCCTGTCCTCAGTGGGGCATATATCATCTATGGGTGTATGTCATATGGGATAACACTGACATGTTAAATAAGATGGCCATCACAACCATTGGACTGAACATGTGTACACATGGCCATGGAGGATGGCCAGAGACATGAAGCAACACACAGAGCAGAAGTGATGTACATGTGTGTACACCCTGTTGCCCATTGGCTCTACACACTACAACTATGGCCTTTGTGTAATGGTGATATTGCAGATGTGAAACACTAAACATCATACAGGCCTGTGCACAGCTTGTGTAGACATAACAAGTAACCACCACATATCATGTCTTGAACATCTAGAGTGTGTCACAACATGGAAACATTCACCTATACAGTATCCAAATGCATACATGAGTTGCACGACATACACATACATCCACATCAAGCCACAGATACAGTGCATTCACCTTGCTGGTGTCAGACATTACTGTCATGTCTGCTCCTCATGCGTGTGAGGTACACAGATGGCATGTGGGAAATAGAGTACGTGTAAGTTAGCCATGTGTGGGCATAGTTGCCAGGTATCAGTAATATGGTTGCAGATGTGCAGGGGTGTCAGCCGTATACCCTTCTGTGACCTGTGTCACACATTCCACGTTAGGGTTTATTGTGTATACACCTTGGTGACGTAGGTCACATTCCACATTAGAAGTGTATTGTAAGTGAACATAGTCATGGCTATGAACTGTGTCAGTAGCTCACACTGTATAGCAATTGTGAAGCCACATGATGCCCTGCAATGGCTATGCACATCTTCTCAATGTGCAGTATGTCCCTGCATATTTGTAGGGTGGACAGACAACATGGCATCAGCTGAAGGCCCATGTTAGTATAACACGTCCCTGCATTGGGACATCATTACCGTACTGCAGATTGGAAAGGACACCATTGTGTTACACATGTAAGCATGTCATTCAACATGTCAGCAGAAGACATGTCATACTACATGTGATTGGCAAGGTCATATGCCACACAGCAGGCCAGTGTACTGTAAACCTGTGCTGGTCTGTTCCACCATTGCAAAGTAGGGACAGCCATGTCAAACATGTGTGTACAGCCACATGCACAATGTCTATACTCAGCTCAGGGGTAGGCGGAATAATGTTGAACAGACATGCACTGTTTTGGGTTAGATATGCAAGCTAGGGCTCAGGGAAACATAGTATGCAGTTGACATACCCTACAGCTCATGTCCTCACACATAGGGGCAGTGACCAACACAGAGCATCAGTGGCAGATGTATAAAGGTCATCGATGGTCTGTTAACATGTGGTGTATGTTGCACACACCATGGCAGTGCAGTGCAATGGTGCAAAGGGCATGCATTGTGTTGCAGGTATGGGGCATAGGCTACTAACACAAATGGTGCAATATAGGTATGTATGCCAGACACCACTATAATTATGTAAGGTGCATGCCGTCTGCTATAACACATGCGTGCTGTTGTGTGCAACTCAGGGATGTATGATAAGTACCACTATAATTGCCTAAGCTGAAACTATAATTGTCTAAGCTGATTGCCCTCTGCCATATCACCTGCATGTAGCGTCTGTGTCCATGTGTGCCAGTGTGTGTCAGTGTATGTCAGTCTGTGTGTGACAGTGTGTGTCAGTCTGTGTGTGTCAGTGTGTGTCTGTCTGTGTGTGTCAGTCTCTGTGTGTGTATGTCTGTCTGTCTGTGTGTCCGTCTGTATGTCTGTCCGTGTGTGTGCGTCTGTGTATGTCTATGTGTGTGTCTGTCTGTCTGTTTGTCTGTCTGTGTGTGTGTCTGTCTGACTGGGTGTGTCTGTCTGTCTGTGTGTGTGTCTGTGTTGTGTGTGTGTGTGTGTGTGTGTGTGTGTGTGTGTGTGTGTGTGTGTGTGTGTGTGTGTGTGTGTATCTATCTGTCTGTCCATCTGTATGTATGTGAGTGTGTGTGTGTGTGTGTGTGTGTGTGTGTGTGTGTGTGTGTGTGTGTGTGTGTGTGTGTGTGTGTGTGTGTGTGTGTGTGTCTGGTATAACTTGTAATGTACAGTTCTTGTCTTCCCCTCACAGGTGTTGATGTAGGTGCGTTGCCCTCCTGCGGTCCACCTGATGTTAGTGTCCCCACAGACTCTAGCTGTGATGATGATAGTGTGATTGAGGCACAGACAGGGTTGTAAGGGACTGAATCTGTGCCACTGGTTGCCATTCCGCCTGTCTCCCCCACATCCTCACACACAGTTCCCCTACCTGCACATACCCCATCACCACCGCCCATAGAGGAAGGACAGTTGGTGGGTGGTAGCATGTAAATGGGAAGTGTGGTGACTATGGAAGGTGTGCCTGCACACCATGATCCCAGTCAACAAACTGGTGATGTCCCATACAGGCATGTGCCCAGCACTGCTTGTAGGAGAACCACTGACCAACATGCCCATGCAAGACTAAGCACATCAGCTGGAGTGACCAGACGCATGTTTCAGGCTGTAATGGAGGGACAGGCGCATGCTGAATGGCACAACAGAGAAGGTCTAAGGCCTCAGAGGGCTGCTGTCCATTCATTAACTGACAACATCCAGGCACTTGCAAATGCTCACCATCATCTTGCAGATGTTTTGGATAGATGATTGGGTGACATGGTGGGAGTCCTTGACCATGGCATGTCAATCCTCGCGTGTGGAATGTCTGTGCTGAAACATCTGGTGGGAGTGAGGCGTCGAGCATGTGGACGTAGGTCCGCTACATCACCTGTTGAAGGTCTACGTGAACATGCTACTGCACATGTCCGCTCCCATAGTGGCGGTAGCAGCAGCAGTGCAGCTGGTGCTGTGTAGTCCACACCAGGGCACAGCAGGCCACATGCACGTGGTCCTTGATGGTCCCAACAGACCAGTTGGACATTTGTCATCAGACGGTACCCAATCTGGACCTCTGCCTAGTAGTGCCCATGCAACCCCTTGGCAGGCGCATGTCATGTGGCCATGGCCAGACACCGTGAACTGTTAAACCTGCCTTGTACAGTCTGCAGTTGTCAGTATTACCCCTGTGTAGGCCAGCCACATGCCAGACCTGTGTGCATGCATACACACACACTGGAAACGAATGTAGGGCACCTCAACACACACGCTCATAAAATCCACACATGCCCAGTGATATCACAGGCCCTAACACACACGCATGATGTCATCTAATGGCACAGTCTAGGCCTCTGGCAAACATTATCACCCTGTGCATATGATGATGCCTGTGCCGCATCCCTGTCTTCCACACCATCAGTGCAGGGACATCTTCATATGGTCTGATGCACAGAGTGAACATACTAGGTAGACAATTGTAGATTAATATTGTTGAGTAGTGTTGACAGGCAGCAGACATACCATGTATTGCAGTTGTAGAATGCATTTTCTACGTTTGACAGTATGTATCATGTGTAACAACACTAACAGCATGTTTATCCTGACGTCCTGCCTTCCTATTTCAGGTGTAGTTGCATGTGCCGGGGAATGTTGGTGTTTGTGGGAGCCCCATATGTACATGTTGACTACCCACAGATCAGTATGACAATACCTGCATGCACATTGTAGCTTCCACATCGCAGTTATATTCTCCCATGTTTCAATTATGTTTACTGTTCTAATGATCCAAAAGCATGATAGCTGTGTAGTAAGCTACTGTGTTCAGAGACATCACATCCATAGTGGGTGACATCACAGGTATAGTTACCTGGAGCACGGAGTGGGTAAAAGAGTGGTATGCCAGAAGACAAGGGTAAAGACTAGTGGAAATAGTGGCTTCTCATTGGGAAGCAGTAATACCCACTGCCATGACAGCATGCAAACACAGACACACCCACACACTCAGGGATTCACAGACACAGTAACACACACTCTGACACACAAGCACACAGTTGCCAGTGTTCGGATGAGAACCCCTTCCTATGTGCATATCATTATTATAGTACTATGCAATTACAAGATGCACCACAAAGATTACACATGTACAGGTAGTTGGAATTGCCTTAGATCGAGGACATCGACAGGGATACTACAGTGCAGTGAGTTTATGTGGGAAGGGGGGGTACATCAGTAGGCTATGTAACAACAGGTCACACCCCAGGGAGTACATGTTAACAGGCGGTTAGTATGCCTGTCTACGATTGATGATATCAAGTAGGATGCTAGATTGCTTTGAGTGGATGGGGGAGGGGCAGTAACATTTCACTATGGTAAAATACAGCCTCACTCCAGGAACCAGACAGCCACACACACACACACACACACACACACACACACACACACACACACACACACACACACACACACACACACACACACAAACACTGGCATTCCCAAAGATATACACCTATGTCAAATACATACAGAAACTTTACATGTGTGAGGTTTAATCACCTGTCTACATTTCAATCTGTACTGGTGTCAACAACAGTGTTCAGGAGAGTGATAACATGTGGGATGTATTCCCAAGCATACATGACATATATGGACACACACCCACACGTGCCAGTACTGTGAATCAAACACCAGCCTATCTCATGATAGGCACCACAGAAGTACAGCACTATCGCATCTGGTACAATGACAATTGTGCTGATATATGCACAATATATGCACATGGGATATATTACTGTTACAGGTGTCATGAGGTCTGCCTTCAGTGTCACCCTTACAGCATTCTACATTGTCTCTCTTCCACTTCAATTAACAAAACCTGACCTTAGCAAGTACACAGGTTATTATGGGACTGGTTGTAACACACCAGTGAGCTGTCCTCAGTAATCATTCATCTGCAAGGAAGCCGCACCACTTAGTAGTCATGTCCAAACATCTGTCCATACCTCATGTACGGCTTACTGTACTTACAGCATATCACCATATACAGCTGGCAATGTTGAGGCTGTATTGCAACATCATGATGTACTAAGGCAACAGTCATGTTCAGACATCAGACACTGCACACACATAGAATCTACACAAACAGCAATACATGTACACATATGTGGTCTATATCAGTACGTGCACTAGCAGGTCAAGAGGATACATTTCACACCTTCTCCACGCCACGTGTGAAACATAGCTGAGCATTACACCATAATGGATGTTGTATTCATGTACTGGTAGGACACCACCACTTTCACCGAGTAGCCAAGTGTACATATATTACAACAGCACATATCAGTCTGACACACACAGCATTACTCCATGTCATGCTCCTATGAACTGTTACTTTGGCAGTGCCATGGTGAAGTACACTCATTCAAGCATGTGCAAGGTCTGTGGCTTGTAAACATCTCACCCCAGCATGTACTGGCTATTGTGGTACTAATGCTAATGTCCAGACAGCACACAGCATGCATGGCTTGCATTTGTTGACATGGGGTATATGTAGGAGCTGTGGCCAGACATGGCGGTACATGTCATGAACATATCACCTGTGACTACTCAGGAACATACAGAGCAGAGCTGGATTTCCCTGAGTCTGTCAATACAGGCCTTGTGTAGGTCCTGTGGTTCTGTTATTTGGGTATGTTTGTAGGCATTGCATTAGGTGGACATGTCTAAAGACATACTTGCCACATGGGGTGTTGTATGATAGTTGTCATGGGTGACCAGTAGAGAGGGGATATTACCTCTGTCAACATAGATATCGAACCTTATGTACTGTTAGCATGCTATCTGCCATGTGCATATGTGTAATGACTGTAGCCACCTGTATGTAGAAAGGTAAACGAAAGCTATGGTAATGTAATTTATGTTGTATGAGTGTGGGATGTACATATCCAGGGCAGGTATGGTTAGGTCATATCCAACCATGAGGGTGTTGTTTACTGGTGTACAGCAACAGTCGACCGTGTTAATGCTGACAACATCTGAGGGACCCTGGTATGTATACAACTGAGCTGATTACAAACAGTGGTATTATTGCATTGCATAACATATTATGCAGTTGTGTCTGTACATGGGTACTTGCACAGTTGATGTAGGCCTAGGTACAGTCCACCAGTCGAGGGTCATCTGGTGGTCTACCATACTATGCCATACCACATATGAATGTGTGTTGGTAGTGTGGGAACATGGTAGTGGATGTATATGAGGATACAACCTAGAATGCAGCTTTTGCCACTGTCACCTGTACCTGACTCATCTGTGATGTGTTATGCCAGAGTAGTGGTCTTTACATGTGAGTAGCCTTTACGAATATGAGTACACCACCACCTGAAATGGTCCATACCACTGTTATGGCCCACATGTCTGGATCTGAATTATATGGTGTTAGTGTAATTGTGCACTACAGAGCCTTCAGCCAGGTGTTCCTCACTGCACAGATGTTAGTATTCCCCATTGTAGGTTCTACATTGAGCAAATGGATTACTAAAGCCACACATCTAGCATGGGTTAGCATAAGCATCCAATGCAATTGTCATGTAGGTGTCAGGGTGTTACATCTGTGTGTAGGACATTTGCCTTGGAATGCAGCTATATGGGTAAATGCGACCTAGGTATCATCCACACACACGGGTAACATGGATGCACGTGCTCTGTGTTGAAGGCTCGTCATTCGGTAATGACAGCCCAGAATGACAGACACTGAACAACCTCATAATAACAGCAGGACATTGGCTCATTGTTTTGGTCTAGCAATTGCCACCCGTACCATGACATCACTGCGCATGGCATTAATGTGCTTGGTAGCAAATGCCCCATGTAAGGTGATGGACAGTGGCAGAACTTGTGTATATGAACAATGTGAGCTATACTTAGGGTAGTAGTCCTGCTAATAATGACAACTACTAACACAACCGGGAGAGGTCATCTTGACTACTGCACCTCAGTACCATTACACAAGGAGGCTCACACATTATGCTTGCACATGCCACTGTTCCATGTATAATGCCACTGTCCACAACCTACTATCAATGTATGCCTTTCAGGGCAGCAAGGTGTGTGACACATGCTGTAGGTAGCATCCACCTGTGCGACCCAGGTAACCTATTGTCTGTCACGTCCACACATGCATGAATGTGTATACGTAACATATATATGTCAGTACTTCATGTACATGTATGCATGTGTATCACACAGCACAGACACAGATATATCATTTACAGGCGACATACAGGTATCAGGTAGTAAACCAGTATGATGTGCATATATACTGACAGGTAAGATGTACCTAACTGTAAACCTGTGTGTTTACAATAGGAGTCCATTACAATGTGTTCTGTACATGAAAGCGTTTGAAAATGCACACCGTGGCCTTCGGTGGTTAGAACCGAAGTGCATCCCAAACAGCTCTGTGCTACTAAGTGTATGAGTGTACCCACTGCCACCTAGTGTAATTTGAGTCAGTGCATCCAACATGCCCTCTGTTACTAAGTGTATGAGCATGTCCAGTATAACCTTGTGTAGTTGTAGTCATAGTGCATCCCAAACAGCCCTGTGCTACTAAATATATGAGCATGCCCACTGTAACCCTGTATAGCGATAGTAGTTGTCCATTCCGCAGATGGCCATACTCCAGTTCAGGTTCCTGTTGTGCTACAACTATACCTCTCAGGCCTACCTGTGGATGGTGTGTCTTGTTTGTGCATAGAAGTTGTAATGAACATCTACTTTAAACACACAGGTCTACAGCTATGTACTTTGGGACTGTCAGTCTCCCTGTTGTTGTCCTCAATTGTAGAAGGGCAGGCTGACTGCCTTGGGATATGTAATCTCTGTGATGCATCTCGTAACTGTGTAGTACTGTAATAGTGATCCTTAAATAGGCAGGAGTTCTGATCCCACCACTGGCAAGTGTGTGTGTGTTTGTGTGTGTAACAGGAAATGCCTGAGTGTGTGTGTGTGTCAGCAAATGGCTGAGTGTGTTTGTGTGGTTGTGTGTCTTAGCAAATGCTTGAGTGTGTGTGTCAGCAAAGGCTGAGTGTGGTTGTGTGTGTGTATTTGTGTCTGCATCCTGTCATGGCAGTGGGTTTTGCTGCATTACAAAGAGATACCTCCTTTTGCACTGGCCTTTATCCTTGTCAGCTGCTATACCTCTCTCTTCCCCCCTCCCCACTGCAAGTAATTGGTCCTGTGATGTCACCAAGCTCAGTCGTGGAATCAGTAAGTGCAATTGTATGTGTTCTGTGGCACATACCCCAACTGCATACCACTGTACTAGTTACCTTTACATAGGCAAGATGTGTATGCACAATACTGGCAAGCGTGTGCTTTTTTGTGTGTGTGACTACCCTGTAGCCAGGCATACACATGTGTAATGTCTTTTAGCACACCATGGTAGCCATCTGTGGTGACCGGTGTCTACAAAGTATTGCATAGTTAGGAATGATAAAGAATACATAGTCAAACACGACTACAGTTGGGTATGCTATTTTCCTGTGCCACTGTCGAGCAGTGACACAGAAGTGGTCACTGGGGTGTAGGTCCATACCCATCATTCCCCCACCCTAACTCCACAATCCCCGGGGTAGATTACATTAGCCATCATTCCCCACCCCAAACTCTACATACACAACAGCCATCCCTTCTCTGGTGAACTACTTATGATTTAAATGTTATAACACAAGAGATGCCTCTGTTTTGTGTACATGTCTGTTCCTTTGGAACCCTTCTGTATCACAAAGGGCATTCAGACGTATATATATATATATGGCTATGGCTGTGTCTGTGTATATTCATATATATGTATGTGTGTGTGTGTACACATCCCGTAGCTGCATATATATATATATATATATATATATATATATATATATATATATATATATATATATGCAGTTATGACAGTTGAACAGATGTAGACTTGTCTTTGTTGTTTCACAGAATACAGTACATTCAAGGGTACTGTACATATGTACACAAAGGGACTGACCCATTTGTTTTCAGTACTGTGGAATACCTGTAGTAGGATGTGCATTATACACTCCATGCAACATGTGTACAACTCAGATGGCTTTGTGTTACATCCAATGACCTCAGTGTGCATGGTCCAGGGTTCAAGACCTGCAAGCCTTGTTGATACTGTCAATTAGGACTGCATAAGGCACTTTTAAGGAAGTGTAAATGTGTTTTTGTGACAGTAAGCAGCGGGTAAATGCAGGTAACAGACATGTACAACCTATGATACACTTGGAATGCCCTTATCTGGCAATCCTGCTGATGTCACCCACCTAAGAATACACATCTGGGACTGCTGTAACCCAGTAATCCCCATTATGCGTGCTGTAACTGCGTAATGCTGTAGTGTGTTAAACTAGTTTGGTAGGTGTTCTAATCCCAGACAGGTCTACTCTGTGTGTGTGTGTGTGTGTGTGTGAGTGTGTGTGTGTGTGTGTCTGCCTGCCTGTAAAAGAAACAATGCTTTTAGAGTATGCACACTCTTTATGTTCCACATGACCACCTTTGGCAGTCCTGCTGATGTCACCCACCTAGAAATACACCTCTAGGACTACTGTAACCCAGTATTCTCCATAGTACGTGCTGTAACTGCATATTGCTGTAGTGTGATAAACTAGTTAGGTAGGGGTTCTATTCCAAGAAAGTCCAACTGTGTGTGTGTGTGTGTGTGTGTCTGTCTGCCTGAGAGAGGAAGAATGCTTTTTAGAGTATGCACACTTTTTACAATTCACATGACCACCTTTGGCAATCCTGTTGATGTCACCCGCCTAGGAATACACCTCTAGGACTAATGTAACTTAGTATTCTCCATAACGCGTGCTGTAACTGCGTATTGCTGTAGTGTGATAAACTAGTTAGGAAAGGGTTCTGTTCCAAGAGAGACCAACTGTGTGTGTGTGTCTCTCTGCCTGAGACAGGAACTATGCTTTGTAGAGTATGCACACTCTTTACAATTCACATGACCACCTTTGGCAATCCTGTTGATGTCACTCACCTAGACATACACCTCTGGGACTGCTGTAACCCAGTAATCTCCATAGCGCATACTGTAACTGCGTAATGCTATAGTGTGATACACTAGTTAGGTAGGGGTTCTATTCCAGGACATGGCAGGTGTGTGTTTGACTGTCAGAGCCTGTGTGGAGGTGGCTGTGAGTGTCTAACCACTGGACATGTTGGGGAGTGGATTTTGCAGTTTTCCTATATGGCATCCATCCTATATGTCACAATGTCCACCTCACGAGGAGTACAGATGTCAGTCAGCCAAGGCACTGTGTTGGAAAGCCATACCCTTACATCTGGCAAAAGGCCTGGTGAACAAAGTATGCAACCCTACTATTATCTGGAATATGTCCTGAACCCATGTGTCATACACAAACACACTTGCCTAGAATATCCCGCTATGTTGCTAGTACCCTGAATGGTGTGATTGCAGTGGGCTGCAGAGGGTATGGCACCCTGTACAGCAGTACAATAAGCACATAGGTGCGGACAATGTGCCATCACTATGTTCCACACCAGATGCCTGCAATACATGTGATGCCATCATATGTAACCCAAAGAGGCCATACAATGCCTTACACATGTGATCTATATGGACTGATGCCACTGACACCAGGGAATACCTGTATCATGCTATCAATGCAGGTGCAGGGTCAACCTGCTGACTATAAGCAGGTTCTGCCACACCAGGCCAGTATTGGCATATTGGAGGATAACAGTCTGTGTACACAACATGTGCCAGCCAAACCAGGTACACCTGTACATGTCACTGTACATTACTGTGGGACATGCACATCCCAGGCAATGTCCATGTCAAGGACTATCAAACACAGACATGGCATGCATGGCAAAGCTATGGCCATACACAATGATAACCAGGATGCCAGGGGCAGTTCATACAATACCCATCTGTGTGGGGCATTGCAGACACTACACCCCTGTACCACACTGCACACCATTGTTAGGTGGCATGATGCTAAGGATTACCCCTCACCCAGCCTTGTACAGCCATCTTGCACAGCCAACCACTACACACCCATGAAGCAATGCACACATGCATGTCAGTACTGGCACCTTTATGTCTGCGTGTGGGGTATGATGCTTCCAACCACAGTCACTCCCAGTATAACTCCCAGTGGCATACCAACAGATGTCAAACACATTCACATGCCCTAGCCCATAGAACCTGCGGATATCCCTTGTGGTGCATTTAGTACCTGTGCATTACTGCAGTGTGGCAAACTAAGTGGTTTGGGAGTGTATTTGTGGGCCTGGCAAAGAGTGTCAATGTGAGTCCATTAGTGAGTGTATTTGTGTTGACAATGACATCTGTTCATGTGGACAGCCATGTGCGCTACACCTAATGCATGTCTACTATATCTCTGTTGCAGATGTCGCACACCAACACACATATATGTTCTTACAGCACACCAACATGTCAGCTTTGTGGCACATGGAGTAACTGCATACACTTGTAATAGTAATGACTGGTCAGTTAGGGGTTTGAACCCCTGTACTAGTAGGTGTGTGACAGACGATGCTTAGGTTTTAGTCTCCAAGCCCTTCTCTGATGTACTTTGCCTCTGTCTGTCCCTCCCACACACTCTCTGGTGGCTGTGGAGGTGTATACCTGCTCAGCAGCAGCTTGTGTATTGTAAGTGATGGTCATGTTCAGGTGATGGCCTCTGTATCTATTGCAGTCCTCCTCTAGCTGATTGCATGTGGAACAGCTGTGATGATGTTCCCATAGCCATTCGCATGAAAAACACAGTACAATATCTTGGAACATCATGTTGGTGTTTGCCCATGACAGTCGCTGTGAGTGGTACCTGGATCTGGTGTTTGGTAACTGTCATCACAGATGATATCTGGATGTTCCTCAAACAACATACACAGTGGGAAATAGCCTAAAGATAGGAGGGTGATGTGCCAGACATGACTACAGCATGTAAGTGTAGCTATGCTTCATTGAGATAACTGCCTGTTTAACAAGTTGTGTGTGGTAATGGCTATTCTGCATGTTTTAAAACTGACAAGACAGTGCTCTGTTTGTGAGGGACCCCCATCTGTAGGGCCATCTGTTGACTGGTCAGTGTGTGGAACCATTTGTTTCCTGTGTTATTCACTGAGCACACATCTGTGAACAGCAGGAGCATAGTGTGAGGATTGCAGCCAGTACATGGTGATAGTGATGAGTTACTGGCATCGCATCCCTGAATGGACATATGTCACATGGAACAGTGGTATGACAGACACTGTCTGGGGTTCTCAGTGACATGCCATTAAGGGGCCACTGTTCATAGCTGCAGTCACAAGTCTTCTACACGTTGTACAGATGTCATGCAGTATATATGCATGTGTTGTGCTCCCTCTGCAAATGTATACCATCTGTTGTGTTGGGTTGAAGGTCATATCTATGCATGCTGTTATAAGTAATCCTGAATGCTGTTGACTATTACTAAGCCATATCTGTGTTTAAACTGCAACACCATAGGCTGTATGGGTTTGGAGGTCCCAGCAGAACCTCCTGTCCCACTTCAGCTGGCCATGGCACCAGGCACCAGCACATCTGGGGCCCAGCCTTGGACCTCCACCTCTGTTGGCTCTGCACCACCTTCTGGTGGTACTGCCACTGAGGACGGGGCTTGTCCCCCCTGGGAGCAGGTCCAAACAAGAACATGTCCGCTGTCATACAGTCCTAGACGTGGTGCATAGGGGGCTCAATACGGGGTTTTGAGGCCAGATACGCCAGCTCAAGGGCAGAGTGTCACATTTACAGGGTGAGGCTGCCCCTCCTAGACAGCCCCCAGCACTGCCACCTTTGCAGCTGTTTTGGTGCAGTGGTGGCTGCCCATGTCTGGGGACCCCTGTCCCGCTGTTTCCATCTGGGGGCTCATGGGCTTGTGAATGCCGAACACCCCTCCCCGTCCGAGGTGCATCCCCCCACATGTGTCATATACTGACCCTGTATGCTGTCTTGTCTGTCATCCTACCCTACATATCCTCCAAGAGCATACCTACTCTCCTTCCCCCACATCCCACTCTCCCCCTACGGAAACAAAAGGCCAATCCATTCCTAGAACAGCATTTGCCCCATACATAGCTGTCCATTTCACACACGTGTCCACTGGACACATGTAACCCTTTTAATATGCATCACAACATACTCCAGTTGTCCTCACCCCTGTCTCTCACACGCATGATCCTAGTATGCACATGACTCCTAAATATTCCAGGTACACGTGATGCAGACGACCCCATTGTACACACAACACTACCGGTCCCTCTATGGTTACCCCATTTACCTTTATCACGATGATGATGATGTCGCACACAGCACCTTGCAAGAGTACTGTTCTCACATAATGATTTGACAGGGACTGTTGTGTAAATGTAAATAACATGCACAGAGTGATGTATATGGCCAATGTACAAATGTTTGCGTGCATGACTGACACATGTCTGTCTGAGGGAGTCTTGATATTACATAGGACGACACCACTACATAATACAGGCGTTGCTGGTATTTCCCTTTTCATTCCTTTGTAATGCTTTGTTGTCACACGGGATGTTCCTGATATATCTATATATATGTATGTATCTATATGCTGGACATAAACACTCAAACATACATCTACATGATAGAATACATTTCCTATACTGTTGAATGACTGCACTGGATGATATGTTTGTGATAAGGTCCGATGTCTGTATATCTGTCATGGCTTAGTGGTAAATCATAATAGTTGTGTGTGCTGGGTCCTGGTTTAAAGCCTTGCAGAGGCCATTTATTTTGCTGCTGGGTAGAACAAGGCCAATGGATACGGTGTTATTAAGGCACATTAAAGCAGTTGTGAGCAGGTGTATGTGGGTTTGCGTGGTGCTAAGCAATGTTAACCTCTGGTTACAGTTTCTTACACTCAGTTAGCCTCTACATTGCTTTACCAGTGTACTACTTGCATACTGGTGGCCAAACAGGCTTGCACCTGCTTGCTCCCGCACTTGCAAATGCACTGCATTTGGTGTTTGCATCTGACACTCATGCCCCTGCATGGGAGTGAGGACTACGATATTACCTTGTGATGCCTATTACATCGGATTGCATGCCTACAGTATTGGGAATGGCTGCCCATTAGGCGACAGCATGCCGTTCGACTGTACGGAATCCGTGGCCTGTCTAGAGTTTGATTCGTATTATTGGTGTGTTCCTCTTACAATCTGCACCCGTCTGGCTAATACATGGGAACTGACACTCTTCAATACAAACATGTAATTGGGTTTTGGAACCCACATCCTTCAGCCGAGTCATGCTACTGCATACCTAATATTCTATCATCTTACTAAGGTTGTCAGTGGAATATGTGCTTTCTGTCCCTATCAGAGCTCTCATACGATTGGGGAAATATACAAACTGAATCAGGGGCATGGCATAACACCATCAGGGACACATTTAAATTATTGGTGCTATTAACCTGACACATTGATAGACTTAGAGCATATGAATTCATACACATTTTCAGAGGTAAATGATTTTTATAACTCTTAATTGTTGTCGTTATTCATTACGTGTAATTTACCACCTTTCCTCCAAATGTCACTAGTTTTAGGAGGGATTAAGTGGGGCATAGTTAGAAACCAAGTCGTAATCTGAGACGTCCCTTGAAATTGAGGACAGTTCAGAGGTATGGTCCCTATTTGTTCCCCCAATGGTTTATGTCCTGTCCAGTGGATGTGCTTTTAGGGGTTGAAAGGTATGGGCGTCAGCTATGCTCATTTCAACATATTACTTACATCCCCGGGGCAGTCCTAATACGACTGGTCCTGCCAACACCTGCATGCCTAGGCCCATAATTGCATACCCATAGTTCCCCCATCCTTACTGTGGGTGCAGGTGGTGTATAAACACACCACTACACACTGCCCACTCTCCCCATGTCGGGATACATGTTGTACGTTGTGTCGACCCATGGGTTATCAGGCTTGCACAACCTATGGGTCCGTGTACATCTACAGGCTGGTTTGATAAGTCATTAACGGAACTGCCTCCGATCATTAATTTTTGGTGTCCCACAAGGGACATCAATGTCTATGTTTCAAGATTAGACCTGGCAGGTTTCTCCCACTGGTAGTATCCTGACAGTGGTCTGGGAATCAGTGGTGTGTTTACCTTTATTGTGTGTCTATATGTCTCACCGGCCTAGCTGGGGGGGCTTGATGCTACGTGTTACACTCTTGTTTATTGGACCCTCACCCCCATATGTATGGCCTGTGAACATATGTTACTCGTAATTGCTGTATCATTTCCTAGCTATATACATGTGGATATTTACAGTCACATATATATATATATATATATATATATATATATATATATATTTACATTACTATATACAGATATATCTGTATATGTATGCATACATGTATATTTATATTTTGCTGTATATATATATATATATATATATATATATATATATATATATATATATATATATATATATATCACAACATATGGGTCTATGGGTGACTGCATATGTATATATTTATATTTGTGTATGTATCTGTATTCTGTCTCTGTATGTATACATTTGTACTACGGAGAGGGAGAGGCTTATCTCTATGTCGCTATGGGTAGATATACACACACATACCTCTACATATATATGTCTACATCTGGTTATTCCTTTCCTTGCCATATAGATTACACTTTGCTGCAATGAGACTCGTAGTGGGTGTGGCTGCTCGTTGGGCGACGACTCTGCCCAATGAACACATTCGCTTATATCCCTAGGGCTGTCCATATAGGCCCACAACAGCCAACAACTGCACACCTAGACCCATAAGTAGCTACCCATAGTTCCCCCACCTGCACCTCCTCAACAGCACCCATCCTTACTCTGGGTCCTGGTCTGTTCTGGACACACCACTACATGCTGCCCACTCTCCACTTCATGGGACCTATTTCATACAATTGTCTCGGCCCATGGGTCATCAGGGTTTCCCATCCTTGTATTCCGAGTATGTATACACCCCAGCCAGAATGGTCGGTCTATCACCTTCTTTTAGTCTTGACAATTTTTGGGGTGTCCCGCAAGGGACGCACCAGTCTGTGTTCCAAGATTAGAATTCACGGGTGCACTGTGTACCCCCCCAGTTGTATCCTGCCTGTGTTGTGGGAGCAGTGGACTCTTTACATTGTTTGTGTGTATGTCTCCTGTGTCCGGCTGGGGGGGGGGGTGGAAGGTCATGCAACGTGTCTCATGTTTTTTGCTTGGGCTCCTCACTTCCATTGGCATAGCCTGTGAACATATGTCATTATTGTGTGCTGTTTCCAATCATAGCTGTATATCTGTGTATATCTACGCACACACACGCACACACATGCACACACACACACACACACACACACACACACACACACACACACATATATATATTTATCTATATATGTATATGTATATATATATATATATATATATATATATATATATATATATATATATATATATATTTATAAATATATACATATATATATATATATATATATATATATATATATATATATATATATATAGACATATTATATATATATATATATATATATAGATATATAGATACATTTATGTATATGTCTGCAACTATATATATATATATATATATATATATATATATATATATATACATATACATATATGTATATATATTTATATATATATATATATATGTGTGTGTGTGTGTGTGTGTGTGTGTGTGCATCTGTAAAGCAATACATACCCCGTGCAAACGCACTTACACATGTTTACTAGTGTTTATATATGCTTGACCTGCTTACTAGTGCCTTATTCATTATGACACTGACACTTAACTCCAGTTAACTTTTAATTGATATTTTGCAGTTTATACAGTGGACAGATGTCGCAATATGTTCATGTACAGATTACCAATAGTAAATGGCATGTGATACAGTAGGATTCGGTATAGGAATGTCTGTTCATTAGGGGGTTGCTCTAACCAATACACTATTGCTGTGCTGCTTCATTTTCATATATACCCATGTACCCATGACTCCTGGTTCCCCAAACACCCACCCGAACACCTCCCTAACACTGCTGTCGTCCATTCTGCAGTCAGATTTGCGGTGTATCCACACCACTACACATTGGCCACTCCCTACTCCTATAGACCCATCCCATAGGTTGTCTCACTCCACGTATCCTCAGAACTCCCAAACATTTAGTCCACAAACATTGGTGACATGAGCGACCAAAAGACTGCTATTAACAATTTTTGGGTTGTTCCACATGGGACACGCATGTGTTTATGTCAAGTTTAGACTCTATACTTCATTACAACCTTACTCCCGTTAACATGACACTACATTAAATTAATATGTATGACTATGTGGTAATGCACCCATGAGAGCCTAATTATGTACGTGTTCGTCGTATTTCTTTAACAAATAGACAGGTTTAGTAATTGGCGTTGCCATAGCAGGCAGATCACAGGAATGGTTCCATGTGTGGGAAAGTCCTCACATTTGATTATTTTCAGAATAGCACTGACTTCAGACATTGTACACACTTCTGCATTTTAGCAGTTTCGTCCCGTCCCTCTTCTGCACAACCTATTATTCTATCTACTGTCAAGGTTTCTAAGGGCACGTTCATGTTATTTATGTCTGCAAATGGAATGAATGTGTTACAGAAAATGTGCTTCTACATATTGATGTCTGCATGTGTGTATGCATATATACCTATAACAAACTTGCTGACCTCCACGGGGCGGTCCAATTAGAACCAGCCCATCCAACCCTGGCATGTCTGGCTCCATAATTCCATACCCATACTTCCTCCACCCCACACGAGTTCAACATACATGCATACCATCCATTGTCCACTTGTTATCGCAGCCATGACAAACCTCCACACTTTGCCTTCTCCACAGTGTTAGGGGTCCTACACGTATGTTGTCCCAACCCATGTATTCTCAGGCTCTCCCACCATTTAGTCCTTGAACATAAGTGCCCTTGCTTGTGTAATAGTCAGAAGGCTAAATGGTCTATCAATTATTGGGTAGTCCCACCAAGGACTACCCTCTGTGTGTAAAGTAGACTTAGCAAATCAGCAATGTCACTCCCACTGATAATATCCTGCCTATGGTGTGAGTAGCAGTGCTTTCACTCCTGTCCAGCTGGATATGACATACGTTGACAGCGCTATATAATACTGGGGCTGCTGTTGATTCCCTTCTCATTGCTTTTGCATGCTTTATTGTTACGTTGTTCTTTCTTCATAGCTATATATATATATATATATATATATATATATATATATATATATATATATATATATCTTTATGTATATATATATATATATATATATATATATATATATATATATATATATATATATATATATATATATATATATATATATATATATATATACTTATATATATTTACTATGCTGGGCACTGCTTAGACCCACTCATGTGCACTCAGACTTGCTTACTTTTACTTATATGTGTTTACTGCTGCTTATTTGTGCTTACACCTGCTTACTAGTACCTTATTCATTATGACAGTGCCACTTTGCTTGAATTATATTTAAGTTAATTATCTCATGTGATACTCTTATGTCGGTTTTACGGCAAAACGACATTCATTCCACATAGAAAATTATATGTGCTATTGTTAGGCATGAATTGTAAATGCCTGTTTGATAAGCGAATGCTCTAAACACTACACAATTGACACTTACATTGATTCCGCATGGTTTTCTCTATTTGAATGAATATGATGTGTAAGCTACGCTCAGTGGCAGGTAGGAACGTGCAGACACACTGCGCTTTGCTTACACCTTCGATATTGCTGCAATTTGAATGTTTAATAGGGACACTGGGACAGGGAATCTAATTGTGACAGTTCTAGGGTCAGGGCTCTACATTCCACTACGTGCTTGTGTGTTTACTACTTCGATTTTATTTCACTGTTTGTGGACACTCTTGTATGCTTAGCATACATTTTGGTATCTACGGACACTGACTTACTGACTTACTATTAGGGGCGGGCTCTACTATTAGGCATAGTAGGTTTTGCAAGTGTTGGGGCATGTTTACCCCTCTGTAGAGCACTTGTACACGTCCCCTGCACTCGCACACATTTCCTGTGCATGTCAAGGGTGCGGTGGCATGCCCTTATACATATTCATATGGCGCTGCTGCGCCATCTGTAGTGAGGACGCTTGGCGCAAGGCTAAAACCATCCTTTTGCCGAGCTTTTTGAATCCAAAGGATTGTCTTATTGCTGCATGCTCTGAGGGTATCTCTCACATCATGGGCAGTTAAGTATCAACATTATTTTTTTTTTTTTTGGTCAGCATTACCAACGTTGAAGTTTGGGTGTTTGGACAATTTTAAGAGACCCGTATCTGTCTATCTATTTATCTATGTCTTTATAAAGACAGATGACATAGATATAGATATAAATATATGTGTGTGAGTGTGTGTGTGTGTGTGTGTGTGTGTGTGTGTGTGTGTGTGTGTGTGTGTGTGTGTGTGTGTAAATACTAAATAAGTACATTCATACATAAATAGTTACACAGAAAAATTGATAGTTATTGATATAGATATAGGTGTATATTCAGCTGTACAGATATAGACATATGACATCTAGTGAAATTTATTGAAATCATGAGCAATTTTTTTTACATTAATTTCAGCCAAGGAACTACTGCAAACAGTGGCAAAGCCTGAATGATAGAATTTTTTTTTAACCAAGCCATATACCTCTGTTTGTTTTATTCAAATTGTGATAGAGTGTCCCAACTGTTTTGCTCAGCTTTATAATGCTAGTGAATCAAAAGAAGACAGTCCTAACGACTGCAAATTGTGTACTTTACCATAATAGAGTCATATTATCTGTTAACTGGTAAGCACCTGGCTATGCCATGGACTGTACAGACTCACAGCAAAGTGTAGCAGTGCAAGCCTAAGTACAGAGACATTAAAGAATTACCAGGCACTCCTGTGAATTAATATTACTAAACATGTTTCCATTTACATTTATTGACTCTGTACATAGTGAACAGAAATTAAACACTTTGAATGAGAGGTGGATTAAAGGACTTACAATTGCCATTGCATTATTTTATTTCACTTCATCACACTTTTGATTTTTTGCTTCAAAGGTTACCTTGAGTGTACCATGTGACATTATGCCTATTAAGCATTAGTATAAAAATAAAGCAAGATTATAACCATGTAAGTATCACTTCTAAGTAAATGTGTATTATTACTGAAACACATATTAATTAACTGTCTTGTTAGTTACATTTTGAAATAAGTATTTATTATATTAAAACTTAATATCCAGTTTAAAAAAGAAAATGTAGTATATTTCCTGATGGCCACAGTCTATAGTTACAAATATGTCAGGGTCTGATCTGAACATTTCTATATGATTTTTGGCACATAAACTCAATTAACTAAGCATTTCTGTATGGAATAGTTGGACATTGCGGTTCTTTCATTGGATTATTATTTTCCATTTTTATTTGTAATTTGAGCAGTCTGGTTTCCAGTTTGATCAGTATATGGCATCATTTGTGGTTGAATCAGTATGCTGCACAAGTTGTGGTTTAATCAGTATATCCCCCATGTAGTGGTGCAATCAGTAATTTGCACAAGTTGTGGTTTAATCACTATGTTGTACACTTTGTGATGTAATCAGTATATTCCACAAGTTCTGTTGAAACTTATACACAATAAAGAGCACGTATGCTCCTTTGCCACTTTTGATGGTTCCTACAGACTTTTTCCCAAACCCTGGCTTCATATTTTTATAAAAATATTTGCAGAAGATGTCCTGTGAGGTTTGCTTTCATTTTTTCTTAGGGGGAACCCCCCCCCCCTGTTGCCACCTCTGCTACGTCCTGCACTAAAACAAGTCTAGTTATTGCCTTTGAAAATATACAAAGGAGGGTATACATAAAGAATAATAAACAGACTCACTGTGATAGATAGCACAGTCAAAAACTGAGTGGTGTGGTTTAATGAGGATGAGATACACATACGTGCTGACATGACACATACGCACTGGGGACAGTGCTGAATAATGAAGCTGTACTTTCACAAGAATGGGAGTTATTATGCAAATGAGCAGACAATGCTATTACAGGTCACATGACTGGTGGCAAATGGCATGCAGAGTATGCGCTCAAAGTGAAGCACTCATTGATGCACCGCATATGTGCTGCACAGGCACAGCCAGCAGCTCATACAAGGCCTACTCAACAAAGTGTCAACTGTTTCTGTTTTATAAATGAGAAGGTAGTGGAGTGGCAAGGTAGTCAGAAAGTCAGAAGAGTAAGCAGTGGACACACAGAAGGACCAAGTAAAGGGAAGACTGGTGGCAGCAATGGAGATACACACATGAACAGTGAGAGTGACCAACTAGTGATGGGGAGGAATGGACAAGAACCAGGAGAGAGAGTGTGTAATATATAAGGTAGGGGAGCAATAAATGAGGGCTAAGATAGAGTCAGAATAGCCTGACAAGCTGTTGCAGAGGAGAAGCTGTCCAGAAGTCAGCCACCTCTATGGCTGACACCATAGATATGCTTCTCTCCTGGTGGCTCAATATCAGTGCTGGGAAGCTATGCTACTATCAGTTGCATGAGGCTGCATAGCAGGGTGTCTGTGTGGGTACTGAGCTACAGGTCTATGTCATTCCTGACCAACTGCTGCATCTTCCACTAGGTGACCAATGTGTATTCCTATTTGTCAATTCCGATAAGTAGCCTACACCATCCAATGGAGGAGTGGAACCAGAGGCCATCATTGAACCCTCATGGTTGCCTTCCACAAGATGACCTTTATCACCCAGCAGAAAGGCTGTTCTGCAGACTGTCAAGGTTCCAAAGTTTGGTTTGTTGGGTGGGAAAAAGCATATTGGCCACTCTCTCACCACTATCTGCTGTATGACTGATGCTGCAGAAAGCATTAAAATAAGGAAAAGAAATAAAACATCAGAACAACACAATAATAAGAAGAGTCTGACAGAGAAAGAGAACAGTACATAAATAACAATGATCAATATGATGTGGAATACCGTTTTTTTCTAAATAGATTGTGGAATGAGGAAAACATTTGGTAGAACAGTGTTTATATCAATGGCTGGAGACACTTATGAAAAGTCTGGAAAATACATCAGAGAATATGACTGTTTAGCTTTCATCAATGTGAATGACAGGAATGTAGTGTGGATGAAAACCAGTGTGTATGCAATGGACAATGAAGCATGAACTAAATTAACTGGTCATATGTAATGGTTAGTGCTGTGAAAAACAGGGGTACATAGAGTTGTCAGGCACTTGCGGCAAATGCATGGATGTATGGCAGAGAATGGAGGAGCAGCACAAATAAAACACCTGCATCTATCAATACAAATAGTCAGTGGACAAGTAATTAATGCTGTAACAGACTGAAGGAAAATATAAGCCTTGGTGCAATGATGCACAGTTTCACTACAGTTGTCATAGACATGCTGCTTCAGGAGTAACTGACACAGTGAAGGACAGCAGCACAGCTACAAATACATTGAAAAATGGTTTTCTTACAAGGACAATGAAGAACTATGCATTGGCAATCAAATGAAAATGAAAAAAAAAAAAAACAGTTAACTGCAGTGGTACATCCAGGGTCTGTACAGATGTCATTCACATAACTCTAAGCTGTCTAGATTTTGCAGAATGTCCAGATCTTTGCCTCATATTTTTGGTCTGTTCCTCATGAAATTTGTGGTTTTATTGATTTTTGTGTCAATTCATTGAGGATTGAATTTACTAAATAATGATAGGCATTTGAGTTTCAGACTTCATATCCTTCCGAAAAATGCATGGTAAAAATGTCTTTTTACTCTAGCACCTTTACAAGTTTATAAGAGAAATATTTAAATGTTGTCCCTATGCTTGGGGCTTTGTTCCCTTTATTTTTGGCTTTATCCACATTTTTTATGCTAAGAAGTTGAGAGCTATGGTCATTCATATAATGTCAGGATTAACTGATACAGTTAAGGACATTGGTATATTCATAAGTCCACTAGCTCCACAAATGCTAAACAAGGATGTGTGCAATAACTAATTCCTAAAATAGAATGAAAACTAACCAGTGCTGTGCTACTCAGGCTTGCACAGATATAGGCAACAATACACCACACTAACTCCACTGCCTATAGAATCTATTTTGCCTCCAGTGTCAAACAAGTAAATTCCCTGAAATCTCCTCCTCTGCTATAAGATAAATAAATAAATAAATAAATAAATAAATAAATAATCACTGATGAGGACAGCATAACTATGGACTGAAGAAAGAGTCTATACCTATACGTAAGGCATTCTGCAACACAGCTTGGTAAAAAATGAACCCTTACTATAACACTGAGGCTGTCTCTCCTTATCCTTTTCTTCTGATTGGTAGAGAAGATCTGATCAATGCTTCTTCTGATTACTATATTTATGGCAGCACCAGTCCCCAGAGGAGGTACTGTTCATACCCTCACTCACAGCTCTAGCAAGTGGGTGCCAGCCATCAACCTTATGAAAGTGACCCTTGTATTTGCCCACAGCAAGCACTTCATGTACAACATGTACAAGTGCAAAAAGATTTTGGTTCCATCTTATTTTATGGAAGAACTCTGCCACACTCAGATCCAGCAAAGGTTGGGTCTTCTCACCAGGACAAGTCCAGGAGTGAAATTAATAGGTATGGCACAATACTGCCCATGGCAAACAATTTGTGATGGGCATCATCGGGTAGTATAGTCATGAGATGTCCACCTGAGGCAGCATAATGGAAGTGGTGATTAGCATAATGTAGGGCAATAGTTGTAAGTCAGGCTACACAGTCCCTCATACATTATATGACCTGCCCCAGCATTACCATGGGTAGTGTGATAATCATAACAATTATCCTGTTGCAAATTTGTAGTAGCTCAGCTTGGCTACATACACATGCATAACTTAACTGCTCACAGTGTACATGCATTAGGCAAATCGGGCTTCATACCACAGAACAGGGCTGATAATACTTTGTGTTACTGGTGCAGTTGGTAGAAAAATTGAACTAAATAAGTCCTTACTATACTTTCCATATTATGAACCCCTTTATA
Organism: Protopterus annectens; assembly: GCF_019279795.1. NCBI lineage: Eukaryota > Metazoa > Chordata > Ceratodontiformes > Protopteridae > Protopterus > Protopterus annectens. The sequence goes on from NC_056730.1 coordinate 1,027,762,078, forward strand.
AAGTGATAAACATCATTTTTGTCATACTGTGAGAGATCATGTCACAGAAACTGGCAGACTGTGGCACATAGAGGATAATGGAGAAAAACAATATATAAAGAATCGAAAAAAGCAGTAGTACTGGTAATGTGAATCATACTACAGTAACAACTCCAGTGTGCATGTCTACCAACTGGTAATGTGAACCATACTACAGTAACAACTCCAACGTGCAAGGCTGTCATCTGGTAATGTGAACCATACTGCAGTAACATCTCCAGTGTGCATGGCTGCCAACTGGTAATGTGCACCATACTACAGTAACAACTCCAATGTGCATGGCTGTCATTTGGTAATGTGAACCATACTGCAGTAACATCTCCAGTGTGCATGGCTGCCAACTGGTAATGTGCACCATACTACAGTAACAACTCCAATGTGCAAGGCTGTCATCTGGTAATGTGAACCATACTGCAGTAACATCTCCAGTGTGCATGGCTGCCAACTGGTAATGTGCACCATACTACAGTAACAACTCCAATGTGCATGGCTGTCATTTGGTAATGTGAACCATACTGCAGTAACATCTCCAGTGTGCATGGCTGCCAACTGGTAATGTGCACCATACTACAGTAACAACTCCAATGTGCAAGGCTGTCATTTGGTAATGTGAACCATACTGCAGTAACATCTCCAGTGTGCATGGCTGCCAACTGGTAATGTGCACCATACTACAGTAACAACTCCAATGTGCAAGGCTGTCATTTGATAATGTGAACCATACTGCAGTAACATCTCCAGTGTGCATGGCTGCCATTCATCATTGTTACATTCCATAAATTACTGTTTGCTGATACTGCTTGGGGCCTACCAGGGATGCAGAAGACTGCATTTGGATGGGGTGGCCAACTTAGTTAGGCCAAAAGGAACATGTAAGAAATGTTGTAATGTTGGGAAAGGGTCTTCTCACCAGCATGGCCACAGGAAAAAGGGAGAACAGCTGCTGTTCCTTTGCTGGGTGGTGGAACTTCCATTTATGCCTCACTGTCCATGCATGACAGGTTGTAGTCCTTTGGGAAGGACATCTGGTCAAACCACAGGAAACAGGCACTACAACTGAAATATTTGCTTGGAATGATGGTCCAAGGAGAACACAGTAAAGCTGTGTTGCATACCCATGTGGAAGGAGATGCAGGGCTTGCAGTTCAATGGGCAAACATTAGCCTGTAGGCATTGCAGGGTGACCAACATGATATTGTATGTAAATAACAGAGTGAAAGACATATTGAGAGACAGGTCACCACTGGATGTGCTCTGTGAAGACATCACCACTTGTCAGAGTATGAGCAGTTGCATATAATCCACAGTGTTGACAATAACAGGATAATAACTAGGGGTGGTAGGTTGGATGCTGGATCTGGACTGGTCACCACTTCCCCAGAGTTTGTTGGAGATGCCCAAGATGAGTAATGGCAATGCCTGTCGCATAGGACACTGGTATGTTTTCAGTCTGATGCATGTACACATGACCTTGTGCAGTTACTGTATGTCACCCAAACGCATAAAAGCTGCAACTGCAAATACTGGCATCATTGGTCATGATTGCTTATGTGTCTTTGAGAGATAAACCAAGTGAGTTGTGTAACATACTACTGCAGCAGGTAGTTCACAGCACTTTGTGATTGGACCATGCCACTTGCATGCTACTGTTATTATCAGACACAGGTTTCATGGTGATGACATCCATTTGTTGACCTATGTGCTAGACTGTACACCAGTGAAACTGATGAGAAACTAATAATGTGTAACACCACTGTCTTCTCACATGCCCCCATGCCCCCATAGCCTCCCTGTGCCAAGCATATTACTACACACTAAAATACAGCTAAGGTATACCTTGGTAGACATACCTTGTCATTCAAGCTGTTGTTCTTACAGACAAAAGGATCCTAAATGGAGTGATATGCAAGTAGGCCTTGGTTAATATTTCCCTTTAAACATGTAGTGTTGTGTGCTATTGTGCACAGTAATGGACATTGCTAACCTCGTACTTCCCCTACTAACACACAGGTGATTGCATCCAGTGCTGCTCCCACATCCAAACCCCTCCCAAGTATGAGGGGCAGCAGCCACAGGTTGTCAGTTAAGACCAATATCTCTTCTACCCCAGTAAGCCATTTCAGTGATGGCAGTCCACTCCTTGTGCTGAACCTGTCTGTAAACATATCCTAACCATTTCATTTACATGGAATATCATATCAATAACACCCTGTCAAACCAGTTGTTGAGTTCTATAATGGCTGTCCACTGCATTCACATCCTACTCCAGTCCTTTGCAAATCTGATTCTAATGCTCATCTCTAACACTTTTGTCCAGAAGGCATGTGCTATGTGGGCAGAGGGTCTTCAGTAGCACTTCATTCTCATGACTAGTGATTTTTTTCTATTATTAAATCTCTTGGGTGGCTATGCCAACACATGTATACTTGTGAATGACACATGACAGTCAGTGGGTGTTTATGGTGTGCAGTTCTATGGCAGTGCCTATAGCTATAGCCACCACACTTACGTTCCTGGTTATCAGATACAAATAATTCTATAAACTGCCTCTGACAGTTATTTACTGCAGCCATGAAAAAAGTCTCCACTCCCTTTATGTACCTATTTTTCAGCTGCAGTTAGTACTATAAACTATTTCCACCCTATTTGTATATTGTAATCATGCCTCAGCACATGACCATTGACCCCAAACCCCCTTGTGTATGTCCTTTACTAGGTTTCTATTGTTCACAGATACCTACCCCTTCCAGCGGCCATAGGCAGATGGTGCAATGCAATTCTAGAGTCATGGCTCTACTCTCAGTAGAGGCACATACAGCACAACATCTGCTTTGCTATCACGGACATCCACCACAGGACTTGTTTTTCTTCCTGAGGTACTATACTAGACAGGACTCTGTTCTTAACTCTGTGAAGCTCCAAGTCTACAGATTCTTTACTGAAATTCATCTATTCCACAGTGATATGGTAATGAGTGGTGTTGGTAAAAATGGTTCAGACATTTTATAAGAGCTATGCTAATGAATCAAGTTGTTCCTCTGCCTGTAAATCATTGCTATTACGCAATCCATTATCCAAACATGCTGGCTCTATCCATGCATGTTACGGTGAACGTGAAGCACGTGACCAGTAAGCTTATGGATACAGCATGTGTGCACGCAGAGTGCCATGGTGCAATGCCACAGTCATTATTACTGCCTCGATGCAGCACTACAGACATAGAATGGCATCACAGAGCAGTGCTATGTTATGAGACATATAATCTGCAAAGGAGTACCTGTACATAGGGGCTACCATTTCGCTTCTCAAGTAAATCAGACTGAGCGACCATGGCTACCTCATGCATTCTGGAATGCAGAGCTTCAGAACAATATGCTACAGAGAGCAGAATTTTTTTCTGTACTTCTTCCACTGGAATTTTAGTGACTGTCTCCTGGGGAGAGTGTGATGGCCCACCGGGGAAGATGGATGCCTGACACTGCCATCCTAAGATGGTGAGTGATGCCAGTGCATCACCCATTCTGATAAACAGTGATGGCATCTGTACAGTGATCTCTTTTAGCATCACCTTGACCAGCTTCGTCAGGGTCAGGCAAAGGCTCAGTACAGAAAAAAACTAAAATGTACCACAAGCATTTTTTATGAAATGTCGTCTTCTACTATTTTAACAGTTGATCACAAATACTTAGAAGAGGCCATATTTTGTTTTTACAGCAACATATAATCAATATCAGAATATCTTTGGGTGTTGCAGAAGACAAGAGCACTTTTCCCAGGATGCCTGTGTCAGACTAGTGTATAATTGTGATTGTGTTTGTAGCATATGTGTGTAATGATTTTTGTACATTGTGCCATCCTTTTGCAGATCTAGTTATGGGAAAAAGAGTTGAGCCTGGAGCTGCATTGTGCTACACTAGCCAGGGCTTCTACTGCTGGGTCATCAGTTGTTGTCAGGTCTGCCTCTCATCATGAGGGCAGTTTACTAGTTCTGTTTTCCTAACAGTTTTTACATCAGACACTCTGATGTTGTTTTGTTTCATCAAACTGCACTGAAACCACTAATAATTGTCTGCAAAATCCCCATTTACCATTGTTTTAATTTTTTTAGAGCACGTTCTATTTTGCTCACTGTGACTCGAGTAGGTCTGTTTGTGTTATACTGTAACAGTAGGCACTATGCAGAAGCTTTATTTAAATAAATGTTATGTAGTGATAATTAAGCCTTATACAACTGCATTATATAAATAAAAATCATTGTTTGCCTATTAAAATTATGTCATACAATGGGGGTATTCAGAAACTCATAATACATTATACACATTTTTCTAGCAGGATTGCTCATTGTGCTATGGCATGCAAATGTGGACATATGGAACATGGATAATGTAAACTAGCAATGTGCCCAGCCCACAGCCATAGACCATGACCAAAATAGTGCAGCAGATTGATTAAAAGACAAACTCTAATATCCTATTTTATGTAGCACAGTGAAGATTGAGCATGGTAAATTCATAAAGTGCACCCATTACTGTCTTTGGCGGTATAAGATCTGTTAGCACCACAACAGGTAAGTACTGTGAGGCTGTGCACATGTTTGTGTGAGTGTGTGTTTGTAGGTGTACTTCTGTGAGAAAGAGTATGTGCTTGTGTGTGTGTGTGTGTGTGTGTGTGTGTGTGTGTGTGTGTGCATGCGCGTGCGAGCATGCACATGAGTGGTGCAGGTGGACATCTATGCTTGTATGTGCATGTGTGTGTGTACACATATGTGCATGTCTGTGTTTCCATGCACATGTGTGTATGTGCGTGTGTGTGTCACTGTAGGTGAGGTGACAGTGCAACAGAGTTGAGTGGTTTGGTAAGGTAAACACTTAATGCAGTTGTTCCATCTGCATTAAATGTTTAATTCAGAGAAGTGTAAATGAGTCCGTAATTAGCTTTTGTTCAGTGCAGCTCTTGCATGTCTTATCGCCATAGCACTAGCAAAGCACTGGTAGCACTGCAATAATTTCTCTTTTTATCTCCATGCTTGAACTGAATTGCTCACCAGCCTCTGATTTCTGGTGTTGTAATGTGCTCGCATTCAGTTTCATCATGGACACAGTTTGCAAACTTGCTACTCCTTAGTTTTAAAATGATTTTTACTTTTCTGAGCCAGAGATAGTACAAAACATTTAATAAGTGAACATTCTGTTAAATGGCATTGGTGGTGGCAAGGTCAGATGAGGTGAAGTTAAGGAAGATACAGCAATGAAAGAATATGATGTACTTTTTGTGCTGACTTCTTTGTAGAAGTTAAATGTTTTTCTCAGCATGCTGTTATTTTTACTTAGTATGTAATTATTATTTCCTTGTTACTGTGAAATGTTGGCAGGCAGCAAAGATAAACAAACTATATTTGTCTGATATAATCCCAAATTATAAATAAGACAGATTTTAGAGTACATTTCAGTTTAAAGTTCCATAATGCTTACTTGACCAAACTCTATATAAAACAGTGGTTTATAAAAATGGTTATTTGATATTTCTGTAAAGTTAAAATTGCATAATGATTTGCTGTTTTACTTTTTCTGCTTACATAATTGTGAACAAACCTATTGGGCAAATGATTAAAATAAAATAAAGATGATTCCATGACATATATTTTCTCAGAAAAGAGATTAGTTTGAAAAAATAATATTGTAGTTTTTACTTCTGCAAGGGCAGTGACTCATGCTCCCACCTCCCCCAGTAAAAGGACGCTCACTGACTGAATTTTGGATTAAAAATGTGGCTGTATTTGCAATGTTCTCATAATTAAAGTTATTGTTATTCGTGAAATAATCCTTTCTGTTCTATTCATGAGATATGTTAATTGAAACATTCCTTCCTTCTTTCACACCTCCTTCATCCTTTCCACGTCACAAGTAATCATGGCCTATCCTACCAAACAATAGGCTTAAGACAAAGGATTCTATACAGGACATGATCCCTTCATATGGCACACCAGAGATGTTCATATGC